>NC_135674.1:8771857-9085788 GCF_964188315.1 Podarcis muralis
AACAACGCTGCGTTCACAGCCTCGGCCCAATAGCTTTTGGGTAGCCCTGAATCGAACAGAAGAGCCTCCATGGCCTCTTGCAGGGTTCGATTCCTGTGCTCCGCAACTCCATTTTGTTGCGGGGAATAGGGCCCTGTCTTCCTGTGCTTAATACCCTTCACACGGAAGAAGTTTTGCAGACTAGAGGCCATAAATTCCGACCCTCTGTCTGTCTGAAACGCTTTGACATGGGTGTAAAAACTGCAGTTCTACTGCCACCACCCACTCTTTGATCTCTTTGGCTGCTTGCCCTTTATCTCGGAGTGTGATAATCCATCCCACCCTTGAGAAATCATCCATCAGATACAGAATGTATCTGGAATTACCCAAGCTAGCCACTGGCATCGGACCACAAAGATCTGCATGCACGAGCTCAAAGGCTTTCTTGGTCACTCTTTCACACCTCGGGTAATTGGTGGTGTACACTTTGGCTTTTTTACAAGCTCTACAGTCAAGAAACTTAGAGCACTCCATTTTACAGCCATCAGCGCACTCTACCTGTTTACGCATGGTATCTCCAGTTCGCATGCAAAAATCTTCTATGCCATAAGTGCATACACTGGTCAGGAGTGGGGACGTTGGCACACTTTGCCTGTGCTTCCTCAGAAGCGTCATCACCTGTTTCTAGTATGTACAGCCCATTGTGGCCTTGTACCTGTACTAACTGCTCCCCATCTTTGGAAATGGTGCATACCTGGTTCTCAAACTGCACCTGAAAACCAGCATTGTCAAGAGCATAAACAGAAAGTAACCCACCTTTCATACCATCAGGTACATACACATCAATATCAGCTTTCAAACAAGGCATAAAAACAACTCCAGCTTTTGAAATAGCTCTCTTGGTTGTATCAGCCAATGTGACTGTTGTCCCATCTGGAATCTGCCAGCAGTTTTGCAACTGGCCACCAGGTGGAGCTAGATGCCTGCTGGCCCCACTGTCAATGATCCAATGCTGTTTGCCGTTGGCTGCAGCCTGTCCAACAAAAGCATACGTAGCAGCCTTTTGATTTGTTGCTGGCTCTCCGCCTCAGCCCCTCTCGCCGGGCCTCTTCTCCCACGATGTGGTCTGCCTTTGATCTCTCGGTTGCTATTGGAGATGACCCTGGGGCAATTTCTCTGCAGATGTTGGTCTGAGTTGCAAACGTAGCACCTCCTCACTGCAAAAGCTTGCACAGAGCTCCCAGCGTCTTCTGCACTCCCACTCCTGGGCACAAAGCAACCCCCCTTCGCAGCCCCTCCTTCTCTCTCAGCTTTATCCTGCTCATCTTGCAGCCGACCCGACACGTATTCAAGGTCAAGCTCCTGAGCTGGAATAGCTTCCATCATGAGAGAAAGAGTCTGATAGCTAGAGTCTAAAGAGTTGAGCAATATATAGACTTTTTGCTGTTCAGTAAAGGGAATCTGTAGTTGCCTCAAACGGTTGAACAACACCAGCATCTGGGATATATGCTCTCTCACACAGCCTCCCGGCTGCAAACGTAACTCAAACAGCTGTCTGGTGACATGAATCTGGGCCCCAGCCGTGTCCCGCTGTTGCATGCATTGCAGGGCCCCCCAGACCTCGTGGGCATAGGTGGTGTGGTAAATGTGAACCATTTGGGCATTGTCTATGGCCATGTCCAAGTGAGCAGCGGCTCTCTGGTCTCTCCTCAGCTCCTCGGCTGCAGCAGCTACAACCCCAGCTGCAGCCCCATCCTGGGCCTGCATAGGTGGGTTCTGTGTGTAAGTCCAAAGGCCTTTAGCAGTTAACAAAACCTGCATTTTCTTGGACCAGTCTGCCCAGTTCTTCCCCGTCAGCTTTGGGAAAGCCGCCACAAAATTGTCCTGCACATCTACCATTCCCCCCCCCCCCTGGGGCTTGTGTTACTCACACAGCTGCTGCTCTCTCCAGCTTCCGGCTCTCAGCTCCCAGCTCCGGAAAAATGGTTTGCTTCACCAGCGAGTTTTTACTGTTCTGTGCCTTCAAGCATGGCACGAAAACAGGCCTCCAGCTGGACTTTCAAGCTGCCGGCTGTAGCAGAGACACAGACCTCCAGTCCTAGCCGTCAATCACCTCAGGAGCACGACGGAAGCGTGCTGGGCCCATAACCTGTTAAAGTTTGTTGGGTCGTATATCTTTTGACCCACTGAGTCTGCTGCATCAGCCCTGCAATAAATTTGATTTATTGCCACTCCGACAAACTTCCAATGGCACCCACACGCTTCCACTCCGCACGCTGCCACTCTCCTCAGTTGCCGGATAATAGCAGAGTTCACACGCAGCATAAAATGGCTTGTCTGTGTCGACATGGTGTCTTGAATAACTCAGCTCGACTTTTCTGAAAACTCACCCAGTTCTGCCAAGTAACAATTGAAAATTAGCACTTTCCTATCTGATGTGGACCTTATTGAAACCCTTAAAGGCATACCAACAGTGAATAAATTTGAGAACTTAGATGTGAGTTCAACCTGCACCCCCTTGCCAGTAAAATACAGAGTTTCTGGCCATGCCTTGGAATGCCCGGATACGTTGCAAGACTCACAATCTTTTTTATCGTGCTGCTCGCAGGGAGAAGTATTAAACTCCACTGCTCATTCCAGTGCTAAGAACCTTCCAGCTAACTCAGCTGAAGGAATTATTTTATTGGCCCATCAAACTGAACTAATTTTTAGAACAATATCTAATCTGTACAAGCAATTGAATACAATCCAGATTAAATTGGAAGAAGTTCTTAAAGCTGTCTCCTTCTACCCAAATGGACGAAATGTAAATGCCACTAGTGGGAGCTCTAAGACTAATATGCCCACTCAACAGGTCTCTTCTGCCAATGCAAATAAAAATATTTGCCACTCTTCGCCACAAAAGGCATTGAATAAGCAAGCTTTAAACAAAACCTATAAATCTCTTAAATCAAATTTGATATGTCAGGACCGAAAAGTGGTATTTTTATTTGGAAATAATATGGACAATGTTAAGAGGTGGGATAGTAAATGGAAAATAATCCACGCACTATCACAAATTCTGCAACACAATATTTCACCCTCTGAACTGGCAGAAATCACCTGGTTATCAAGGGGCATCTTTCTGAAAAGGATAATTATTACCTTCAGCTCCCCTACTCTTCCCTCGCTTTTAATTCAAAAGAGCTTTTATATGAGAAGATGGAATATCACTTTTAAAAGACATTTTAAAGACAGTAACATCAGACCTCTTATTACTCCCGTAAAGAGTGCCAAGGCTTCTAGACTTGAGTTGGAGAGTGCAGCACAGGAGCGTGCTCTGCCAGAACGATTGCCAACAGATAATACACGGAGAGACTTTCCAGCCCAGCATTCCAACCCTGGCTCTCTGATTGATTTTCATTCTTCTCTAACGCAAATGACTAAAGGGACATCAGCTGACGATAACATAAAGTTGCCAAAAACAGATGACAATCCCCAGCTGTTAAAGACCCAGAAGGTTGATGAACTTCTTGTAATGACATGGTCTTATTTGCCTGAACTGGAATGCTCTTCTGATATTAATCCTTCTGGTGACGCAAATAAATTTAGTGGAAGTGTTCTCCCCCTATTGGATTGACCATTAGTATCCGTAAATCATAAATCTCTGCAAACTCTTTCTATTATGTCCTGGAACGTTGCCGGACTTTCATGTAAATTAGCTGACCCAGATTTTATACATTTTCTTGATTCTTATGATATAATCCTTTTGCAGGAAACTTGGTCTCTTAAACTTGTAAATATTTATAATTTTATTACTTATAATTTACCTGCCAGTAAAATGTCAAGAAAATGACGTCCCAAGGCCAGTTTGATCTGTGGTATTAAACAGTCTTCTAACCTTAAAATTAATTACATTAGAAATATTGGACAGTATGCACAATTGTTATCATTTTCCAATGTTCACAAGGAAATTCTTCTTTTAAATATATATTTCCCTCCCATAGAGTAGGAAGCCAGACCAGATTATTGTTGGAATATAGTCTCTGAAGAGCTGTATTTAATACGCAGTAAATTTCCAAATATCCCCCTGATTGTAATGGGGGACACCAATGTGCGAATTGGATCAAATTATACAGTTCTCTATAAACGCTATAGGGATGCGGGTGGCGCTGTGGGTAAAACCTCAGCGCCTAGGACTTGCCGATCGTATGGTCGGCGGTTCGAATCCCCGCGGCGGGGTGAGCTCCCATCGTTCGGTCCCAGCTCCTGCCCACCTAGCAGTTCGAAAGCACTCTTAAGTGCAAGTAGATAAATAGGTACCGCTTTATAGCGGGAAGGTAAACGGCGTTTCCGTGTGCTGCGCTGGTGCTGGCTCGCCAGAGCAGCTTTGTCAAGCTGGCCACGTGACCCGGAAGTGTCTCCGGACAGCGCTGGCCCCCGGCCTCTTAAGTGAGATGGGCGCACAACCCTAGAGTCGGACACGACTGGCCCGTATGGGCAGGGGTACCTTTACCTTTTTATAAACGCTATGTCTCAACTCTAGCCGAAGATGCTCCACTTCCATTGAGAATAGGGAGGAATTCAAGGGACATTACTATTAATAGAGCAGGAGGAAAACTCTTACAATTGGTTTTAGAATTTAATCTTGCATTTTTGAATGGCTCAATATGGCCTGATATTCCAGGAGATTTTACCTTCTGCTCCAAAAGGGGCGGGAGTGTAATTGACTATTCCTTAGTTTCCTTAGAAATGATAGATGAAATTGCCTCTTTTACAGTGGTCACTCTGAGAGTGACCACTTTCCAATTGTTTTAGAGATGTACAGAAACTCTAGAAATAATGACCCTTGACCTCCTATTAGTACCGATAAGACTATCTATGCCAAAAGAATTTATATGATAAAAATAGGGAGGCTCTATTAGCAGTATTTGAAAATAACCCAATTATTCTCGAACCTTTGGCTAACCAAAATCTGATGCCTTTGGCAGACATCAGTTATTATTATTATAATAAAGGTAAAGGTAAAGGTAAAGGTACCCCTGCCCATACGGGCCAGTCTTGACAGACTCTAGGGTTGTGCGCTCATCTCACTCTATAGGCCGGGAGCCAGCGCTGTCCGCAGACACTTCCGGGTCACGTGGCCAGCGTGACAAGCTGCATCTGGCGAGCCAGCGCAGCACACGGAACGCCGTTTACCTTCCCGCTGGTAAGCGGTCCCTATTTATCTACTTGCACCCGGGGGTGCTTTCGAACTGCTAGGTTGGCAGGCGCTGGGACCGAACGACGGGAGCGCACCCCGCCGCGGTTTTACCCACAGCGCCACCCGCGTCCCTATTATTATAATACTATTCAGGAATTATTTTCTTCCTTTTAAAATCTCCAGTTCAGCAACAAACCTTCAAATAAGTATAATTGGTTTGATAAAGAATGTATCAGCTATAAGAAAGAACTCAGAACCTGTCTAAAAGAAGCCTGTATCACTAACTCCCAAGGTCTCTGGAAGACCTATTTTGAAATGAAAAACGCTTTTAAGAACATGCTCCTGGGGAAAAAATCCGTGTTTTCACAAGCCAAATGGTCTAAAATTGTTACTGCATTAGAAATTCAAGATACCAAAACCTTTTGGTCACTTCTTTCAATAAAAGCTACCACTGATTTTCCTAATATAAGTGATGAAGCTTGGATTACGCATTTTACCGCTTTTTTATGATTCCCAAGTTTTTAAGATGGAAATTTTTAAATCTTCTTCAGCAATAACCACACTGTAAGAGGTGTGTGCTGCCAAGCCGGCATAGATAAAAACTCCAGGCTCGTTGCCAGTTACAATCTCTTTGATTTATATACAAAGTTCAAAATAACATCTCCAGTGCTTCAAATCATGTCCGACCCAGTCGGGAAAGATGCCACGTCTGTTTTCTTTTTACTTTTTTTTGCCCAACATGCAAGTCTGCGGAAACCACGCCTCTGATTTCCTCTGTTTACAGAATGACTAGTTCCGGGCTCATCCTCCCCCCTTGCTGCCTCCTCTTCGCTGTCAGACGACAGACTACTAATTATCTCTTTCGGCTCTCTGTAAGTGCTGGTTTCTCCCCTCAGCTCTTTCCCCGTTTGCCTCTCCCTGAGATCCCCCCCTCCTCAAAGGCCCCCTCCTGCTCAGGTGACCCGACTGTACCCAACTCTCTTTCCTCTGGGGTGGTAGGGGAGAAGCGAGCAAAACTACCCTCTTCCTCGTCCGTCTCTTTGAACACCCCCCTCCAACCCCCAATTCCTGGTGTTCCCCAGTCTACGCCTTCATCTTCTTCTTCCTCCTCGTCCAATTCGAAACCTTCAAATTCCTCTTCGTCGTCTGTTGTTTCGAACACCTGTTGAAAGAACCTACCCCTGGTTTTGGGTTTGTCAGGGAAAAAACTGAGGAACCCCTCCACCAGGCCCTTGTTGGTGATGCTGTCTTCTGGGACCCAGGTATTCTCTGATGGCGGGGCCCCTTCCCACGCCACCAAATATTCCAAATTCCCCCCTCTCCAACGAGAGTCCAGTATTTCCGTTACCTCGTTGCACTGCTCCCTTTCCTCCATTTCGGGTGGTGGGCGTTCCCCTTCCCCACTACCCTGCCTCCTTCCCCTCTCCCTGTAGGGGAACAGCATTGACCTGTGGAGCACCGGATGGATTCTCATGCTCTCTGGCAACCTAAGCTTAAACGCCACCGGATTTATTTGTTGGATAACCTCGAAAGGCCCCACTTTCCTGGGCTTGAGCTTCTTGCAGCCCCCTTTCCAAGGCAACCCTTGCGTGGACAACCACACCTTGTCCCCAACCCTGATGACCTCCCCCGGTCGCTGATGTTTGTCGGCTTCCTTCTTGTATAACTCCTTAGCCCTTTCCAAATTCAACTGCAGCTGTCTGTGGATCGCCTCCATCTCCTCCACAAACTGTTTAGCTGCGGGAACACTCCATGATTCCTCCCCCCTACCGGGGAAAGCCCTTGGATGACGCCCGCGATTGGCAAAGAATGGAGTCATCCCAGTGGATACATTCTCGGCATTGTTGTATGCAAACTCTGCCAGGGCTAGTTTGTCCACCCAATCGTTCTGTTTTTGACTTACATAACACCGCAAATACTGTTGTCACACAGCATTCTCCCTCTCCGCTTGCCCATTGGTCTCGGGGTGCCTAGCCGTAGTGAAGCTCACTTCCACCTGTAGCAACCCCATGAGTTTGCGCCAAAATCGTGAGGTGAATTGAGCCCCCTGGTCCGAAACCACCCGTGCAGGTACCCCATGCAACCTAAACACATGCTCTACAAACAGCTTGGCTGTTTCTTCCGCCGTCACGGCGTGCGAACAGGGCACGAAATGGCACATTTTGGTCAGGAGATCCACCACCACCATGATAGCGGTCTTACCCTTACATCTAGGCAGATCAGTGATAAAATCCGCCCCTACCACCTCCCATGGCTTTCCGGGGGTCGGCAATGGTTCCAGCAACCCCGCTGGTGCCGCCCTTTCCCCTTTGGCCCTCTGGCATGTGTCACAACCTCGCACATATTCCTTTACATCCTCTCTCACCCTTGGCCACCAAAATTTCCAGGTGACCAGTAGCATGGTCTTATGCTGTCCAAAATGCCCTGCCGTGCAGCTGTCATGGAGTTGCTTGAAAATTCTGCCCCGAAGGTTTTCTCCTGGAACGTACAAGGCCCCCCTATGGTACAGAAGCCCCCCTTTCACTTCAAAGCCCCCCGGCACCCCCTTTTTCTCTCAACTCCCCCATGTTTTGTCTGGCAAAGTCATCGTCTCTGAGCAGTTGCATCAATTCGTTGTCCTTGACTAACGTCCCCCCACACATCCATTTGCTCTCAGGGAACATCAGTCTTGCCACCGGAGGTCCTTCCCCCATCATATACTCGGGTTTCCGGGAGAGCGCATCCGCCCTCGCATTCTGCTCTCCCGGCACATATTGGATCTTAAAGTTGAAGTTGGCAAAGAACTCTGCCCATCTTATCTGTCTCTGACACAACACCCGTGCCGTACGCCAGTACTCCAAATTTTTGTGGTCGGTGCACACCAAAATTAGGTGCTTTGCCCCAACCAGGAAGTGCCTCCATTGTTTGAAGGCAGCAACGATCGGAAGCAATTCCTTATCATAGATGGTGTAGTTCTGCTCCGATTTGTTCAGTTTCCGCGAAAAGAAAGCACACGGCCGCCACTCCCCTTTTCGATCTGGCTGCAGCACTGCCCCTATCACCCGATCCGACACATCTGTCTCCACCCTTAGTGGTTGAGCAGGGTCGACGTGGATCAGTTGCTCCTCCGAAGCGAAAGCCCTCTTAAGCTTCTCAAACCCCTCTTGTGCCGCCTGCGTCCACTGAAACCTCTTCTTGACACTGAGACAGTCCGTTATGGGCGCCGTCAGTTTTGCAAAATCTTTGATGAATTTCCTGTAGAAATTGCTGAAACCCAGGAAACACTGGACATCTTTCCTGGTCTTGGGACTCTCCCACTCCACCACCGCCTTCACTTTCTCCGGATCCATGGCCAAACCCTGGTCCGACAGCCGGTACCCCAGGAATTCGACTTCCTTTGCGTGGAACTGACATTTCTCCAGCTTGACCCACAAGCGATGTTCCTTAAGTTTGCTCAGGACCTGACGTACGTCCTTCACGTGCTGTTTCTCGTCTTTGGAGTACACGAGCAAGTCGTTCAAAAAGCAAACACAGTTCTTGTACAGCAAAGGTCCTAGTACGTGGTGCATGAAGGCTTGGAAACAGTGACTTCCGCACTGCAAACCGAAGGGCATGACTAGATACTCAAATGCCCCCATTGGGGTGAACATGGTGGTCTTCCACTTATCCCCCTCTCGCACTCGGATGAGGTTATATGCCCCCCGAAGGTCCAGTTTGGTGAAAATCTTCCCTTTTCGCACCCGGGCCAGAACATCGTCGATCCTTGGCATTGGGAAAGCCACCGGTTCCGTCAGGCTGTTCAGGGTTCTAAAGTCCACTACAAGCCTCCTTTCTTTAGTCGATTTCTTGTCCACGAAGAACACGGGGTTCTCCCCTGCCGCCTTGGACTCCCTGATGAACCCCCTTCTTAGATTTTTCTCAATAAATTCCTTTAGGTCCTTGAGCTCTCCCTCCGACATGGAATAGGTCTTCCCCACCGGCAACGTGGCCCCAGGTTGATCTGACAATCATAGGGTCGATGCGGCGGCAAAGTGTCGGCTTCTTTCTCGCTGAACACCTCCTGTAGATCCCTGTAACACGACGGGATCTCGCTCATCCCCGCTCTGCATGCTGCTGCCCTCCTGCCCTCACTTTGTTGAGGTTGCCCTTTAGCCAGGCAGTTCTCCATGCAGTGCGTCAAACCGAACGTCAGGGACCGTTGGTGCCAGGAAACCACCAGATCATGCAAAGCCAACCAGCTCATGCCCAATATGATAGGCGGACTCGCCAGTGTGGCCACGTGAAAGGCGATGACCTCGGAGTGGGTAGCCACCCGCATTCACATTGGAGGCGTTCGATGCGTCACTTCACCTCCCAGCAGTTCTCTTCCATCAATTGTGGTCACTTGCAGCGGAAAATCCAAAGGCCTCAGGTTCAGTTGCTGCTGCGCTGCAAACTCCTTGCTAAAAAAGGACGCTGAGGCCCCAGAATCAGCGAGCGCCAACTCCTCCACCGCCTGGCCATTTGGGAGTTCTAGGACCACCTTCAACACTATGCTTGCTTTGGGGTTCCCAAGTCGAGGACTTTCTGTGTTGCTCCCGCCTGGCTGTTGCCCCGGTCCACCACCAGCCAGGCTTCTTCGTTTCCCGAAGTCTGGGGCTCCTCTGCCTCTGTCTGTTGTGTGGCCCCCACCATTCCCTGCCAGTTACGATGCTCTGGACACACTCTGCCAAAGTGCCCAGTTTTCTGACACACAAAACATCTTTTTGCCGCTTGCCAGTCTTTTTTCTCCTTCCCGCCTGACCGTTGGACTTTCAAACTCTCCCACGCCCGGGCTGTGCCTATCGCCATGGGCTCCTGCTCTTGTTGACGTTCTGAGGCAGCTGCAGGCATCTCAAGAATGCGGTCACCATGGAAACTCCGCTCTCTGCCTTGCTTCCTTTCCCACCATCTGGCTTCCTGTCTCAAACCCACCGCAAGAGCAGCCTTTGTCAATTCATCCATATTTTTAGGGCGGGCCCCCCTTGCAAGCTCGTCCTTAATTTCTGGATTAAGTCCATTTTTAAACAAAGCTTGTACAGGATCTGCCTCTAAATCCCAACCCAGTTTCTGCACGAGCGTAGCAAATTCTGACCAGTAACTGCATACCGTGGATTTGCCTTGTTTCAAAGCCAAAAGCTCCTCCTGTGTCTTGTCAATTAAACTTTAATCTGCATAGATAAAGTCCATAGCTTGCCAAAACTGTTCAGTTTCTGTTAATTGGTTCTCGTGGGAAACTTGCAGATTCTTGCTTCGCACAATTAACTCAGGGCAGTGTCAATTTACTCTTGGCAGAAAGCCCAGGTCTGCTTGACCTAGAAACTACTCGCTCTGATTGGTTAACGACCAGCACTCAACTCTGTTATTAAGGGATTGCTAGCTCAGTTTGGTGTGAGGTGTTGTTAGGAGTAGAAGTGCTGTGTATGGTTTTGAGAGAGAGAAAGAGAGGATTTATTTTGCTTTGTTTTGTATGCAGAAACTCTGCTGGTTTTATTTTTTCTTTTTAATAAATCCTGTAAATAGTTATTCTGAGTCTAGCTGACTAGTCATTACTGCCGCAACTAGCTTCCTCGCTGTGCAGGAAAACTCTGCTACGTTTGGGCTAAAGCCAATAGGGCTATGCCTGACACTTCAAAGTTCCATGAAAAACTTGGC
The DNA here is from genome assembly GCF_964188315.1 of Podarcis muralis. Lineage (NCBI taxonomy): Eukaryota > Metazoa > Chordata > Lepidosauria > Squamata > Lacertidae > Podarcis > Podarcis muralis. The sequence goes on from NC_135674.1 coordinate 8,782,671, forward strand.
CTCATTTCTGAGGGCTTCATTATTCAAGGCTATTAACGGCCGGATCCAACTTCTAGCCCCTCCCGCCAGGTGTCTAATTATGTGAGCAATTTTCTGGGCATCATTCTCAAACTTGGCTCATTCAAGCTCTAAAAAATATCGCATCTCGGTTTTGAAATCCAAGTAACTTTCCGGGTCGCCATGGAACCGTTCCACCCACACTGGCTGCCCCCCATCTGCTGATAGCCCACCTGTGGATCTTTTCTGAGCAGCCCTGGCTTCTTCCAGACGGGCCTGCAAGTCGGACGATCTCTGTTCCAGAGCGACATTTCGCTTTCTCAGCTCCAAGACCTCCTTCTCCATTCTGAGGCTTATTCCTTATTCCACCAGCTTTCCAGCAGCAAATTAGAGACGCGGCATGCTGTAAGAGGTGTGTGCTGCCAAGCCGGCATAGATAAAAACTCCGGGCTTGCTGCCAGTTATAATCTTTTTGATTTATTTACAAAGTTCAAAATAACATCTCCAGTGCTTCAAATCATGTCCGACCCGGTCGGGAAAGATGCCGCGTCTGTTTTCTTTTTACTTTTTTTTGCCCAACATGCAAGTCTGCGGAAACCATGCCTCTGATTTCCTCTGTTTACAGAATGACTAGTTCCGGGCTCATCCTCCCCCCCTTGCTGCCTCCTCTTCGCTGTCAGATGACAGACTACTAATTATCTCTTTCGGCTCTCTGTAAGTGCTGGTTTCTCCCCTCAGCTCTTTCCCCGTTTGCCTCTCCCTGACACACACAATTTCAAATCACTGTTGAGGAGATGAAAAAGATAATTTTTTCATTTAAGCAAGGAAAATCCCCTGGTATGGATGGCATCTCAATAGATCTGCTGAGATTAAATGTGGAATGGTGGGCCACTAATCTTCTCCCGCTCTTTAACGCTATTAATCATTTAGGCCATGTACCTAAATCGTGGAATAACTCAACAGTGGTGCCAATTTTTTTAAAAGGTGATAGGAATTGCCAAGAGAATTACAGGCCTATTAGTTTGTTACCATGCATAAGTAAAATCTATGCCAAATTCCTCCTTATTAAACTGGAAGAATGGATGCTTACAAAAGGTCTACCTGGTAAGGAACAAGCTGGTTTCAAGGCAGGTTCCTCAACTCTTGACCAGTGTCTAGTGTTAAGTCATCTTGTGGACAAACATGGCTTGTGAAACAAACAAAGGCTCTTTGTGGCATTTGTAGATTTAAAAAGTGCCTTTGATTCAGTCGATCATAATCAACCGTGAGGAGTTAATGCTGCAAAAACTAGCAGAGATAACGCTCCAGGCACACAGCCATTTCTGTCCTGAAGATTTATTGCCAAAAGTTCAAAACGGTTACAAGAGTTCAAAAGGCACGTCCATGCCTATCTCAGTCAGATGCCTCGAATGACGATCTTTTACTCCTCCTCCCCCAGCAGGCCCATCGCCGCAATGCACGCCTCCTACTTCCTCTGTTCTGTGAGTAGCTAGTTCCGGGCACTGATTCCCCCCTCCCTATTTCCTCCTCTGAGTCAGATGAGAGGCTGCTAAGCTCTTTCGGCTCTCTATAATTGCTTGTCTCCCCCCTCGGCTCTCTAGCCATTTCCACTTCCCTGACATCCACCCCCTCCTCAAAGGCCCCCTCCCACTCGGGAGACTCGACCGTCCCCATTTCTCCCTTCTCCGGGGTGGCGGGAGAGAAACCTGGAAAACTACCCTCTTCCTCATCCGTATCTTCGAAAACCTCCCTCAAACCCGCAGTTCTTCGTGTTCCCCAATAGACGCCTTCTTCTTCTTCTTCCTTCTCGTCAGATGGTAGGAGTCCCTCAAACTCCTCTTCATCGTCCGTTGTCCTGAACACCTGTTGAAAAAACCTACCCCGGGGTTTGGGTTTGTCAGGGAAGAAATTGTGGAACTCCTCCACTAGGCCTTTGTCAGTGATACAGCTTCCCGGGACCCAGGTATTCTCTGAACTTGGGGCCCCTTCCCACGCCACCAGATACTCCAACCGTTCCCCATTCCAGCGAGAATCCAGTATTTCCATCACCTCGTTGCATTGCCCCCTTTCCTCCATTTCGGGTGGTGGGCGTTCCCCCTCCCCACTACCCTGCCTCCTTCCCCCTTCCCTGTAGGGGGACAGCAGTGACCTGTGAAACACCAGATGGATCCTCATGCTCTCTGGCAACCTTAACTTAAACGCCACCGGATTGATTTGCTGGATTACCTCAAAAGGCCCCACCCTCCTGGGCTTGAGCTTCTTGCAGCCTTCTCTCCAAGGCAACCCTTGCGTGGACAACCACACCTTGTCCCCAACCTGGATGACCTCCCCCGGCCGCCAATGCTTGTTGGCCTCCCTCTTGTAGACCTCCTTAGCCCTTTCCAAATTCAACTGAAGCTGCCTGTGGATCGCCTCCATCTCCTCCACAAACTGTTCTGCTGCAGGCACACTCCACGACTCCTTGCCCCTCCCCGGGAATGCCCTTGGGTGACGCCCGTGATTGGCAAAGAACAGAGTCATCCCTGTGGATACATTCTCCACGTTATTGTAAGCAAACTCTGCCAGGGCTAGTTTGTCTACCCAATCGTTCTGATTTTGACTGACGTAACACCGCAAATACTGTTGCAAAACAGCATTCGCTCTCTCCGCTTGCCCATTGGTCTCGGGGTGCCTAGCCGTAGTGAAGCTCACTTCCACCTGTAGCAACCCCATGAGTTTGCGCCAAAATCGTGAGGTGAATTGAGCCCCCCGGTCCGAAACCACCCGTGCAGGTACCCCATGCAACCTAAACACATGCTCTACAAACAGCTTGGCTGTTTCTTCCGCCGTCATGGCATGCGAACAGGCCGCGAAATGGCACATTTTGGTTAGAAGATCCACCACCACCATGATAGCAGTCTTACCCTTAGACTTAGGCAGGTCAGTAATAAAATCCACTGCCACCACCTCCCATGGCTTTCCTGGTGTGGACAAAGGTTCCAGCAAACCTGCTGGTGCCGCTCTCTCCCCTTTGGCCCTTTGGCATGTGTCACACCCTCACACATATTCCCTTACATCCTCTCTCACCCTTGACCACCAAAATTCCCGGGTGACCAGTAGCATGGTCTTGTGTTGCCCAAAATGCCCTGCCGTGCAGCTGTCATGGAGTTGCTTGAGAACTCTGCCCCTAAGGTTTTCGCCTGGAACATACAAGGCCCCCCGATAGTACAGGAGCCCCCCTTTCACTTCGAAACCACCCTCGGCACCTCCCTTTTCCCTTAACTCCCCCATCTTTTGTCTCACAAAGTCATCGTCTCTGAGCAGTTGCATCAGTTCGTCGTCCTTGACCAACGCCCCCCCACACATCCATTTGCTCTCAGGGAACATCAGTCTAGCAACCGGAGGCCCTTCTTCCGCCAGATACTCCGGTTTCCGTGATAGTGCATCCGCCCTCGCATTCTGCTCTCCTGGCACATATTGGATCTTAAAGTTAAAGTTGGCAAAGAACTCCGCCCATCTTATCTGTCTCTGGCACAACACCTGTGCCGTACGCCAGTACTCCAAATTTTTGTGGTCGGTGCACACCAAAATTTGGTGCCTCGCTCCAATCAGGAAATGGCGCCATTGTTTGAAGGCAGCAACGATCGCAAGCAATTCCTTATCGTAGATAGTGTAGTTTTGCTCCGATTTATTCAGTTTCCGCGGAAAAAAAGCACACGGCCGCCACTCCCCCTTTTGATCTGGCTGCAGCAACACCTCCCCTATCGTCCGATCAGAAGCATCCGTCTCAACTCGCAGTGCTTGATCGGGGTCGACGTGGAGCAGTTGCTCCTCTGATGCGAAGACCCTCTTAAGTTTCTCAAACCCTTCTTGTGCCGCCTCCGTCCAACGAAACTTCTTCTTAGCACTAAGACAGTCCGTTATGGGCGCCGTCAGTTTCACGAAACCCTTGATGAACTTCCTGTAGAAATTGCTGAAGCCCAGGAAATGCTGAACATCTTTCCTGGTCTTAGGGCTCTCCCATTCCACCACCGCCTTCACCTTCTCCGGATCCATGGCCAAACCCTGGTCCGACAGCCTGTAACCCAGGAACTCGACCTCTTTCGCGTGGAACTGACACTTCTCCAACTTCACCCACAGCCGATGCTCCTTAAGTTTGCTCAGGACCTGACGTACGTCCTTTACGTGCTGTTTCTCGTTGTCCGAGTACACTAGCACGTCGTCCAAGAAACAAACGCAGTTCCGGTACAGCAAAGGCCCTAGCACGTGATGCAGGCTTGGAAACAGGCTTCTGCACTGCAAACCGAAAGGCATGACGAGGTACTCATAGCCCCCAGCGGGGTGAACATGGTGGTTTTCCACTCATCACCCTCTCGCACTCTGATGAGGTTGTACACCCTCCGGAGGTCCAACTTGGTGAAAATTTTCCCCTTCCGCACCCTGGCCAGAACATTGTCGATCCTCGGCATTGGGAAGGCCACGGGTTCCGTCAGGCTGTTCAGGATTCTGAAATCCACCACAAGTCTCTTCTCATTAGTCGATTTCTTGTCCACGAAGAACACAGGGCCACCTTGGATTCCCTGATGAATCCCCTTTTTAGATTTTTCTCAATAAAGTCCCTCAGGTCCTTGATCTCTCCCTCCGACATGGAGTAGATCTTTCCAACCGGCAGTGTGGCCCCCGGGATCAGGTTGATCTGCCAATCATATGGTCGATGCGGCGGCAACATGTCAGCCTCCTTCTCGCTGAACACCTCCTGTAGGTCCCTGTAATACGAAGGAATTTCGGTCATCCCTGCTTTGCATGCTGCTGCCATCCTGGCCTCGGTTTGTCGAGGTTGCTCTAGACCCAGGCAGTTCTCCATGCAGTGCGTCGAACCGAACGTCAGGGACCGTTGATGCCAGGAAACCACCGGATCGTGCAAGGCCAACCAGCTCATGCCCAGTATGATAGGTGGACCCGCCAACATGGCCACGTGAAAGGCGATGACCTCGGAGTGGGTAGACACCCGCATCCTCATTGTAGGCGTTCAATGGGTCACTTCACCTCCCAACAGTTCTCTTCCATCAATTGTAGTGACTTGCAGAGGAAAATCCAAAGGCCTCAGGTTCAGTTGGTGCTGCGCTGCAAACTCCTTGCTGAAAAATGACGCTGAAGCTCCTGAATCAACTAAGGCCAACTCCTCCACCGCATGGCCATTTGGGAGCTCTAGGACCACCTTCAACACTATGCTTGCTTTGGGGTGTCCAAGCCGAGGACTTTCACTGTTGCTCCCTCCTGGCTGTTGCCCCGGTTCACCACCAGCCAGGCTTCCCCGTTTCCCGAAGTCTGGGGTACCTCTGCCTCTGCCTGTTGGGTGGCCCCAACCATTCCCTGCCAGTTATGACGCTCCAGACAAACTCTGGCAAAGTGCCCTGTTTTCTGACAGAAAAGGCATCTCTTGGCTGCTTGCCAGCCTTTTTTATCCTTGCCGCCCGACCGTTGAGCTTTCAAACTTTCCCGCGCGCGGGCTGAGTCTATTTCCATGGGCTCCGGCTGTTGTTGACCTTCTGAGGCAGCTGCCAGCATTTCAGGAATGTGGTTACCATGGAAACTCCGCTCCTTGCCCTGCTTCCTTTCTCACAGTCTGGCTTCCTGCCTCAGCCCCACCGCAAGCGCAGCCTTCGTTAACCCATCCATATCCTTTGGGGGGGGGGCCCTAGCAAGCTCGTCCTTGACTTCAGCGTTCTATCCAGCCTTAAACAAAGCTTGCACAGGCTCTGATTCTAAATCCCATCCCAGTTTATGCACAAGCATGGCGAATTCTGACCAGTAACTATGCACCGTGGATTTGCCTTGTTTCAAAGCCAAAAGCTCCTCCTGCGTCTTGTCAATTAAACTTTGATCTGCGTAGATAAAGTCCATCGCTTGCCAAAACTTGGGCAGACTTCGAAGCGCTTCATCACTAGAGGCTATTAACGGCTGGACCCAACTTTTAGCCCCCCCCCGACAGGTGACTAATTATATGAGCAACTTTCTGAGCATCGTCGGCAAACTGAGCTGCTTGCAGCTCCAAAAAATATCTCATCTCAGTCTTAAAATCCAGGCTCGCCATTAAACTTTCCACCCACGCAGCTTTGCCCCCTGCCAGTAGCCCACCTGTGGCTCCCTTCTGAGCAGCTCTGGCTTCCTCCAGACGGGACTGCAGGTCTGAAGTGCGGACTTCCAGTCCGGCATTTCTCTTCCTCAGTTCAGAAATCGCTTTCTCCATTCTTGAGCTATTTCCTCTTTTCACTAGCCTTCAGCAGCAATGGATTCGAGGCATGCTGTGAGGTGTTAATGCTGCCAAAACTAGCAGAGATAACGCTCCAGGCACACAGCCATTTCTGTCCTGAAGATATATTGCCAAAAGTTCAAAACGGTTACAAGAGTTCAAAAGGCACGTCCATGCCTATCTCAGTCAGATGCCTCGAATGACGATCTTTTACTCCTCCTCCCCCAGCAGGCCCATCGCCGCAATGCACGCCTCCTGCTTCCTCTGTTCTGTGAGTAGCTAGTTCCGGGCACTGATTCCCCCCTCCCTATTTCCTCCTCTGAGCCAGATGAGAGGCTGCTGATAAGCTCTTTCGGCTCTCTATAATTGCTTGTCTCCCCCCCCCCCCCCGGCTCTCTAGCCGTTTCCACTTCCCTGACATAAACTGTGGACCAAATTAGAACACCTCAGTATTGACCCATACCTGCTTACATTGATTCAAAGTTTACACTCCAATAACCAAACATATGTTAAAGTTTCAAAAGATGGTAGACTTGTAGGCCCAATTCTGAATAACCGAGGAGTTAGGCAAGGCTGTATCTTGGCCCCTACTCTATTTAATCTCTTTTTATCTGACCTTTCATTATCTCTTCAAAATGTAACCACTCATATTCCTTATTTAAATAATATCCCAGTTTTTTATTACTTTATACAGATGATGTGGTAATTATCTCACTTTCCTCTTTGGGTTTTAAAAAAATATTTAAGAGCTTCTCAAACTTTTGCTCTCTTAATAACCTCAAAATTAACTATGATAAGACAAAAATTATGCAATTTTCAAAGAGAGGGAACCCCAAAAATTGGATAATCAATGGACATCTAATACAAGAAGTTAAGCATTTAAATTGTCTGGGAATTGTATTTAAAAATAACATGAATTGGAACACACATATCTGTGCTGCAATAGTTAAGGCTAAAGTGACAGCTCACCATATTAAATCCTCTTTTTTTTCTCCTGTAGGAAATAGATATATTCCAGCTGCATTGCAAGTGATTGATATGACACTTTGAGCCCAATGTTTATATGGCACCCCAGTGTGGATTTCAGGTGACCTTAAGAGGTTGGATAAATTTCATGCATCCCTTCTGAGGTCATTATTAGGACTTGCAAATTTTGTTAAATATGAATCAATATGTTGTGAGTTGGGAATAAATAAGAGTATGGTTGAGAACCTTGAAATATTGGGTCTTCCTGCATTATAGAGTCCTATCTCCTAACTCTCTCGTTTACAATCTCTTAAGTGATAATGTAATTTACAATTTATCATTGATTTGTAGGAGAAAATTGAACTCAATAGGGCTTCATCTAGTTGACTTTGAAAATTCTGACCCCAAAGATACTTGGGAAATTATCAGGAAGAATCATTTTTAACAGATTTTCTTTGAACAATGTACAAGCTGTAAATTTTAGGCCGGTGTTCCATAATTTTATCCACTTTTCATACTCATTGTTGTGGCCTACATCTGTTGTTGTTGTTGTTTAGTCGTTTAGTCGTGTCCGACTCTTCGTGACCCCATGGACCAGAGCACGCCAGGCACTTCTGTCTTCCACTGCCTCCCGCAGTTTGGCCAAACTCATGCTGGTAGCTTCGAGAACACTATCCAACCATCTCGTCCTCTGTCGTCCTCTTCTCCTTGTGCCCTCCATCTTTCCCAACATCAGGGTCTTTTCTAGGGAGTCTTCTCTTCTCATGAGGTGGCCAAAGTATTGGAGCCTCAGCTTCAGGATCTGTCCTTCCAGTGAGCACTCAGGGCTGATTTCCTTAAGCATGGATAGGTTTGTTCTTCTTGCAGTCCATGGGACTCTCAAGAGTCTCCTCCAGCACCATAATTCAAAAGCATCAATTCTTCGGCGATCAGCCTTCTTGATGGTCCAGCTCTCACTTCCATACATCACTACTGGGAAAACCATAGCTTTTACTATAGGGACCTTTGTTGACAAGGTGATGTCTCTACTTTTTAAGATGCTGTCTAGGTTTGTCATTGCTTTTCTCCCAAGAAGTGTTGGTTTCTATTTCCCTCACTGAGCAGCAACTGCAGTCACAAGACATTGTTTTGCATTCCACAGTCCAAGTTACTGTTGGATTCCCACGGGAATGGGAGACTGGATGTGACGTTCACTGGTTTCCTGTTTTTCAGTGTTCTCTCGGTGTTCTTTGTTTCCGAGAGGAGTTGCTTCTCTGCTCTCACAGAGGCAAGATGCATGTTTGTATTCTCTCAGCATAGAGAGGAAATAAAGTTAAGAATGTGGCACATACTGCTTCTCCTTCTGCTGTGTGGACTGCTCTGCGTGGGCTCAAGATGAGACGAGCCTGTATCAGCTTCCGATGGGCCGAAGCTGGTCAAAATCTCACATTTTTGGTTCCGGGCCCAGAAAAATGGAATCTGACTGAATAATGGCTGCTGGCAAAGGAACAGAGAAACAGAGGATCGGAATGTCGGCAGAGGCAGAGGGACAGATCGGACGTTATCTGCTCTGCACATCAAGAAGATTGATGAGAGGTATGTGCTCATGCTCCGGGCAGCCTGCCAGCTCCTAATTAATGGCTTTATGGCTGGACTTTGAACTTTTAAAGCCGTTTGCCGCGGCACAGGCTCAAAGGCCTCGGAGGCTTGAAAACTGAAAGTACTTTTACAAGTGCTTTTGGAAGCAGCTGTACACAGACGCAGCTTGATTAAAGCGGCAGAGATGGCTAATGCAAGGCTGGCTGATGCTTTTGGGATTCCAAAGCTCAATAAGAAGAATTTTGCGGAGTGGGTACTCTACGCAGAGGCTCTTCTGCGAAAAGAAGGTCTGTTTACAGTTATTACAGACAACCCCCCAGCTCCGTTGACAGATGAATGGGCAGCTAAGGATTCCAAAGCAAGGGGAACTCTTACATTGATAGTCTCCCCAGAAGAGCTCTGTCTGTTGCGTGATAAGACCTCAGCCAGAGAAATTTGGGACACTTTGAGAGATTCTCATTTGAGAACACAGGCTGGTGCTTCTTTGTTCTACTATGCCAAGCTGCATGATATGGCACTTGCTGAAGGTGCAGATGTTCGTACACATCTGATGGAGATGCAGAATCTGAGACATGAGCTGCAACAGAGAGGACTTACCTTTCCAGAGGCTGTGTATTCCTTCATGATACTATGCTATTTAGCGTAAATAAATCCTGCGTCCAGTCAGGCTTCCCTGTGTGGCTCTGTTAGGGAGCTGACCTGGCAGGGTAGCAGAGTAGCAGCGGTCCTGCGTCCGTGTGAGAAAAAGGGATAAATCAAGTCCAAAGACAGTTCGGTTCTTATCTCTAGAAGCGTTTATTTACAGAGCAGTAAATCCATCAGAAACTTCCGACATTCTGTGCTTCCAAAAGCACACACTCGCAGCCTCAAGCTGAGCTGCGTCTCTCAGTCAGAATCGAAAGCAAGTCTGGAGACTGACACAGACTGTGACGTGCTTCTCTGCGTCAAGCTCCTCCCAGATACAGGACACCACAGAGTTTTAACCCTGTCAGTTCCAAACTCCACACCCCCTCTTGTCCTGCATCTGGGGACAATAGTCAACAATGCTTTCCCCATACACAGACCCTCACAGAACTCCTCATGCTTCTGGAAGGTTAATGGTTTTGTGAAACCATCAGCGAGGTTCTTGGTTGAGGGACAGTATTTCAGAGCAACTAGCCCCTCACGAACGCTCTGACATACATTCCGGAAACGTATGTCCAAATGTTTGGTCCTCGCCTTGAACTGCCCAGTCTCAGCCAATTTGAGGCATGGTTGATTGTCTTCATGCACCACAACGGGCAGACAATTCTCTCCACAGATTTCCTCGACCAAACACACATAGAACTCCAGCTCTCTGCAAACTTCTGATAGTGCACTGAACTCAGCTTCAGTAGATGAAAGCGCTATGAGACTTTGCTTCCAGGACCTCCACCCAACTACTGAGTCCCCAAACTTCACCACTAAGCCTGACACTGATTTGCGGTCCTCAAGATTAGCCCAATCCAAATCCACAAAGCAAGTCAGTTTGACTTCTCCTTGTGCTGGCAACCTAAGACAAAAGTCTTTGGTCTCCTGCAAATACCTCAGAACTCTCTTGATGCCATTCCAGGCTTGAACACTAGGACTTGAAGCCTCTCTACTGAGCAGATTGACAGCAAATGCTATGTCTGGTCTGCTCCACTGAGACAAATACAACAGACTACCTAGGGCTGACTGAAACACTTCAGTATTTTCGAACGCAGTGCGTTCTACTTGCTGGCTGTCCTTCACAAAACTAGTCTCCATAGGACTTCTCACTCCTGCACAATCACTCATCCTGAATTTCTCAAGCAACTGTTCAATCTTACCTTTCTGGCGAAGCAAAAAGCTACCATCCTCAGTCCTCGCTATCTGGACGCCTAGGTAGGACTTGACATCTCCAAGCTGCTTTAGCTTGAACCGCTTTCCAAGCTCTTTAGCAAACTTCTCCACCTGTTCACCTGCCTGTGCCATGATCAATAAATCATCAACAAACACCTGAACCACTTGCTGTTGCAAGCCTGAATCTCTAATGTAAAGACAACTGTCTGCAAGAGATCTCTTAAAACCTAGCTCTTCTAAGGCTTCATGTAGACACATATTCCAATTCCTGGCAGATTGGCGTAATCCATAGATGGATTTGTGCGATCGCCACACGACGCCTGGCTCACTGACTTCAAACCCTGGAGGAGGAAGCATGTACAACTCTTCCTGGAGATCTGAGTTCAGGTAGGCGACATCTACATCAAAATGGTTCACCTTCCAACCTCTCTGTGCTGCTATTGCCAAAAGCATTCTCAAAGTCTCCGCTCTCGAGGTCGGCGAATAGACCTCCGTGAAGTGGACACCCTTCTTCTGTGTGAATCCTCGGGCCACTAACCTCGCTTTATACTGTGGTTCTCCCGTTTCTGTGGGTTTAAGTCGGTAAACCCATCTGCAGCTGACAGCTTGCTTTTTAGCCGGCAGCTGAGTGAGTGAGAACACACCAAGAGACTCCATTGAGTTCATCTCCTTCTGCATTGCCTCACGCCATTTGCTAGCTTCTTTCTGAGGCAACTTCTGAACATCCTCAAAGGATTCAGGTTCACATCTAGCCACACCAACCCAGACACTAGTGGCTTCATACCTTTCAGGTGGCTTTCCTTTCGTTGATCTTGCTGACCTCCTCAGCGTGAATTCTGGAACTGCGCCTGATTCACCTGGATCAACCCTACCATCCCCCTGTGTCAGAAACCTCCCCCCTCTGACCTGCTGCGCCTTTTCGGGCGTACAGCTGGTTCTGCTGGCGAGGATGGCTCACTCCTTGGTTCAGACTTGACAGAGACCTGTGTAGGGGTCCTGGGACTCCCTTTTGGAGAGATACGGAGCCTCTCCCTTGGAGATCCCGGCTCTGGACTCTGTGGCTGTGGACTGTGCACCTCAGCAACAGGTTCAGCCTCGTCCTCCTCCTCTTCCTCTGAGTCTAACAGAACATCCGGGTTCCCGTGAAGACGTTTCCACCCACTCTGCTCGCAAAACTCAGCACTGCCGCTAATAAGCAGCTTAGACTGGTTGCCAGTAGGGTATGCGAAACGCCACGCCTTTGAACCCGGCTCATAGCCTACAAAGATCATCTTCCTAGATCTTGGCTCACCCTTTCTGCGCATGGCCTTTGGAATGAGGACCCAAGCCTCGCAGCCAAAAACGTGGAAGTAGTGCACTTTCGGCTTCCTCTGATGCAGTAAGAAATATGGTGTGTTGCCTACACTAGAATTGTACACCCTGTTTTGCAGAAAACATGCTGTCTTATAACTCTCAGCCCAAAAACGCTGTGGCAAACCCGAATCTGCCAACATAGCGTTCGCTGATTCCTGTAGTGTGCGAAACTTTCTCTCTGCAATCCCGTTCTGTTGCGGAGAGTAGGGGGCAGTCAATCGATGACTGATACCCTTCTGCCTGAAAAACGATTGCAGCGCAGAACCTGTGAACTCCCCCCCGCGATCAGATTGAAAGGAAATCACCCTGGTAGAGAACCGGAGCTCTACCGCTGTGATCCAATCTCTGATCAGTGCAGCTGCTTCTGACTTCTGTCTAAGCGAGAAAACCCAAGAATGCCTTGAAAAATCGTCAATCAGAACCAGAACCCATTTAGACCCAGCTAAAGAAGGTGTTGGCATGGGCCCTGATAAATCTGCATGCACAAGTTCAAAGGGTTTGCTGGTTCTCCTCTCTGACCTGGGGTATGTGCATGTTGTAACCTTCGATTGCTTACAGGCTTGACAATCTAGGTATCTGTCACATGCCTTGAACCTACACCCAATTGTGTTCTCTGCGGCTCTTTTAACATATGACCACCCTGCATGTCCGAATTTCCTGTGCCACATGTGTATACAATCATTGTGTGGTGGGACGTTTGCACACTGCACTTGTGCGTCTTTAATGGACTTTGCACTAGCCCCATCTTCCACCAGTCCCATTTTTCCACCAACCCCATTTTCAATAGGCATCTCCACCAGAAAGAGCCTGTCTTTCCTCTCAACACTGTAGATCTTCTTCCCATCCCTGTAGAAGGAACACAAATTGTTAGAAAACAGAATATCGAACCCAGCAGCCATTAGTGCTGGCACACTTAAAAGAGAGTGGGCAAGCTTGGGGACCACATAAGCTTGCACCTCACAATCTATAAAAGAACAATATAAAGATCCAGATTCAGTCAGTGGTCTTTGAGACCCATCTGCTAACGTGACATAGCGTCCAGTTTTAACTGTCTTGCAGTTCCTCAGGAGCCCTCTAGATGTCACCAGGCAATGCGAAGCTCCAGAGTCTATAATAAGAGATAAAGTGTCTCTCTGGCTGTCTTCCAAAGTTGCCATGGCGACGTTTGCACCCCCACTGGGGTCTCTGCCAATGTCCCTCCTGGTTGCCATGGTTGCTGCAAGGCTTTTGCTGGTGTTCTCACACTTTGCCGTCTGAGAACTGCTGCTTATCTGCCGTTCTTGCAGGTGGCTGACCTTGCATTCCAGAGCCTCTGCAGAACAATGCCCTTCGCTGTTGGACTTCGCCTCAGAGCACAAACAACTCTTGGAGACTTTGGCTTTCCCAGAGCTCTTGGGTCGGCTTGCACCCCCACTCCTGGGTGCCTGTCTGCCTGAGGAACAGACTGCCACTGCTTTCCTCTTCCCAGCTCTCAGCCTCTCTCTCGGACCATCACACAGACGTGTTGAAGCATAGAAACAGCTTCCCAAAACAGTCCCAGCCCCTTCTGAGCTTGGTGCTCTCTCTGGGCATCTTCTAGCCCCCTCTGGTCTGGCTCCCACTGCGGCCTGACATGCCGTCTTCAGTGCCTGCCACGCGACCCAGGGCTTCTTCCCTTGGAGCTTTGGCAACAGCCAAGCATCAACGCTGGCCCTTAAAATGGCTAGCACCCTTTGCTCTCTCTCCAGAGCATCAGCCACGTCTGCTTCACAAGCTTCCACTGCGCCTGCAGACTTCTCAATGGGCTGGGCAAAGACTATTTCAGCCTGTGTACATTCCCATAGCTGCTTTTCTGCCAGCCAGTAGTACATGCGCTTGCTCCAGGCTTCCCAATTGGCCCCATGCAGTCTTTCACCGGGGTAGCTCTCATGGCCTTGCTGTGGTTGAGCAGCAGCCATCTTCCTCCCCCCGGGGCTTTAAGCGTACTCACAAGTTTGCCAGCAAGCTGGACCTCCGAAGCAGCCGTCTATCTTGGCTTTTGGCTCCGCTCTCCAGCATTCCTCACTGCCCTTCCTGGCAGGAGCTCTCAGCAACGTAACGCTGGCAGTCTTCCTCCCTTCTCACACTTGTCAGGAAACGCGGAACTTCCATAACCTATGCTATTTAGCGTAAATAAATCCTGCGTCCAGTCAGGCTTCCCTGCGTGGCTCTGTTAGGGAGCTGACCTGGCAGGGTAGCAGAGTAGCAGCGGTCCTGCGTCCGTGTGAGAAAAAGGGATAAATCAAGTCCAAAGACAGTTCGGTTCTTATCTCTAGAAGCGTTTATTTACAGAGCAGTAAATCCATCAGAAACTTCCGACATTCTGTGCTTCCAAAAGCACACACTCGCAGCCTCAAGCTGAGCTGCGTCTCTCAGTCAGAATCGAAAGCAAGTCTGGAGACTGACACAGACTGTGACGTGCCTCTCTGCGTCAAGCTCCTCCCAGATACAGGACACCACGGAGTTTTAACCCTGTCAGTTCCAAACTCCACAGATACTACATTCTTTGGGTTCAAGTTGGGAGTCCGTTGCCACTCAGATTACTGTTCAGCCAACTGCTCAGCTCACAGTAGCACATGTTACTGCCGTGATTCTGAATGAAGCAGACCGCCGAGGTGCTAGCTGCATGGGTAAGGGGGAGTCTTCACAGACATCATCCCAGAATGCAGTGGAACCACCAGATGGCGCCAAAGCTTTGAAGGCTGTGAAATGCTACTCATGTGGACGTCTTGGCCATGTGAAGAGGGAATGCACATATCCCAGGGCCAAGACAACAGAGCAGCGCAGCGAATTAGACTTACGGCTAATTCGTAATTAGCAGATGGCAAAGGAGAGCCAGAGGCCTGTCAAGATGGATACAAAGGAAAATAAGAACTGGATGATGAAAATCTGGTTTGAATTGAAGAATGAAGAATGGAGAGATCTCTTTTTGTGGAGATCTGAAGATCTATGGATTACAAATTTGATCAAGGTGGAAGCTGGAGCTTATGGGACATTTGGATTTAAAAGGATTAAAAAACAAGATTTGAGCTCCACTTTTAAATATGGAGGTCTGGCTGGAAGAAATATGGACATTATTGGGACAGAGCTTCTCCGAGATTTGGTGTTTAATACAAAGGACTATCAAAAAAACCGGCAGAGAGGAACTGAGAGAGAATTAAGAGCCTCGGACGTGAGGTCTCCAGGCTGATAGCAGATAGACTGATGGACACTGGTTGGGGATCGAAACCGGGAAAGGGGGGGTGGGGTTTGGGAATCCAAAGGGTGTACAATTATATTCTGATTCTTTTTATTTTGTTTTGCTATTAGTATAAAAATGGGGAATTCGTGGAAGGGAATTGGGGTTGACCTTAGAAAAAGGTTTTAAGAAGGAGTATTGACGTATAAAGACTGATGTATATAAGGTAAAATTGGATATATAAAATGAATTAAATATAATAATGAACTAAATATATTAAGGTTAAAAATTGGGGACAAGAACTTGTTGAACTAACAATTGGAAATGGAATACAAGAAGGGGAGGCGTGGGGAAGTCGTGGAAATAGGTTATTGAAAATAAGGATTGTAAATGTTGAGTGTTTTTAACTTTTTTTCCCCTCTTCTTTCTGGATTTTTTTTTGAAAATTTCAATAAATATCTTTTAAAAAAAAAAAGACTGTCCCTCTGTTTCCCACAGACAGTCCCAACATTCCCATTATGTTTTGTTTTCAAGCTACCAGCAGCTCGCGGCTGCATTGCTTCAATATCGTAACAAGCCCATGTTACTGCCGTTGTTCTGAATGAAGCGGACAGGCGAGGTGCTAGCTGCATGGGTAAGGGGGAGTCTTTACAGACGTCATCCCAGAATGCAGTGGAACCACCAGATGGCGCCAAAGCTTTGAAGGCAGTGAAATGCTACTCGTGTGGACGTCTAGGCCATATGAAGAGGGAATGCAGATATCCCAGGGCCAAGACAGAGCAACGCAGTGAAGGCTCATCACGTGGAAAAGGCAAAGGCAAAGGTCCAGTGTCCAGGACAACGCAGCACAAGGCAATGGTCTCACGCTTCACTCCAAAGGTTGCAAAGGTCCAGAAGACGTCTAGATCGTTCTTTGTGATTGATTCAGGAGCCACCCGCCACTTATGCAACGACAAGCGACTGTTCGTGTCTTTTACACCGCAGGAAGGTGCAATTCACCAGGCGGATGACCACACAATCTCCAGTCAAGGCTACGGAACTGTTGTTCTTCACAGTTTGGACTTGTCGATACACAATGTGCTCTACGTTCCAGATGCTGCACACAATCTACTCAGCGTTGCGCAGCTGAATGAACGGAACATTGACGTTTCCTTCAAGAACAAGAAGTGCACCATCACAAAGAAAAACGATTGTGTATTGCATGCTGAATATGTTGATCATTTGTTTGTATTGTATTTTGATGATGTTGTGCAGGATGAAACTTGTTGCATTGCAGGTTCTAACAAAAGTTTGCATGCAGGATGTATTCATGATTTTCACAGGAAATTTGGTCATTTACATTTTGAGGCAGTGTCAAAAATGCCTGCCTTGGTTGAAGGTATGACTATTAAACCCTGCAGGTACCACATGAAGTGCAATGCATGTGCAGCAAACAAGGTGAAAATGGCTGCGAAAGGTAAGGTGTCTAGTAGACAAGCTACAGAACCATACCAGGTAGTGCATGCTGATTTAGTAGGTCCACTGTCGCCCTCTTTGTGTGGAAACAGGTACTTCATGGTCCTCATTGATGCATTTTCCAGGTATATTTATGTGTACAATCTCGAGCAGAAATCAGAGGCTTTTCCAAGGTTCAAGGAATTCTGTGCTTGGTTGGAAAATGTGCATGGTAAGAAGATAAAGACTCTTTTCACTGATCACGGGGGGGGGATTCACTTCTCAGCAGTTTGAAGCTTTTCTGACTGAGAAAGGAATTCAGCATGATTTGTCTAGTCCTCGCTCGCCATGGCAGAACGGACTTTGCGAGAGGGCAAATCAAACATTGCTTCAAGGGTTAAAAACCTTGCTGTATGATGCCAATCTTCCAGAGAGTTATTGGGCGGAATCTTTGGCCTATTTTGTTTACAGTTATAATCGCAGGTTATCTTCAGCGATTGGTTGTACCCCCTATGAAAAGATGTTTGGCAAGAAACCATACATCAAACACATGAGAATTTTTGGTTCTGACATGTGGGTTCACACACCACAAAGCTCCAAGTTAGGCAAGCGTGGATTGCATGGTATCTTTCTAGGCTATAAGAAAGGTTCTTACAGAATAATGATGACTGACTAAGACAATTAGGCTCACAAAAAGTGTTGAGTACAATGCCAAGTGGGGGGAGAATGTGGGAATTTTCCAATGTTATCCTGATGACAGTGATGAGACTAAGGATAGGCAACAGCAGCAGCAACAGCCACAGCTGCCGCAACAACCCACACCCACTGATCAAGGTACTGATTCTGAGTCTGAGACTGAATCAGATGATTCAGAGGATTTCAAGACTGCGAAAGCCTCTATGCGACCCTCTGAAAGCTCTGATCAAGAATTGGAGGAACCATTGTTCACTATAGGTCACTTTTCTCCTAAGAAGGAAGAGGAGAGTGTTGAAGACTTACGGCTAATTCGCAGGTCTCAGAGAGCCACAAAAGGCAGACCTCCAAAGAGATTTGCTGATGAGTTTGCTAAGACAGCAGTAGCAGCTGTTTAAAGCTCCAAGAAGGTATTTGAATCTTCAAGCTTCCAAGAAATCCAGGATTTGGATTCAAAGGATGCTGAGCCATGGTTAAATGCCATGAAGGCTGAGCTTGATTCCTTAGAGAGGAACAAAACATGGGAGCTAGTTCCAGTAGTTCCAGGAATGAAACTACTTGGAAGCAAATGGGTCTTCAAAGCGAAGACTGATCAAAATGGCAAGATAGTCAGACACAAAGCCAGATTGGTAGCCAGAGGTTTTTCACAGGTACCAGGTGAAGACTATCACGAGACCTACTCACCCACCGTGAGATATGAGAGCATTAGGCTTATGCTCAAGCTTGCTGCAGAAGAGAATCTTCACGTTAGTCACCACGATGTGAATACAGCTTTTTTGTACGGATCTCTAGGTGAATCTCTTTATATGCTTCCACCTGATGGCGTACAGGTAAAACAGGGATTTGTTTGTGCTCTGAAGAAGTCCCTTTTTGGTCTCAAACAAAGTGCACGGTGTTGGCACACAAAACTCACTGAAGTATTGTTTTCTCTAGGTTTTCAGCAAGGGAAAGCTGATCCATGTGTATTTGTCAAAGAGGAGGGGCAAAAGAAGCTGTATTGCTTGATTTATGTTGATGATATTTTGTTCTTTTGGAAGGATGTCACAATGTACAATAACGCCCTAGCTCAACTGAAAGAGCACTTTGACATGAAAGATCTTGGTGAGGTAAACAACTACCTATCTCTGGAAATAGAGAGAGATCAAGATGGTAACATTCTAGTACACCAGTCACGGAAAATTGCTGATGTGTTAAGCAAACTAAACCTGATGGATGCTAACCTGATGGAAGCAAACTAAACCTGATGGATGTCATTGGTGTAGACACACCAATGACAACAGGTTATCAGGTAGATGACACTGAAGACGCATTTTCTGACACTACACTGTACAGAAGTGTGCTAGGCAAGCGAAACTTCATTGCCAGAAGTTCAAGACCTGACATTGCTGTTAGCTGTAATTTGCTAAGCAGACAAGTCAACAATCCTACTGTTAAGGATTGGAAAGCTCTGAAACGCATAGCACGCTATTTGAAAGGCATTACAGACTGAGATTTAACAATCAGAAGTCTGGTGGTCTTGAGATATTTGCAGATGCAAGTTTTGGTGGTGACACTACAGACAGGAAAAGCACGTCTGGAGTTTGCTACATGTACAATCAGGGTCTATTTGATTGGTCATGCAAGAAGCAAACAACAGTTAGCTTAAGTACTTGTGAAGCTGAACTGAATGCACTGTCTTATTCACTTAAAGATTGTGAATGGTTGTTACAATTGTGCAAAGACATGAAAATTCCTGTCAAATGTTCAATCCAGGTTTACCAGGACAACTAAGCATTTTTGGCTTTGCTGAATTCTGAAGGTTGTAAGCAAAGCATGAAGCATTTGCAATTGAAACTGCAACATGCTAGGGAATGTATTCAGAAGGGACTCGTAACGGTGTCCTATATGCCAGGTAATGAAATTCCTGCTGATGTAT
Organism: Podarcis muralis; assembly: GCF_964188315.1. Taxonomy (NCBI): domain Eukaryota; kingdom Metazoa; phylum Chordata; class Lepidosauria; order Squamata; family Lacertidae; genus Podarcis; species Podarcis muralis. The sequence goes on from NC_135674.1 coordinate 8,801,877, forward strand.
TGTCCAAGGTTGTATCAAGGGATCAACACTGTACCTATGTGCAGAAGTTGGGTTTGTACTGATATTGTACGAACACGCTGCCCAGTGATGTTCACAGAAAGGGGGAGGATGTTGGTTTCTATTTCCCTCACTGAGCAGCAACTGCAGTCACAAGACATTGTTTTGCATTCCACAGTCAAAGTTACTGTTGGATTCCCACGGGAATGGGAGACTGGGTGTGACGTTCACTGGTTTCCTGTTTTTCAGTGCTCTCTCGGTGTTCTTTGTTTCCGAGAGGAGTTGCTTCTCTGCTCTCACAGAGGCAAGATGCATGTTTGTATTCTCTCAGCATAGAGAGGGGAAAAAGTTAAGAATGTGGCACATACTGCGGTGTGGACTGCTCTGCGTGGGCTCAAGATGAGACGAGCCTGTATCAGCTTCAGATGGGCCGAAGCTGGTCAAAATCTCACAAGATGCAGGCGTCTTTTAATTTCGTGGCTGCTGTCCCCATTTGCAGTAATCATGGGGCCCAAGAAAGTAAAATCTCTCATTGCCTCCATTTCTTCCCCTTCTATTTGCCAGGAGGTGATGGGATCAGTGGCCATGATCTTCGTTTTTTTGATGCTGATCCCAGGAGGTGATGGGATCAGTGGCCACGATCGTCGTTTTTTTGATGCTGAGCTTCAAACCATATTTTGCGCTCTCCTCTTTCACCCTCATTAAAAGGTTCTTTAATTCCTCCTCACTTTCTGCCATCAATGTTGTGTCATCTGCATATCTGAGGTTGTTGACATTTCTTCTGGCAATCTTCATTGGGATGAATCTTAATTGGGATGAATAGGGATTCATCCAGGCCAGCCTTTCGCATGATGAATTCTGCATATAAGTTAAATAAGCAGGGAGACAATACATCTATTGCCCACTTAATCATGACACTTTTGATTTCTTCATCTTTTGTCTGCCATTCTAGTAAATACTCATAGACCTTAGACAGTGTTTTTTTGTTATTTTGTAGTACTGCAGTTTCTAGTATTGATTTTGTTTGTTCATACCCTCTTGCTTTCTTATCTTTTGAGAAGATGTCATTCATTTAATGGTATTCCATCCAACTTGATAATTTATCTTTTAATTCCTCATAAGGTTTGATCTTAATTACATTATTCTCTTCCAATAACATGTCTCTATAGGTCAACCATTTTCCTTTCATATTTAGTCCTTTCAGTGAAAATGCCTCTTGGGGTGACAGCCACCATGGTGTCTTCCTTTCAAATCACTCTTTATATCTTATCCAGACTTCAAATAGTGGTCTTTTTATGATGTGATTTAAAAAGTCCCGATGTACTCTGACCTTGTCATACCAAAGGTATGCATGCCACCCGTATCTGTTTCCGAACCCCTCCAGATCTAATATGTCCGTATTTTCCAAGCTGAACCATTCTTTTAACCATGATATACATGCAGCTTCATAATATATTTTGAGGTCCGGTAATGAAACTTATCCGTTAAAAGTTTTATTTTATTCTAGGCTTTCCCCCCTGCCATACAAACCTAGAAATCACTTTTTGCCACTCATTGAATTGGCCTTGTCCTGTTATAATTGGAATAGTTTGAAATAAAAAAAGCATCTTCGGTAGGACACTCATCTTAATAGCTGCTATCCTTCCACAGAAGGATAGCTTCAGTCTGTCCCATATTTCCAATTTTGTTTTTACTTCTTTCCATGTTGTTTTATAATTATCCTTAAATAGGTTTGTATTTTTCGGGGAAAGCCAAACACCCAGATATTTTCTTTTCTTTACTGTTGTTATTTCTGTTTTGCTTTGTAATTGGTCTAATTGTTCCTCATTCATGTTTTTTACCATCACTTTTGTTTTACTTTATTAATTTTAAATCCTGCCATCCCTCCAAATTCTTCTATTACTTTTAATGCTTCTACTATCGAAGTTTGAGGTTCTTGTACTGTCAGGACTATGTCATCAGCGAAAGCTTTAACCTTGTATTCCTTTTCTCCACATTTTATTCCTGTAATTTTCCCTGTTTCTCTTATGTTTTGAAGTAATACTTCCAGTATTGATATAAATAATAGGGGTGACAATGGGCAGCCCTGTCTTGTGCCGTTTGTAATATGGAAGTTCTCTTTTACTCCATTGTTTATTATAAGTTTTGCATTCTGTTTTTTCCCCCAATAATATTTATTAAAATTTCTTTTTTTTTTATAAATATTTTATTGAAATTTTTAAGTTACAATATAATAGACAAACCAAGTTATAACAAAACATAACATACTTTCTTATCTTCTTGTGACCTCCTCACATCTCCCGCCCCTACCTTCCATGTTAAAAGAATTTAGTCCAGCAAATTATCACCTTACTTCCATCCTTACTGTCTAACTATCAATTAAATTTAACCAAATGTTTATCCAAAATAAAGATTGTTTTTTCTTACATTTTAACCTATCTTCCTACTTCGCTTCATCTATTTTAATGGTGCCAAATTGTTTATAATCAAGCATCCTGCTTAGCATTCATACAGTTTACAATGTTTTTGCAAGTAAATCTTAAATTTTTTCCAGTCTTCTTCTACCGTGTCCTCTCCCAGATCTCGGATTCTGCCGGTCATCTCGGCCAGTTGCATATAGTCCATCAGTTGCATCTGCCATTCTTCCAGTGTGGGTAGATCTTGTGTTTTCCAGTGCTTCGCGAGAAGTATCCTTGCTGCTGTTGTTGCATACATAAAGAATGTTCGGTCCTTCTTTACCACCCCTTGGCCCACCATACCCAGAAGAAAGGCCTCTGGTTTCTTAGAGAAGGTATACTTAAATACCTTTTTCAATTCATTGTATATCTTTTCCCAGAAAGCCTTCACTTTAGGGCAGGTCCACCAGAGGTGAAAGAATGTTCCTTCATTTTCTTTACATTTCCAACACTTATTATCAGACAAGTGGTATATTTTTGCAAGTTTGACTGGGGTCATGTACCATCTATATATCATTTTCATTACATTTTCTTTTAAAGCATTACAAGCAGTGAAATTCAACCCAGTAGTCCACAGCCTTTCCCAGTCCTCAAACATGATATTATGCCCAATGTCCTGTGCCCACTTTATCATGGCTGATTTTACCGTTTCATCTTGTGTGTTCCATTTTAACAGCAAGTTATACATTCTTGAAAGTACCTTAGTCTTAGGCTCTAACAATTCCGTTTCCAACTTCGATTTCTCCACCTGGAACCCTAACTTTTTGTCAAGTTTAAAAACTTCCTTAATCTGAGCGTAATGTAACCAATCTCGCACTTTATCTCTCATTTTCTCCATACTCTGCAATTTCCAGTTATCTCCATCTTTTTCTAGTATTTCCCAATACTTTGGCCAGTTGGCCTCCATATTGGATCTTTTTCGGGCCTTAGCTTCCAATGGTGAAAGCCACCTTGGTGTTTTATTTTCCAGTAAGTCTTTATATTTTGTCCAGACATTAAACACTGCTTTTCTGACAATATGATTCTTGAAAGCCTTGTTAATCTTAACCTTGTCATACCATAAATATGCATGCCAACCAAAAGCATTGTTAAAACCTTCCAGATCCAGCACATCAGTGTCCTCGAGAAGTAGCCAGTCTTTTAACCAGCAGAAAGCTGCTGATTCATAGTAAAGCCTTAAGTCTGGCAGGGCAAAGCCCCCTCTTTCTTTCGCATCTGTTAGTATCTTAAACTTAATTCTGGGCTTTTTGCCCTGCCAGACAAATTTAGAAATATCTCTCTGCCACTTCCGAAAGCACTCTGTCTTATCCACAATCTGTAATGTTTGGAACAAAAACAACATTTTTGGCAATACATTCATCTTGATAGCAGCAATTCGGCCTAACAAGGAAAGTTTCAGTCTTGTCCAGCTGTCTAAATCTCTCTTAATTTCTGACCAACATTTCTCATAGTTGTCCTTAAATAAACTCAGATTTTTTGCTGTTATGTTCACCCCTAGGTATTTAACTTTCTTGACCACATTTAACTCTGTCTCTCTCTGAAACCGTTCTGACTCTGCATCTGTCAGGTTTTTCCCCACTACCTTAGTTTTCTGCTTGTTTAATTTAAATCCCGCCACCCGACCAAAATCTTGAATTATTTGTAATACTCTTTTCGTACTAGATTCTGGCTCCTGCAAAGTCAAAACTAGATCATCTGCAAAAGCTTTAAGTTTATATTGTTTCACTCCGACCTGTATTCCTTCCACCAACCGGTCTCCTCTAATCATATTCAAGAGCACCTCCAGAACTGAGATGAATAACAATGGGGAGATAGGGCAACCTTGTCGTGTTCCTTTTTCAATTTTAAACTCTTCTGTAACCACATTGTTAACTATCAGTTTAGCCTTTTGTTCTGAATAAATTGCGTCAATCCCATTTTCAAAACCCCGTCCCACTCCCATCCCTTCTAAGTTCCCTTTCATAAATTTCCAAGAGATGTTGTCGAAGGCCTTCTCCGCATCTATAAAAATTAACACTGCTTTTATGTTGACATCTGTTTGCAAGAATTCCAAAATATCAATAATGTTCCTTGTGTTAGCAAACAAATGTCTACCTGGGAGAAAGCCTGCCTGATCTTTATGGATTACTTCATTTAGAACTTTTTTAAATCTACTTGCTAAAATGTCTGCAAATATTTTGTAATCCACATTTAAAAGGGAGATGGGACGGTAGTTCTTAAGTTGTGTCTTTTCAGCTTCCGATTTTGGTATCAATGTGATAAAGGCTTCTTTCCACGATTTCGGCGCCTTCTTCCCCTCCATAATTTCATTGCTGACCTCCATCAATGGTTGTATCAAATAGTCCTTCAATATCTTGTAGTACTTGGAGGTCAGCCCATCTGGCCCTGGAGATTTGCCCAATTTCATGTTCTGAATGGCAAATTCAATCTCTTGTGGTGTTATTTTACAATTCAGGATTGATCTATTTTCTTGTGACAGTTTTGGTAGTCCATTCTTTTCCAAAAATTGTTTAATCTCAGCCTCATCTTGCGGCCCTTGTGTATATAGTTTTTTTAAGTATCTCTGGAAGCATTTTCTAATATCCACGGGGTTCTGAATGTTTCTTCCTTCAATCTCTAAATTAGTAACTGTATTTAGTTTTTGTCTTTTCTTCAATTGCCAAGCTAGCAGTTTCCCGCATTTATTCGCAGATTCAAATGTTTTTTGTTTCATTAGTTTAACTTTCCACTCTATTTCCTGGTTTATCAGTTTAGAATATTGTGCTTGGTATAGTTTAATTTCTCTCAGAATCGGCTGTGACTTCGGATTAGATCTTAACTTCTTCTCTAGTTCTTTAATTTTCTCCAAGATCTTGTCTTTTTTCTCATTTTGTGTCCTTTTCTTTACAGCGTTCTGTTGTATCAAGAACCCCCTCATCACGGCCTTACTTGCGTCCCAGATAGTTCTTTTTTCCACCGAAGTGTTCAAATTTATCTCAAAATAATCCTTCAAAGCTTTTTGGGCCTTCTTAATAATTTCCTGATCTCTAAACAAGTTGTCATTCATTTTCCATCTAAAGGAGCCGGTTGGTAATAGTGTCATGTCCATCTTTACCGCATTATGGTCGGAGCAGGTCTTTGGGCAGATTTCCACCTTTCTGGTCTTAGGTGCCAGACCTCTAGATATCCATATTTGGTCGATTCTTGTCCATGTCAGTTGGGCTTCAGAAAAGAATGTTCCTTCTCTTCCCAAGGGGTTCTTTGTCCTCCAAATGTCAATCAAGTCCATATTGTCAGTCAGTTCAAAAAAAGTCTTAGGTAGTCTGCCATCTTTTGTCACATTTTGGTTTTGAGACTTATCCATATTGGTTGAGACCACGCCATTCATATCTCCCATCATAATGATGTTGTCATAGTCCAGATAGTCCAGGACACTCTCATGCAACTTCTTGTAAAATTCTGATTTCCCCTCATTTGGTGCATAAATTCCTAATATCAAAAACTTCTCTCCTTGGTGTTGTATCTCAATTGCCAAAATTCTTCCATGTTCATCTTTAAAAAGGAATTTAGGTGACAGGCTCTCTTTCGCATAGATCACCACTCCTCTCTTCTTCACTCGGTCCGAGGATATAAATTCTTGGCCTAATCTTTTATTTATTAACACTTTTCTGTGTAGCCTAGTCACATGTGTTTCTTGCAAACAAATAATGTCCAATTGTTCTTTTTTCAAAATATGAAATATTTTTTTCCTTTTCTCCGGAATGTTAGCGCCATTTATGTTCCAACTCAGGAGTTGCAGAGACATCCTGGATGAATCTGCTATTTTTCAAGGGGTGGTTCCTTTTTCTCTGAGTCTTCAGTGTCCAAGGGTGTAGGTACAGCTGGTGCTCCAGGCCCAAAAGGTGTTTCAATTCCTTTCTGTAGGTCCTCTCCGTAAGCAGTCAAAAATTTGTCTCTATCTTCCACTGTTTTGATTTTAACCTTCTTCCCTCTGAAGGTGAAGGATAATCCCTGAGGAAATTCCCACCTAAAGATGATTGAGTTGCTCCTCAACAATCTGGCCAGTTCAAAATATTCAGATCTAAGGTCCAGCAGTTGTCTCGGAATATCTTTGTAAATTTCAATTCTTCTGCCCAAAATGTCCAGTGACTTTCCGTAGTGCAGGCCCAAAATCTTATCCCTTTCCTCCTTTGATCTCAAGGTTATCAAGCAGTCTCTGGGCTTGTCTTTCCTTGCAAATTTCCCAAGTCTGAAAGCTGACAGAATTTTAAAATCCTTCTCTTCAATAAGCCAAAACTTGGAAAACTCTTTGGTCAGGAACTCAGTTAGATTCCCTTCCTCAGCTTCTGGTATTGACCTTATCCTTAAGTTATTTTCCCGATTCCGAAGTTCTATCATAGATAAGTATGTCTGTTGCTCTCCAACCTGTTTGCAGAGTGGCTTTACCTCTTGTTCTAGTTTTTCAACTTTTTGACTAGTAACCTCAGCCAGTTTTCGATTTTCTATAGTGTCCTCAGTCAACTGCCCAATTGCTTGTACGTTCTGTGCCACTTGTCCAGTTATTTGATTTAGGCAGGCTGTATTTTGATCAATCTTAGCTGTTTGTTCATCTGCTTTCTTGTCCAAAGATTCTACTCTTTTGTCCAAAGATTCCAACTTTTCATAAATTTTCTCTAGAATTGAAGCAGTTGTTCCTGAGGCCATATCTTCCAGTTGCAGCTGCTCAGTTTCTTCTTCCGCTGCCGACGGTATGATAGGTACAGATGATCTACGTGTCTGTAAGGCCGAGGTTAAAATTGTTTGTCTAGTTCTTGGTCCTCTTTTTCTTGTGCCACTCATTCCAAAGTTATCTAAAAGTCAAGGTCAGTCTGGGTTGTTCCCATGAGAAAATAGCAGCCCAGAGATAAACAGTCAAACAGGAGGAAAGGAAAGAGAAAGTAGAATAATGTCACTGCTATTGGTCCCAAATCCTCTAGAGGGGGCTTGAAGTGTCTTGAGGGAAGAAGTCAGATCAAATAAGATCAATAAAGTTGATTTTAAAGTCCCAGGACCTTCAAACTAATGTTTAGCAGAGTTGGTATTAGTAACATAACATTGTTTCTGACAAGTGCTAGCTAGTATTTCAAAGTAACAAGTCTGTAAAAGCTCAGAATGTTACCAGTCCAGATACACAATAGCCAAGTTTGCAAACTGACAGCTCTTCTGTTCTTTAGGCAGCCCAAATACCTGGGTTTCTCAGTCCAGATTTGTAGTTCCCACAGGAGAAAATTAACACAGTTCAGATAGAAAGTAGGTCCAATAAATATATATTTTCTTCGTCTAGAGGTAGTTCCAGTGGATGCTCAGATCAGATGGTTTAAAAAGCCTCTACAAAAGCTCCACTCCTCCAGCTCTTTGCTTTGTAGTTTAAATAGCAGCGGGAGACGGACTTCCTTTTAACGTCTCTCCGCTTTCTGCCAATTTTCTTTAAATTTAGAGCCCAATTGTAAAAGTCCCTCTTTACTCACGGGTTGTAGCTTCTGGTTCCGAATTTTTGAGGAAAAAAGGTCAGCGCTCAGTAACAGCAGCTGCGCGGCTTCACTCTGCAGAGTAGCGATCGACTCACAGCGCCGCAACCCCCTCCGCGATCCGAGGCTCCTTACGGGGTCTCTTCAACGTTTCGGAGGTCGCTTTCGGCGCCCGCCGAGTCCCACGGCCACAGGCTCTTGCTGCCTGTGGTTTTTCGGTGCGGGTCTCCGCTTTGCCGTAGCGGACGACCCGATTCCGCAGAGCTTCCCCCTCAGCACAAGAGGAGGACCGCCATTGCCTTTTCGCGCCGCCTCCGGAAGTCCAATATTTATTAAAATTTCAAAAGGTACACAAAACAAAACAGAAAAACAAAAAAAAAAAGAAAAAATACACACCTTTAAGATCTCATTTACAATAACTTCTTTTCGCGACTTCCCCTCACCTCCCCTTCTTGTATTCCAAATCCAATTATTTGTTCAACAAGTTTTTATCCCTAATGCCTTAACCTTATTTATTTAATATATTTCTTTATAATAAATTTTAACCCTTAGTTCCTTATTCATATTCAATTCTATTTATAAAAGAACTTTTAGGTTATATACCTTAATCATGTATAACAAAGAAAAAAGAAGAAAAAGAGAATTTTTTCTAAGGTTGACCTGTTTCCCTTCCACGAATTCCCCATTCTTATAATGATAAACGACATGAAATTTTAACACAGCGTAAAAAAGATCAGGCCCCTTTTGGACTTCCAAACCCCACCCCTCTCTCCCCGGTTTCAGTCCTAAACCATAGTCTATTAGTCCACCTTTTTACCCTGGTGACCTTACGTCCGAGGCTCTCATTTCTCTCTCAGTTCCCTTCAGCCGGCTTCTTTGAACGTCCCTTATGGTTAACACCCAAACTCGAAGAGGTACTTTCTCACTTATGTCCATAATCTTTCCAGCAAGGCCTGCTTGTTTGAAGGTGGAACTCAGGCTCTGTTTCTTAAATCTATGTATCCCAAAGATTCCAGCTTCCGCCTTGATCAAACGTGAAGTCATCTTGACAAGCCTCCGGCTCTCGTTTACTTTCTGTAACATTTTGGCCACCTCTCCTTTCTGCTCCTCCTGTTCAACATGTATCTTTTCCGCCTCTTCAATCTTTGTTTTTTTTCCTGTCCAGCTGCTTGTGTTTTGAAGATCAAGTCCTTTTCCAGCTCAGAAGGTATATTTTCTGTTGACTTCGGTTTTGTAGGACTTGTAGACAAAACATGGCCTTGCTCATACATCTTTCGCAGCTTTCCCATGAGAAAGACAAGCTCTTTCAGATCTGCTCGAATTTCCCGACCTATTTCCATTGTAATGTCCGTGAATCCCCTCTAGAGGGATTCTGGTTACTTAGTATTCCTTTCACTTCCGATCCCAAAGTCAAATTTATTTGTATCAATCTTTGTTTACTTTCAATACTTTGTAACGACATAACCGGCCAAAACCAAAACTTTCAGTTTTTTCCTACCTTGACAGCTAATTTGACAGCTGTCAAAGTCTTCTGTATCCCTCAGCAGGCTCTTTTTGCGGGTTACTCCCAGTCTCGAGAAGAGTGGCACTTAGTCTCAACAAATACACTCTTGTCCTCCAGCACACTAACTTAAACTTTTAAATCCGTGGAATTAATAGCTTTTATCCAATCAGGAAAAAAAGACAGCTCCTCTCGCAACCTTAGTTGGCAAGTCCTTGCTTTAAGCTGTTTACAATGGGGGGGGCGGACTTCCTCTTTGCACCTCCCCCGCTCGTGCCAAATCCACAAAGAAAATAATTTTAGTCCAATTTCCACGTTACTCACGGGTTGTTGTTCTTGATTTTAAGTCCAAATTTTAAGAAGGAAGAAGTCAGCGCTCTCCGACCAATGGCATGCGGCTTCGCTCGGCAGGGGAAGCAGACGACTCACAGCACCACACCGCTCCCCGTCACCCGTTCCGTAGCCTTTAAAAAGGCTCCTTCGTGGGTCGGGAGGGCGCTAACGGTGCCCACCGAGTCTCCATGTCCACGGGCATCCGCGCCCGTGGTTTTTAAGGGTCCCCGCGTCGCCGGCACGGCAAGACCCAGCCCCTGTCGAGCAGATTCCCTCCGGAGCTCGGAGGGAATCCGCCATTAGCCGATCGCGCTAACCCAGAAGTCCTATAAGTTTTGCATTCTGATCTTTATAAATTGCCTCTATACTTCTTAAAAACTTTGTTCCCAGACCCATCATTTCTAAATTGTGTTTCATAAAAAACCAAAACAAGTTATCAAATGCCTTTTCCGCGTCTATGAAGATTAGTGCAGCCTGCTTATTTATTTTTGTTTCTAAATATTCAATTATATTTACTATGTTTCGTATATTGTCTTTTAACTGCCGTCCTGGTAAAAAGCCTGCCTGGTCTGAGTGTATATGTAAAGTCATAATGTTTTTTAATCTCTGCACTAGTATGTTTGCGAACAGTTTATAGTCGTTGTTAAGCAATGATATCGGTCTAAAGTTTTTTACGTTTGTAAGATCAGTTCCTTGTTTTGGTATTAGGAAAATAAATGCTTCTTCCCATCTGCACTTTTTCCATTATATTATTCATTACTTCCTTTAGTGTGGAGACTAATTGTTGACTTAATTTCTTATAATATTTAATTGGTATGCCATCCAGCCCTAGGGCCTTCCCATTCTTTCATTGCGTAATTGCATCTATAATCTCTTCTTCTGATATTGGTTTTTCTAGTTCTCTTCTTTCTTGGGAAATTGCCCTCAGTTTATGTTTTCCTATATAAGTTCTTATCTTCTCCTCATTTTCTTTGGGTGCTTTATACAGTTCTTTGTAAAATTTAAGGAAAACTTTCCTTATTTCTTTCATATTATCTATTATTTCATTATTGTCTTTTATTGTATTTATGATCTTCTGTCCTTGTTTTTTCTTTAGTTGCCAAGCTAACCATTTTCCAGTTTTGTTTGCTGATTAATAATTTTGCTGTTTTAGTAGTTTAATTTTCCATTCCACCTCCTGATTTATAATCATGCAGCAATTTACTTGCTTGTTTTAGTTTTGGGTCCTCTGGTTTCCTATATGCTTTTCTATATCTTTTATTTTATTTAATATTTCCACTTTATTCTTTTCCCTTTCCCTCTTTTGGATACAATTCTGTTGCAGGAAGAATCCTCGCATAACTGCTTTGCTTGCATCCCAGACTACATTTATGTCTGTACCTTTATTTAGGTTTAATTCAAAGTATGTACTTAGATGTTTTTTAGTTCTTTCTAATATTTCTGTATTGTCTAACAAATTGCCATTTATTCTCCACCTCCTAACTGTTGGGTCTTTAGTCTGACTGGAAGCTTTTTGGGGTGCTGGTCTCCACCACTCCTCCTCTTCTGCTCAGTCCCTGACATCTGTGTAGGGTTTATTTCATAGCCTATGCCGTACTCCCATTGTTTTTGGATTGTGTTGAGGGGGTTTGTGGGATTTTGGAGCAATATTTCGTATATTGTGGATACCATCCCCTTGCTGTGTCCCTTTGCTGTCAGGAGGTGGTTTTTGAAGGTGATCAAGGGCCAAGTGGTGGCTTCTGGTTCTGCTCTGCCTTAATGTAGGCAGACCCCACAACAGCGGGAGATCGTTGGCAAAGGAAAAACAAGAATGATTGAGGGTAATTAACCTTGCAAATCCCCCCCCCCCCGGACAGGAGGGAACAGGCTTCACTTGCAATTCATCTTGGTACTATGTTTCGCTGACTAGCTGTACGAGTTAATCTGGTCTGTGACTGTTTAATAAAATTTGATTTGATTTGATTTGATCTTGGTACCTGGTTCTCGCTCCGGCATGGATTGCAGGAGGCAGGGAGGCGCTGAGGGCAAAAGTACTTCGCCTGCCAAAAACCCTCCTATTTAGAAGCAGAGGTTCTCCTGTTAATTAGCATTTAATTGGACTAAAGTACAGGCACGTGTTAGAAGAGATGAGGTCACAAACTGTGGAACAAAACCAACTGCAAGGTCTTTAAGGTTTGAATTTGAGATAAGACTTAATTCAGTGCAAAAGATGGTGTGGGGGGGAGGGGAGCCTACAGTTTCTTTATTTAAAGTTTTCGTCTCTACATTTATGACTCGGCAACCTTCCTTTGAATGTTAGTTCAAATTAAATTTGTACAAGGGAGGGCAGAAGAAATTGGATTATAGATATGGAATATAACATCAAACAGAACTGTGTGTGTAAAAAAGAGGGAAAGGGGAGGGAAAGCTATTTTGCAAAGGGTTTACGATGGAAACTTAGAGCTGACTCTCCCCCATCCTTTATTATTTACGGGGGACTTTGAATTTAATTTAATTGGAAGTATAATTGCTCATTTATCTTCAGTTGGATGGAAGGATGAAAGGAGTCTCTGAACTTGCCATGGAACTGATAAGGTTCATTACTGAGTCATCTGCCATTCGACAGACTGCTCTTCTTCCCAGGCTGAGAGGGGAAATGGTGACAACAGCTTATTTATTGGGACAGAGTGACTTTTGCAGCTATTGTTAAAGTTGCAAAACAACGAAGCATGGGATGGAGCAACGGAGAAATTTCTGAAACAAAAATGGGATATCAGTTCCATCCAAGGCATGATGGATAACAGCAACAACCGGGGTAAAGAAAGACATAACATCTTACAAGAACAGGAAGAAACATGACGGACAGAATAATTGCCACACACACAAAGAACAAGGATATAGTCTGAGTGCCTCTCTTGTAGTTTTATAAATCATTTAATGTGTCAACACAAATACAAGTTATTAATATTGCAGTTATTGTATAAGGGATTATTACTATGACTGGAATGTAATTGAAATTAATAAGATTTTGGAATGCAGAAATAAGGAAAATCATCAAACCATCAATTCTAGCACACGGGGGGACCACCTTTTCTAAATTATATAAATTGGTTTTGTTGGGTTTTTAAAGTAAATCTTTATTGGTTTAAAATACAAACATACAAACGTACAACGAAGGTAAGCATAGAAAAGTTAAATACAAAAAGAATAGAACATCAAGACATAAAAGAAAAAATTTAAAAAGACATAAAGAAAAGAAGGGGGGCAGAACCAAAAATTTATATAACATCATGTCTATCAAATAAAATTTTCTGTATGAAACTTCCAATCGTTCTCATTACACTTTTTCTATTGTCATGGTTTTATTGCAGTTTTACTTTGTATCCTTTTTCATACATTCCACTAAAGTATTTGTTTCATTTATTTTTGTTTACAAGTATCATACAAGTTCTGCTAAGATGGTATCATTTTTACAATATAATCTTATATATTCCTTAAATATTTTCTATTCTCCATATGTTTTCTGGTTTAAGGCTCCTCTGACTTTTCCCGTCAGCTTTGCTAGTTGGAAATACTCTATCATAAGTGTCTGCCAATCTGGTATTGTTGGTGTTGTTTCACTTTTCCAGGTTCTTGCTACAAGTATTCTTGCTGCCGTAATTGCGTACATAAACAGTGGTCTTATTTATCCCCCCCCCCTATTGGTAATATTCCTAATAAGAAAATCTCTGGTCTTTTTTTGACGGTAAATTTAAATAATTTCTTAAATTCGTTGTAGATATTATTCCAAAATTCACATATAATTACACAAGTCCACCACATGTGATAGTATGACCCTATCTCCTTCTTACATCTCCAACATGTTAGTGACCTGCCTTTATACATTTTAGTAAGTTTTAACGGGGTATGGTGCCATCTATATAGCATCTTCATGGTGTTCTGCCTAAGGTTATAACAAGCTGTAAATTTAATATCTACCCGCCACAATCTTTCCCACTGTTCCATATAGATATTATATCCAAAGTCTTGTGCCCACCTCACCACTGAGGTTTTAACTTGTTCTTCTTTTACTTCCCATTCTAAAAGATAATAATACATTCTTGAAATGTACTTTCCTTTATTATAAATTAGTTCTCTTTCAAAATTGGAAGTTTCTTTTGCAAGACCTTCTTTCTTATCTGTACCCAATTTTTTATTTAACTGGAAATATTGTATCCAATCCAACAGATGGCATTTGATTTCATCATATTTTTTTAAGGTTGGCTTAGCTTTATCTATTTCTAGTAACATTCGATATGTGGGCCACTCTCCTCTCATATTTCTCCTTTTGACTGCTATGGCTTCTGCTGGAGATGTCCACAAGGGTATCTTTGGCTCCAGTATTCCTTTATATTTACTCCATATTTTATAAAGTGATTTCCTTATCACATGACTGAAAAAGCCCTTGTGGACCTTCACTTTCTCATATATTAGATAGGTGTGCCACCCAAACCAGTTATCATGGCCCTCAAAGTCCAACACATCTGTATTTTTTAGTGTGATCCATTTTTTTAGCCATACCCATTCCGCTGCTGCATGGTACAATTCCAAATCTGGTAGTCCAAATCCTCCTCTCTCCCTTTTATCTATCAGCACCTGATGTTTAATTCTAGGTTTATTTCCGTTCCAAACACATCTGGCTAGTTCCTTTTTCCATTCCTTAAAACATTTCATTCCTCCCAAAATTGGTATTGTTTGAAACAAAAAAATCATTTTGGGCACAATGTTCATTTTTACTACCAAGATTCTTCCCAAAAGGGAGAGATGGAGTCTGGTCCAATTTTCCATATTCTTTTTTATGTTTTTTCCATGTTTTGATATAATTATCTTCATAAAGATTTATATTTTTAGTTGAAATCCAAATCCCCAGGTATTTAACCTTGTTTTTAATTTCCAGACCTCTTCTTTCTTGTAATTCAATTTTCTCTTCCTGTGTTAGATTTTTAGTCAATAATTTTGTTTTTTGGTGGTTTATCTTCAGGTGCATTAATTTCCCATATTTTATAATTAGATCAATAGCGACTGGAACACTTTGATTTGGGTCCTGTGTTATGATTATATCATCAGCAAATGCTCTAATTTTGTATGATTTCTTCCCAATTGTTATTCCTTTTATACTTTTGTCTTTTCTAATGTTTTGTAACAGCGGTTCCTAGGCTAATATAAATAACAGGGGTGACAAAGGGCACCCCTGTCTAGTCCCTTTAGTGATCAGGATATTGTCTGTTAGATTGCCATTTATTACTAGTCTTGCTTTCTGTTGTTCATATATTGCCTCTATTCCTTTTCTAAATTTTGTTCCTAGACCCATTACCTCTAACTGTTTTTTCATATAATACCACGAGACATTTTTGAATGCCTTTTCTGCATCAAGTAATAATAAAGCTGCTTTTTTATCATTTTTGGCTTCTAGATATTCTAATATGTCAACAATATTTCTGGTATTCACCAAGATTTGTCTTCCAGGGAGAAACCCGGACTGGTTTGGGTGTATAATTTCTTTGATGGCTTCTTTAAGTCTATTTGCCAATATATTGGCAAAAAGTTTATAATCAATTTAAAGTGATATTGGCCTATACTTAGATATTGACTCCGGATCACCTCCCTGCTTGGGTATTAATGTTACGTAAGCTTCCTTCAATGAGTCTGGGATCTTTCCTTCATTGAGAATATTATTCATTACTTCAGTTAGTGGAAATATTAGGATTTCCTCCATTTTTTTGTAAAATTCTGCTGGAAGGTTGTCTGGGTCAGGTGTTTTCCCTATTTTAATTTTCTTGATTGCATTTATCATTTCTAGTGCTGATATCGGGGAGTCTAACATTTGTATTTTTTCTTTACTTATCTCTGGGATTTTCTGTTGACATAAATAGTTTTCTACTTCTTCTAAATCTATGTTCTTTTTATATAGGTTTTCATAATATTTTAAAATTTTTGTATTATTACTTTTGGATCGTCTATAATTTTCTCTCCTATTTTTATTCTGTTTATTTCTATTTCATTTTGCCTATTTCTAAGTTGCCACGCCAGAAATCTGCACGGTTTATTGGCAAACTCAAAATTGTTCTGTTTCCTCATTTCCACATTCCATTCTGTTTCTTGCTCTATTTTCGACGTATATTCTGTCTGTGATAGTTTAATTTCTTTTTTAATTTTATCATTATTTGGTTGTTTAATTAGCTCTTTTTCCTTTTTCCTTATTTCTTCCAATAATTCCATTTTTTCCTTTTCACTTTCCTTTCTTATTTTTACACCTTGTTTTATAAAGTATCCCCTAATCACTGCTTTACCAGCATCCCAAAGTGTTCTAACATCATTAACCTGTTTGTTATTCAATTCAAAGTATTCTTTTAATGTATGTTTAGCTCCCTCTATTATTTTTTCATCTTTCATTAAGGATTCATTTAATTTCCATCTATGTATTCCTGTTTTCCAGTCTGGTCATAACTTTAACAAAATTGGGTTGTGATCTGAAATTGTTTTTGGTAGATTGTTTTGTGATTCTTCAGTCTTTCTAAGCAAGTCTAACAAGACCCAGATGGCATCTTTCCTACTAGCTGTTTTATTTGGTTCAGAAAAATATGTGTACTCTCTCTCTAATCTATGTTTATATCTCCAAGAATCCTTTAGATCTAAAATTTCTGTCATCTTGGCAAATGTAGGTGGTAATTTTCCTTGTCCTTTATTTCCTTCAGCTCTGTCTACCTGTGTATCAGTTATTGCCAGCTCCGTTCGTCCGAGCTGATAAGGCTCATCTTCCTCCAAGCCCTCCCAGCAGAGCATCAAAACAACACAGCGGAAGAATGAGATAGGTATGAGCTACATGCCATGCTTTATTACTAAGCTATGCAGAGAGCAAAGAAATATACATCTTCTCTCTATGAGAGCAGAGAGCAACTGAGCAAAGAAAACAAAGGAACAAAGGAAACAGGAAACCAGTAACGTCACATCCCGTCTCCCTTTCCCGTGAGACTCCAATAGCCTGGAATCCCTGGAATGTAAACACAGTCCTGTGACTGCAAGCAGCTGCACAGTGAGAAACAGAAACTAACATCAGTTACTCCATTAAAGTATCCAAGCAGTATTATTTTATCTTTTACATGTTCCAGCAACTTTTCTAAATTCTTGTAAAATGCTGATCCCCCCCTATTTGGTGCATATATCCCTACTATTATATTTTCTCCTTGACTTTTAATTTTTAACATCACTATTCTTCCGTTAGGGTCTGAAAATAACAACTCTGGTTCTCGAGTGGGTCTGGCATAAATCACTACTCCCCCTTTTTAATGTTATGTGCAGTGATAAATTCTTTTCCTAATTTGGGGTTAATTAGATCATCGGCTGTGGTGAGGACTTCAGGGCCTGCTCCCTTCCAAGGCCTTTTCCAGCTGGCCCAGGCCCTCACAATCCCGGCTACAAAAGGACTCCTGCTGCAGTGAGACCTTGGACCATTGGCTGTGGTGAGGACTGCAGGGCCTGCTCCCTTCCAAGGCCTTTTCCAGCTGGCCCAGAGGGTAAGGCCCAGGCCCTCACTCTCCCAGCTACAATAGGACTCCTGTGGCAGTGCCTAGAGAGTGGGGCTGAACTCATTTGGAACAAACGTTTGGGGAAGTGCGGGGTTGCTCTGCTATTGCTTCCCTGTTCCAAGTGGTTTGTTGTTGTTGTTTAGTCGTTTAGTCATGTCCGACTCTTTGTGACCCCCTGGACCAGAGCACGCCAGGCACTTCTGTCTTCCACTGCCTCCCGCAGTTTAGTCAAACTCATGCTGGTAGCTTCGAGAACACTATCCAACCATCTCGTCCTCTGTCGTCCCCTTCTCCTTGTGCCCTCCATCTTTCCCAACATCAGGGTCTTTTCCAGGGAGTCTTCACTTCTCATGAGGTGGCCAAAGTATTGGAGCCTCAGCTTCAGGATCTGTCCTTCCAGTGAGCACTCAGGGCTGATTTCCTTAAGCATGGATAGGTTTGTTCTTCTTGCAGTCCATGGGACTCTCAAGAGTCTCCTCCAGCACCATAATTCAAAAGCATCAATTATTCGGCGATCAGCCTTCTTTATGGTCCAGCTCTCACTTCCATACATCACTACTGGGTCTCAGCTTCAGGATCTGTCCTTCCAATGAGCACTCAGGGCTCCAAGTGGCTAATGTGTTTTAAAATGTCCTTAAGCAGTCGGTGGCATTTTAATTTATTTTCTTTATTTTTTCTTTGTTGGGGGGTGGGATGGATATCTGGTTGGGGAATAATTTTAGTATAATCTGTTTTTGTTTTTTGTTGTTTTATTGGTTACTGTATAGTTTGCGTTTTGTTTTTAATGGGCGGGATCAGGGCTGCCTGGGAGTGGGCCTCAGCCAACACAATGACTGGAGCAAGTTCCACAGGGGGGGAAGCACTGGGACATCCAATCTCGGTGATCATGGGCAGGAGGAGGAGTTACTCTAAGACCAGACCATGTCATTACCGAGGAGGCAGGCTTAGTCGTTGTTTGAAGACTATCCCTGTCTCCGGGTCTGGCCTTGACCGGATGGATACTGGAATCAACAGGGGAAACCCACATGACCTGAAGGTGTTGCTGTGTATTATTAATAAAACCACTGCCATCCACGACCTGATTGTGGATGGAGGATTTGACCTGGCATGTGTGAAAGAGACCTGGTTGGAGGAAGCAGATGGGCCTGTCCTTGCCGCTGCTTGCCCACCAGGTTTCTCTTACGCACAGCAACCCAGGCCATGTGGGCGGGGGGGGGGGTTGCAGTGATTTTTAGGAAGTCACTAGCTTGCATCAAGCATCCTACTGGGAAGACCCAGTTCTTTGAGTGCATGTTCTGGAAGTTGGGCAATAGGGGCAGTACAGGATTCCTTTTGGTGTACCAACTTCCCCGCTGCGCCAAGGATTCCCTGCCCGAGCTGCTTCAGGTCGTGGCGGATGTGTTCCTGGAGACACCTAGTTTGGTTGTCCTAGGGGATTTTAACATCCATTCCCGACACGACCTTACAAGGGGCTGCTCGGGACTTTGTGGAAAGCATGGCCTCCATGGGGATGTCCCTGAATAAGTTTGATCCAACTCATAGTCACGGACATGCCTTAGACCTGGTGTTCACCTCAAGTGTCGTGGGTGATCTGACACTAAGTAAAAGTGAAACAAAAGAAGTGCCATGGTCAGATCACTTCCTGGTGCAACTGGACTTCTCCGTGACCCTTCCCCTCTGCAGGGAGGTGGGACCAATTCGGATGGTCCGCCCCCGCCACTTAATGGATCCAAATGGTTTCCAGAGAGTGGTAGGGGATGCTTTATCCCAAGTTGGTGGCCTTTCAGCTGATTCCCTGGTGGCACGCTGGAATGCGGAGTTAACCAGGGCTATTGACTGTCTGGCTCCGAAGCGCCCTCTCCGATTGCATGGAGCCCGGACAGCCCCGTGGTTTTCCCCGGAGCTGAGGGTGATGAAACAATCGTTGAGACGGCTAGAGCGCCGGTGGCGGAAAACTCATTCTGAATCAGACCGGACACGGGCTAGAGCTCAACGTCGAGCCTACCAAGTGGCAATGGCGACGGCGAAGAGGGCCTTCTTCGCCGCCTCCATAGCATCTGCAGAAAACAGCAGCAGGAGACTTTTTCAGGTGGTTCGCAATCTATCGGAACCACCTGTACCACCGGGGCCTGGTAGGGACCCCAAGATCTCCTGCAATGCTTTTGCAAAGTTTTTTGCAGATAAAATCGCTCAGATTCAGAAGGAGGTAGACTCCACCGTGGGAGCAGGGCCAGGGCGGGAGAGTGCTAGAGTTCTGTCTGGTCCTGTTACATGGGATCAATTCCAGTCTGTTACCTCCGAGGATGTGGACAGGCTGCTTGGAAAAGTGAAACCGACCACCTGTCTCCTTGATCCTTGCCCATCCTGGCTGATAAAAGCGAGCCGGGAAGGGCTGGGCGATGGGCTCTGCGGGGTGGTGAATGCTTCCCTCTGTGAGGGAGTCTTCCCAGACCCGCTGAAAGAGGCGGTCATTAAACCGCTTCTTAAAAAAACATCTTTAGACCCGGCCAATTTGGCCAACTATCGCCCAGTCTCAAATCTGCCATTCTTGGGCAAGGTGATTGAGCGGGTGGTTGCTGAACAACTCCAAGCACGCCTGGAGGAAACGGACCATTTGGATCCCTTCCAATCGGGATTCAGGTCTCACCATGGGACTGAAACTGCCTTGGTCGCGCTGGTTGATGATCTCCGGCGGGCTAGG
This sequence comes from Podarcis muralis, assembly GCF_964188315.1. Classification (NCBI taxonomy): domain Eukaryota; kingdom Metazoa; phylum Chordata; class Lepidosauria; order Squamata; family Lacertidae; genus Podarcis; species Podarcis muralis. The sequence continues at coordinate 8,821,895 of NC_135674.1, forward strand.
GACAAAGGTGAGAGCTGTTTCCTAGTTCTGCTGGATCTCTCAGCGGCCTTTGACACCATCAACCATAACATCCTTCTGGACCGTCTAGAGGGGCTGGGAGCTGGGGGCACTGTTATACAGTGGTTCCGCTCCTTCCTCCTGGGCCGTGTCCAGAAAGTGGTGGTGGGGGATGAGTGTTCAGACCCCTGGGCTCTCACTTGTGGGGTGCCTCAGGGTTCTGTCCTCTCCCCCATGCTTTTTAATATCTATATGAAGCCACTGGGAGAGATCATCAGGGGGTTTGGACTGGGTGTTCATCAGTACGCAGATGACACCCAGCTCTACCTCTCCTTTAAATCAGAACCAGTGAAGGCGGTGAAGGTCCTGTGTGAGTGCCTGGAGGCGCTTGGAGGATGGATGGCGGCTAACAGACTGAGGTTGAATCCTGACAAGACAGAAGTACTGTTTTTGGGGGACAGGGAGCGGGTTGGTGTGGGGGATTCCCTGGTCTTGAATGGGGTAACTGTGCCCCTAAAGGACCAGGTGCGTAGCCTGGGAGTCATTTTGGACTCACAGCTGTCCATGGAGGCGCAGGTTAACTCTGTGTCCAGGGCAGCTGTCTACCAGCTCCACCTGGTACGCAGGCTAAGACCCTACCTGCCCGCAAACTGTCTCGCCAGAGTGGTGCATGCTCTAGTTATCTCACGCTTGGACTACTGCAACGCGCTCTACGTGGGGCTACCTTTGAAGGTGACCCGGAAACTGCAATTAATCCAGAACGCGGCAGCTAGACTGGTGACTGGGAGTGGCCGCCGGGACCATATAACACCGGTTCTGAGAGACCTGCATTGGCTCCCAGTACGTTTCCGAGCACGATTCAAAGTGTTGGTGCTGACCTTTAAAGCCCTAAACGGCCTCGGTCCTGTATACCTGAAGGAGCGTCTCCACCCCCATCATTCAGCCCGGACACTGAGGTCCAGCGCCGAGGGCCTTCTGGCGGTTCCCTCATTGCGAGAAGTGAGGCTACAGGGAACCAGACAGAGGGCCTTCTCGGTAGTGGCGCCCGCCCTGTGGAACGCCCTCCCATTAGATGTCAAAGAGATAAATAATTACTTGATATTCAGAAGACATCTTAAGGCAGCCCTGTTCAGGGAAGTTTTTAATATGTAACGCTGTACTGTTTTTAACACTGATTGGGAGCCGCCCAGAGTGGCTGGGGAAACTCAGCCAGATGGGCGGGATATAAATAATAAATTATTATTATTATTATTATTATAAAACTCATTCTGAAGCTGACTGGACATGGGTTAGAGCTCAATGTCGAACCTACCAAGTGTCGATATCGACAGCGAAGACTTTCTTCACCGCCTCTATTGCATCTGCAGAAAATTGTAGCAGGAGACTCTTTCAGGTGGTTCGCAATTTAACGGAACCACCTTTACCACCAGGGCCTTGTAAAGACCCCAAGATCTCCTGCTATGTTTTTGCAAAGTTTTTTGCAGATAAAGTCGCTCAGATTCGGAAGGAGCTAGACACCACCATGGGAGCAGGGCTGGGGCGGGAGAGTGCTAGAGCCCTGTCTGGTCAAGTTGCATGGAATCAATTTCAATCCGTTACCCCCGAGGATGTGGACAGGCTCCTTGGACGCGTGAAACCAACCACATGTCTTCTTGAACCTTGCCCATCCTGGCTAATAAAAGAAAGCCGGGAAGGGCTGGGCGGTGAGCTCTGCAGGGTGGTGAATGCTTCCCTCTGTGAGGGAGCATTCCCTGATCCTCTGAAAGAGGCGGTCATTAAACTGCTTCTTAAAAAAACATGTTTAGACCTGGCCAGTATGTCCATCGCCCAGTCTTAAATCTTCCATTCTTCGGCAAGATGATTGAGTGGGTGGTTGCTGTACAACTCCAGGCACACCTGGAGGATGCGGACCATTTGGATCCCTTCCAGTCGGGATTCAGGCCTCATCATGGGACTGAAACTGCCTTGGTCACGCTGGTTGTTGATCTCCGGCGGGCTAGGGACAAAGGTGAGAGCTGCTTCCTAGTTCTGCTGAATCTCTCAGCGGCCTTTGATACAATCGACCATAACATCCTTCTGGACCATCTAGAGGGGCTGGGGGCTGGGGGCACTGTTATGCAGTGGTTCCGCTCCTTCCTCCTGGGCTATGTTCAGAAAGTGGGGGGAGGATGAGTGTTCAGACCCCTGGGCCCACACTTGTGGGGTGCCTCAGGGTTCCGTCCTCTCCCCCATGCTTTTTAACATCTACATGAAGCCGCTCGGAGAGATCATCAGGGGGGTTTGGACTGGGTGTCCATCAATATGCAAATGATACCCAGCTCTACCTCTCTTTCAAATCAGAACCAGTGGGACTTCCGGGGGCGGCGCAAACGGCAATGGCGGTCCCCTGCTACCTTTGAAGGGGAAGCTCTGCAGAAACGGGTCGTCCGCTACGGCGAAGCGGAGACCCTTACTGAAAAAACACAGGCAGCGATAGCCTGTGGCCGTGGGACTCGGTGGGCACCATCAGCGCCCCTCGAAACGTCGAAGGGACCTCGTAAGGGGCCCCGGAGCGTGAAAGGGCTGGCGCGATGCTGTGAGTCGATCGCTCTTTCTGTGGGGTGAAGCCGCAAAGCTGCTGCCGGTGAGCGCTGACCCTTTTCCTGGGACAATTCGGCTAAAAAACAACTACTCGTGAGTAGGTGAAGCTTACTGAATTTGGGACTAAATTTAATCAATTTTTGGCACTGAAGCGGGAGGCGCAACCAGGAAGTCCGTCTCCCGGCTCTGTTTAAAGATCTAAAGCAAGGACGTTTAACTTTCTAATGCTTTGGAAATTGCGATTTTAAAAGGAACTAATCTGAGCACCAATTGAACTGAGGTGCAGGAAGAAAACTTGAATTTTACCTCTTTATTTGTGGATTTTACCTTTCGTTTGTGGATACCTTTTTACCTCTTCATTTGTGGATTTACAAAAACATTGAGAAATCCCGGTAATCGGGCTGCCAGACTACTAGAACTGCTAGGCTGTTTGAACTGTTACATTGGACTGTTACATTGAACTGTTACATTGAAACTCGCACTCCTTAGAGACATTGTAACTACTTTAGGATTAGCTCTGCAAAAGTTAAAGGACTTGGAAGGTTTTGGGGAGTTTGATGCTGTTTGACACTGTTACCAACTTTTAAGGGACTTTGAGTAACTTGGGAAAAAATTGCATGAACAGTAACTTTCTTTCTTTCAAGATATATCCAGTGTCCCTCTAGTGGAATATTGAAACTTTGCAACTACTGGGGTTTTTTCCCCATCTTTGGACTTGTGGATTCCCATGGGAATTGCAAACCGTGAGACTGACCTTGACGCATAGACAGTGGTGGGATGAGTGGGAAGACAAGATCAGCCAAAGCCAAAACACAACAATCTACTATAATCTCACAGCTGCGCAGATCATCTGTTCCCATTGTTTCTGTGGCACGGGAGGAAGAGTTAGAGCAAGCTAGGCCGGAAGGAATGGCCACAGGAGGGGACTTTACTTCAGTATTAGACAACATCTTTGAAAAATTGGATGGCCTGAGTAAGCAAGTGACTGAACAATCATCTAAAATTGACCAAAACACAGCTAGTGTTAACAACTTGACTCAACAAGTTAGTTTAAATGCACAAACTATTGGGAAATTGTTGGAAGCTACTACAGAAAATCGTAAAATAGCAGAGGAGGCCAAACAGAAAGCAGAGGCTGTGCAATAGGAAATAAAACCTATGCGCAAACAGATTGGTGAACATCAGGCATATCTGTCTATGGTAGAACTAAAAAGTAAGGAAAATAATTTGAGATTGAGGTCAGTTCCAGAACTTGAAAAGGGAGATTTAACTGAATACTTGACAAAAGAATTTGCAGAATTTTGGTCGTTGGAAGAAGATAAAGATTTTAAAATTGTAAGTGCATTCAGACTTGGAAAAGGAGGGAGGAAGGTTAAGTCTAGAGACTGCCTGATCTCCCTCAGAACGAAGGTAGAAAGAGATAAGATACTGAGTGCGCACTTTCAAAAGACCCTTGAAATTCAGGATTTTAAAGTGGAAATCTACAAGGACATTCCGAAATACTTATTGGAACTTAGATCTAACTACGGAGATTTGGTGACATTACTGAGAAGTAGCAGAATCATCTTTAGATGGGAGTTCCCCCAGGGACTGTCTTTTACGTTTAGGGGGAAGAAAGTTAAAATCCAAACAGCCGAAGACAAGGAAAAATTTTTGAGTGACTACGGAGAAGACCTTCAGAAAGGGACTGAAGGTGAATTAGGAGCCTTAGGATCTGGACCACTAAGTTCTGTACCTACACCTTTGGGTTCTGATGAGCCTGAGAAAGTGATACCACCACCAAAGGGAGAATAGAACTATCTCAACATGTCTCTGCAACTACTAAGTTGGAACATTCATGGTTTTAATTCCGCGGAGAAAAGGAGGAAGATTTTTCATTTATTAAAAAAGGAACAATTAGACTTAATTTGCCTACAAGAAACACATGTGATTAGGCTTCATAGGAAAGTTTTAATCAATAAGAGACTGGGTCAAGAATTTATTTCATCTGACAGAGTGAAGAAGAGAGGAGTTGTCATCTACGCAAAAGAAAGCCTATCACCAAAATTCCTTTTTAAAGATGAGCAAGGAAGAATTTTGGCAATTGAAATTCAAATACAAGGAGAAAATTTTTTGATTTTGGGAATTTATGCACCAAACGAGGGGAAGTCGGAATTTTACAAGAAGTTGCATGAGACAATGCTGGATTATATGGATTATAACATCATTATGATGGGTGACATGAATGGGGTGGTATCTACGAACATGGACAAAGCGCAAAGTCAAAGCATAACAAAAGAGGGCAGGCTACCAAAAACCTTTTTTGAACTAACTGACAACATGGATCTGATTGACATCTGGAGAACAAAAAAACCCCTAGGAAGAGAAGGGACATTCTTCTCTGAAGCCAAAATGACATGGACAAGAATTGACCAAATATGGATAACTAGAGGACTGGCACCTAAGACTAGAAAGGTGGAAATCTGCCCAAAAACCTGCTCCGACCATAATGCAGTAAAGATGGAAATGAGATTAACTTCAACTGGTTCCTTCAGATGGAAGATGAATGACACCTTATTAAGAGATCAAAAGATTGTTAAGAAGGCCCCAAAAAACCTGCGGGACTACTTTGAAGTAAACTTGAAAACCACAGTGGAAAAAAGAATAATCTGGGACGCAAGTAAAGCGGTCATGAGGGGGTTTCTGATACAGCAGAATGCAATAAAAAAGAGAACCCAAAATGAGAAAAAAGACAGAATTTTGGAAAAAATAAAAGAAGGAGAGAAAAAATTAAGATCGAAACCAAAGTCACAGGAGATTCTGAGAGAAATTAAATTATATCAAGCACAATATATGAAATTGATAAATCAGGAAGTCGAATGGAAAATCAAACAAATGAGACAAAAGACTTTTGAATCGGCTAATAAATGTGGAAAACTGCTGGCATGGCAGTTGAAAAAAAGACAGAAGTTGAATACGGTTACCAATCTTGAGATTGAAGGGAGAAACATCCAGAATCCTGTGGAGATTAGAAAATGCTTCCAGAGATACTTCAAACAACTTTACACCCAGGGGCCGCAGAAAGAGACTGATATAGACCAATTTTTAAGAACTAATGGACTACAAAAACTATCTCAAGAAAACAAGATAACATTGAATCATAAGATAACGGAACAGGAGATTGAAGGTGCCATTCAGAACATGCAATTGGGCAAGTCTCCAGGGCCGGACGGGTTAACCTCCAAGTATTATAAGACTTCGAAAGACTATTTAATTCAACCATTAAAGGAGGTGTGCAACGAGATTATGGAGGGGAAGAAGGCACCGGAGTCGTGGAAAGAAGCTTTCATCACACTTATACCAAAATCTGAAGTTGAAAAGACACAACTCAAGAACTACCATCCCATTTCCCTTTTAAATGTGGATTATAAAATTTTTGCAGATATTTTAGCTAACAGATTAAAAAGAGTGTTAAATGAAGTGATACACAAAGACCAGGCAGGCTTCCTCCCAGGCAGACACTTGTCTGACAATACAAGGAACATTATTGATATTTTGGAGTTACTGCAAACGAACACTAATACAAGAGCAGTTTTGATTTTTATTGATGCGGAGAAGGCCTTTGACAATATCTCTTGGAATTTTATGAAGAAAAATCTTAAGGGAAAGGGAGTGGGACGGGGGTTTGAAAATGGTATAGATGCAATCTATTCAGAACAAAAAGCAAAACTGATAGTTAATAATGTGGTGTCAGAAGAGTTTAAAATTGAAAAAGGAACACGACAGGGTTGCCCTATCTCTCCATTGCTATTTATTTCGGTCCTGGAGGTGCTCTTGAACATGATTAGGAGGGACCGGTTGATTAAAGGAATTCAGGTCGGAGCTAAACAATATAAACTCAAGGCCTTTGCAGATGACCTGGTTTTGACATTACAGGAGCCAGAATCTAGTACGAAAAGAGTTTTAGAACTGATTCAAGAATTTGGTCAGGTGGCAGGATTTAAATTAAACAAGCAAAAAACTAAGGTTTTGGAGGAAAATTTGACAATAATGGAAAAAGAAAGGTTTCAGAAGGAGACAGATTTAAATGTGGTGAAGAAAGTGAAATACCTAGGGATAAATATGACGGCCAAAAATCTGAATTTATTTAAAGATAACTATGAAAAATGTTGGTCAGAGGTTAAAAAAGATTTAGAAATCTGGTCAAAATTGAAGCTTTCCTTGTTGGGTCGAATTGCTGCTATAAAGATGAATGTATTGCCAAAAATGTTGTTTTTGTTTCAAACTTTGCAGATTGTGGACAGGATGGATTGTTTCAAGGGGTGGCAGAGAGACATTTATAAGTTTGTCTGGCAGGGCAAAAAGCCCAGAATAAAATTTAAAATATTGACTGATGCTAAAGAAAGAGGGGGGTTTGCCCTGCCAGACATGAAGTTGTACTATGAATCAGCAGCATTCTGCTGGTTGAAAGACTGGCTACTTCTTGAGAACACTGACATTTTGGATTTGGAAGGGTTTAACAATGCGTTTGGGTGGCATGCATATCTGTGGTACAACAAGGTTAAAGCTCATAAAGCATTCAAGAACCATATTGTCAGGAAAGCAGTGTTTAATGTCTGGACAAGATATAAAGATTTATTAGAAAACAAGACCCCAAGGTGGTTGTCACCCATGGAAGCTAAGGCTCTGAAAAGACTCAATATGGAGGCCAAGTGGCTGAAATATTGGGAGATATTAGAACAAAACGGAGACACATTGAGATAGCAGAGTTTTGAGAAACTAAAAGATAAAGTGCGAGATTGGCTACATTATTATCAAATTAGAGAGGTTTTTAATATGGATAAAAAAATAGGCTTCCAGGTGGAAAAATCGAAATTAGAAACAGAATTGTTAGAACCTAAAACTAAGGTACTTTCAAGAATGTGTAACTTGCTGTTAAAATGGAACACTCAGGATGAAACGGTCAAATCAGCTATGATTAAGTGGGCACAAGACATTGGTCATAATATTATGTTTGCTGACTGGGAACGGTTATGGACCACCGGTGTGAAATTCACGGCATGTAATGCCTTAAAAGAAAATATTATGAAAATGATATATAGGTGGTACATGACCCCAGTCAAGCTTGCAAAAGTATATCATTTGCCTGATAATAAATGTTGGAAATGTAAAGAAACTGAGGGAACATTCTTTCACCTTTGGTGGACGTGCCCAAAGGTCAAGGCTTTCTGGGAAATGATCTATAATGAATTGAAAAAAGGTATTTAAATATACCTTCCCTAAGAAACCAGAGGCCTTCCTCTTGGGCATTGTCGGCCAATTGGTGCCAAAGAAGGATAGAACTTTCTTTATGTATGCAACAACAGCAGCAAGAATACTTATCGCAAAGCACTGGAAGACACAAGATTTGCCCACTCTGGAAGAATGGCAGATGCAAGTGATAGACTACATGGAATTGGCAGAAATGACTGGCAGAATCCGAGACCTGGGAGAAGAGCTAGTGGAAGAGGATTGGAAGAAATTTAAAGACTACCTGCAAAAACATTGCAAAATGTTTGAATGCTAAAATGATGCAGGATATAAAGACAATATGGCATTAGTGACATAGTTGAAAGGAATATGTAAAAAAATGTTTTATAAGAATAAGGGTGAAAAGTTAGAATAACATTATGTCAAATTTAAACAAAATGATATGAAGGGAAAAATTGGAGACATAATAGTTGAAATGTATAACATAGAATAAGATTTGAAAAAGGGTAAGGCACTGCTGAATACGATTGTGTAAAAGGGAACACAGAAAAGGGAGATGTGAGGAAGTCAGGAAGGAGGGTTATGAAAACAATAAGTAAAGGTAAAGGTACCCCTGCCCGTACGGGCTAGTCTTGACAGACTCTAGGGTTGTGCGCCCATCTCACTCAAGAGGCCGGGGGCCAGCGCTGTCCGGAGACACTTCCGGGTCACGGGGCCAGCGTGACATCACTGCTCTGGCGAGCCAGAGCCGCACACGGAAACGCCGTTTACCTTCCCGCTAGTAAGCGGTCCCTATTTATCTACTTGCACCCGGGGGTGCTTTCGAACTGCTAGGTTAGCAGGCGCTGGGACCTAACAACGGGAGCGCACCCCGCCGCGGGGATTCGAACCGCCGACCTTTTGATCGGCAAGCCCTAGGCGCTGAGGCTTTTACCCACAGCGCCACCCGCGTCCTAATGAAAACAATAAGTAAGAAACTGGATTTTTATGTCTTTTTTATGTCTTTTTTCTTCTACTTTTTATGTTTTGTATTGCATTTTTCTGTTTTTATTTGATTGTGATAATGTTCTTTCTTTCTTTTTTCTTTTTTGGTTTTGATTGTGAAGTTTGTTTTACTGTTTAAAATTTCAATAAATATCTTTTTTAAAAAAACAAAAAATCAGAACCAGTGAAGGCAGTGAACGTCCTGTGTGAGTGCCTGGAGGCTGTTGGAGGATGGATGGCGGCTAATGGATTGAGGTTGAATCCTGACAAGACAGAAGTACTATTCTTGGGGGACAGGGGGCGGGCTGGTGTGGAGGACTCCCTGATCCTGAATGGGGTAACTGTGCCCCTGAAGGACCAGATGTGCAGCCTGGGAGTCATTTTGGACTCACAGCTGTCCATGGAGGCGCAGGTCAATTCTGTATCCAGGTCAGCTGTTTATCAGCTCCACCTGGTACGCTGACTGACACCCTACCTGCCCGCGGACTGTCTCGCCAGAGTGGTGCATGCTCTAGTTATCTCTCGCTTGGACTACTGCAATGCACTCTACGTGGGGCTACCTTTGAAGGTGACCCGGAAACTGCAAATAATCAAGAATGCGGCAGCTAGACTGGTGACTGAGGGCGGCCGCCGAGACCACATAACACCGGTCTTGAAAGACCTACATTGGCTCCCAGTACGTTTCCGAGCACAATTCAAAGTGTTGGTGTTGACCTTTAAAGCCCTAAATGGCCTCAGTCCAGTATACCTGAAGGAGTGTCTCCACCCCCAACATTCTGCCTGGACACTGAGGTTCAGCGCCGAGGGCCTTCTGGCGGTTCCCTCATTGCGAGAAGCAAAGCTACAGGGAACCAGGCAGAGGGCCTGCTTGGTAGTGGTGCCCGCCCTGTGGAACGCCCTCCCATCAGATGTCAAAGAGATAAACAACTACCTGACATACAGAAGACATCTGAAGGCAGCCCTGTTCAGGGAAATTTTTAATGTGTGACAGTTTAGTGTATTTTTGGTCTTTGTTGGAAGCCGCCCAGAGTGGCTGGGAAAACCCAGCCAGATGGGCGGGGTACAAATAGTAAATTATTTATTTATTTATTTATTTATTTATTTATTTATTATTATTATTATTATTATTATTATTATTATTATTATTATTATTATTACTATTTTGTGTTCTTTTGTAACATGAGTCTCCTGCAAACAAATGACATCAATCTTTTGTTTAGTCAGTATATGCTCTATTTTCTTTTTTTTCTTATCATTTAATCCATTAACATTCCATGACAAAAAAATTAAGTTCATCTTTATTCGTTAATATATATTGTATCACAAAATTAATTTACATTTTTTATATTTGGCAGTTAGGTATGTAACTTTTTGTTAGGTGTTTACTCACTCTCTGAACTGTGTTCTGAGTTTGTGTTTTTTGGATTTTGTTGGCTGGACTCTTTCTTTTAAATATCTATCACCCCCTAATTCATTTTTGTATGTTCTATAAAATTTTTCGCGTCTTCCACCATTTCCAGTCTTCTTTTCCCTTTTAAATTAAAGGAAATTCCTTCCGGAAATTCCCATTTAAAAAATATTGACTTCATTTTTAGGGCTCTTGTCAGGAATTGGTATTTTTCTCTCTTTTTAAGCAAACAAGGAAGGATCTCCTTCAAAATTATAATTTTCTCTCCCCCAATTTTAAACAGTTTTTTTCCTTCCGTACAATAGTATCCTGTTCCTTAATTTATTTGATGTAAACATAATTAGACAGTCCCATGGGCATGTATTCATCTTTGCTTTCCTGGAATTTACTCTGAATAGACTTTCCGTATTATCTGCAATTTCATTTTCTTTTATTTCTGACCAATTGGCTAGTTCTTTTATAATAGTGTTTTGTACATTCTCTTCCAGATTCTCTGGGACACCACGTAGCCTGAGAGTTCTTTCTTTAATTTGCATTTGAAGAATAGATTCTCTCTTGCTTTCCCTTAAATCTTTAGAGGATTTCTTAGAGAATTCTTCTAAATGTTGCGTTTTTATTTTAAGTTCCTGAACCGTTTTTGTTAACTCTTTCTTTTCCTCTGAGAATTCCTTTGCTTCTCCTTTCAGTTCTATAATTGATTTTGTATTATCATCTATTTTCCCCATCTTATCTAATTTGTCATCTATTCCTTTCACTTTATTATTCATTTTCAGCTTGTGATCATTAAATTCTTTCTTCATTTCTCCTATATCATTCTTCAAGCTTAATTTAAGATATCTCAAACCCATTTCTTGTTCAAGTCCAGAATTCCTTTTACCTTGCTGGTTATAAGTTGGACCTATATTGTGTTTTCTGTTTGACAAAATGAGATCCTTTTCTTTTGTATCTTATAGGATTGTTAAATTTAATTCTTTAGTTATCTATTTTTTCTTTAGATGAGGTTTTTTACACCAGATATCAATTGACACATGAAATTGCAAAATTACAGAACCAACTTCCTCTTTCCCACCAATTTATTTGCACAAAACATCAATTAGCACATGAAATTGCAGAGCTACCAAATCAACTCCCTCTTTCCCATCAACTATTCCCCTGGAATAGTTAAAGCCATGGTTTTCCCAGTAGTGATGTATGGAAGTGAGAGCTGGACCATCAAGAAGGCTGATCGCCAAATAATTGATGGTTTTGAATTATGGTGCTGGAGGAGACTCTTGAGAGTCCCATGGACTGCAAGAAGATCAAACGTATCCATTCTTAAGGAAATCAGCCCTGAGTGCTCACTGGAAGGACAGATCGTGAAGTTGAGGCTCCAATATTTTGGCCACCTCATGAGAAGAGAAGACTCCCTGGAAAAAAAACTGATGTTGGGAAAGATGGAGGGCACAAGGAGAAGGGGACGACAGAGGGCGAGATGGTTGGACAGTGTTCTCGAAGCTACAAACATGAGCCTGACCAAACTGCGGGAGGCAGTAGAAGACAGGAGTGCCTAGCGTGCTCTGGTCCATGGGGTCATGAAGAGTCGGACACGACTAAACGACTAAACAACAACAACATTCCCCTGCATTGCTGGATAAATCTATTAATCTGAAGAGTATTTCCAAATTTTGTATATACCAGTTCTTTTCAATTTCAATTACCTCTCCCTAAGGGAAAAAATTCTATTTGTTATGTTTCAGATTTCTTTTTATAAGATTTTTGTTGTATTTGTTATACCCTTCTAATTTTTATTAATCTGAAAAAAAATCCTTCCCTTTTCTTCACCTCTATATTTTATTCTAAATTCAATTAAAGCATGGCACAATTTTTCCCTTATTAATACCCACCAATTCCTTATTAATATGTACCAAAGAGAACCATCCTTTTTACTCTCACAGTCTCTTGCAATACACAATTGTTCAGGCAAAGTTAAAGTTCAATTAAATTAGATGATTTTCTGCTGTTCACCACTTGGTGTCGCTGTCTCTGTTTTCTGAAGTCTTTGTGGAGAGCTGTCTGTCTTTAACTTTATAGTCCTTCTCCTTTTTTGTCTGGTTCCGTCCCTCCTTGCACTGTTTTCCTTCTCTTCCTGAGTCTTCAATTAGTCCAGCCCTTTCTCCTTAACCACGCTACGTCATATTTGCCATCCTTATAGGTTAGTGTTTAACCTAAGTTCAAAATTAAAAGTGTTGCCTTCTCTTTCTTCCTTTGTTTTCCTGTATCTTTCCCTTTCCCTCCGCTAGCAGCACTGACGGTTTAAGTCCTTTAATTCAGCTTCTTTCACTGGGCTAACACTGCTGCAGAGTGAAGCATGGAAACTATTCTCCTTTTCTTACTGGTACTTGCTGGAGATTTCTGCACTGTCATTTAAGTATAATAAGAAGGATTTCCGATGTATTTAAAATAAAGTCTCCCAATCTTTACTCTTTATGCGCTGATCCTTCAGGGTCTGTTTAAAATACTAGGCAGGTGGCTTTATATATGTAGACCTCACAGACCCTCTTCTCCTTAATCTCTCCTTATTAGCTTTGTCCTTAGTTAAGGGGATTGAGGAGGTTGGAAATTTTGCCGCCGTTCTTACTGTTTGGGGTTTTGAGGCTTGCTGTTGAGGATTGCTCGTCCCTCGCGTCTGGGTACTCTCCATTGACTCGCCTCCTAGATGGGACGCGAGCTTCAGAGGGTTCCCTTTTCTGACACTGCCGGACAGTGTCGGTTCTGGGTCACCCCCAGAGCCTTTTTGGGGGTCGCAGAGCCTCCGCAGAGCCCCCTAAAATTTCCTCTAACAGCTGCTGAGCGCGGAGAACCCGCAGAGCACACCCGCAAAGGAAGGCAGAAAAACATATAATTTGGCATTTCAGTGATTGGCATTCGTAATTGTTGTATGTGTTGGGTGTAGTGAAGGGTTAACCTTCTGTGCCTCAAGCCTGAGAGGAGGCGCGTACAAGGGAAGTACGCCAGGACGTGACGAAAGCAGCTTGGAATGCTGTGTGCTGGGTGGAAATTGAAAGCACTCAGTTCAGCCGCTGCACTGAGAGAGAAGGACGCAGAGAAAATGCAGCTTGAATCAGATGGAAATTGTGAATTGTAAATACGCTACTTTTGTTCCCAATAAAGAGATACTAAGATAGAAGAAACGTCTGGGCTTATTTACTGCCCTTTCGACGCAGACGCTGTGTAATTCTGCTAATTGCTTTACGATCTACAGAGGCCCCCAGGGGAAGCGTGGCTGGGCACCGAACAATAAAGCAATAAATCTACCGAACAGTATAATTTGGTATTGTTATAATGAGGCTATTGTTGCATTGTAATTGAAAACTAATAAAACATTATTTAAAAAAAGATCAAGGGCCTAGTGGCTGCTGATTTTACTGCTGGATTGTTTAAGAAGGTTTGTAGTTAGCCAGGATATTTGGTTGTCCCCTAGTTTGTCTTGTATTTCTTGTGTCAATATGTGTTTGTTAGTTAGGTGGTATAGGCCTTTGGCTTGCCAAGTTTTTATGTGGAAGCTTTGTGCTGCGTGGTGGAATAGTGGGTGATAAGCTAGGGGAGTTAGCTAGGATGGGGTTGGAGACAGTTTTCCTACTTTTTCCTTCCATGCTTTGGGCATGGACTGTGTGAACCTGTTTAGATTTTCCTTTGTTTGTTTTGGAGGAATGGGCATGCTGTGGTGGGCATATTTTCAATTGTGTCTATCTCCAAGTGTATCCGTTGTTTTGTCTCGTCTTCTAGAATATATGGGATTATGTGGCACACCTGGTTGACGATGTAGTATAATTCTGTGTTGGAAATTCCCCTTCCTCGAATTTGTGTTCATTTCATGCAAGATGGTGCTAGATCTGTAACTGGACCAGATAACTTGCAAGCAAGCAATGGCTAGCTAGCTGCCTGCTTGCCATAACTTTATTCCTTCTAGAATGCATGATGCATGACTATGCTGTAATTAATCAGGTGTTAATGAAAGTGTCATTCAGAACTGCAGCGTTCAAGTTGACTTCATGTCAGGGACCGTGCTGAGGAGGGCTGCACTGAGGAGGAATGGTGGAAGCCACCCCTCCCCCTGATCCTGAATCTTCCCAGGAGCAGGAGGACAGTATAGATTTTGAACAGTGTTTTGCAGAGGCGCATAGTTCAGAAGGCAGAAGCTGGGAAATACTGGATGAGGAACAGCTAGGAGAAGAAACACTGGAAGAGAGAAGGTTAACAGATTCACAGCCATTGGACAGCATTCTTCCACCGCTCTCCCCAACGTCAGGAATAGCTCAGAAAGTGTCAGAACAGAAAGCGCAGAGGGTATAAGCTCAGCTTACAAGATGTAGGAGTGACGTAGATTAATAGGGACAGAGGGGGGAGTGAGCCTTAATTGGGAGCACCGCCATTCCTAGGGAGACGTGTTCTCTTGTCTCTCACTGTGATTATTAAAGAGCCTAACTGGTAAGACGTTCCTTTCGTTTGATCTTATTTACTGCTACAGGGGGAGGAAGCCGATTCCCTGAAGCCTGACACTTCATCCTCTTAGGAGGGAAGACCAGAATTTCAGGGTAATTACCAGACTGCTGGGCTTTGCTCAGCTCTGTGTCCCCAGTACTCAAAGTCAATCTGTATCACAAAGGACTGTTGCTGGGGGTTCTGCTCATTTCCCCTCCATGTATGTACTGAAAGTGGGGGTGGCTGCAATCATCTTCTGTTCTCTCACACAATAGAGTTTTAAACAGAACAAAGCAAGCACCTAGTCGTCGGGTGCAGAACCTTTTTCAGTCTGAGGGATGCATTGCCTTCTGGGGGCCACATACCAGTGGTAGGTGGTGCCAGAAGCAATAAGGGGCAGAGCAGTTAATATAAAAAATATCTCTGGATGTTAGAATACTTCCTACACACAGACACACACCTCTTTATCCTCAGTTCAAGCAAGCCAGAGTTTAAAGACTTATTCCAGCCAGGCAAAAATCAGTCAAGGAGAATGTGAAGTAAGGCTGAAGTAAGATGTGTGAGCAGGGGATAGTGCCAAGGGCCAAAGAGGGGCCTGGAGGGTCACGTTTGGCCCCCAGATCTGAGGTTACACCCCCACCCCTACTGTAACTTAACAAATATTCTTGCTGGGCCAGTAGCTGTTGGGTGGGTTGATTTCAGGCAGGTGGGAGACAACAGTGTCAGGTTTCTTATAGGAAATAAACTTGGCACAGGCAGCTGTGCAACTTTGGGAACATCACAGTACAGTCTTATCTGTATGTTATGCCAAAATAAATAATAGGCGCCAACAATTCTGGGACAAGTATCCAGGTGATTTGCTTTACCCACATTCATTGATTTCTGTCTGCAGTTGATGTTTCCAAAGAGATATGGAAGCCAGCCCCAGTGGTGTTCCAACGGACATAGGGAATTGACGCTATGTCTCTTTTGCTATTTTAGAATTACAGATTATAATGGCTGGAAATGTTAACTGAAAAGGCTATGTATTTGATTGGCCCTTTGACCCTGGGCAGAAATCATCTGTATCTTTTTTTTTTTTTTAAAGCAGCAACTTTGTTTACCTACAGTCTCATTTTACAGCCTGAAGACAGCATCAAAGTGATCAGCACAGCTGAGCACACTGCTTCTCCCAGTCACACAATCACAGTAGCATTACAACACTTTCTGGCATGGGCCTCCTTGCATCCAGCAACCAAGAATAGAGGACAACTTTACAAGGCTATACAAGCTTTAGGAAAGAGACAAAGGCTTGAGTTACATGTAACAAGTCATAGTTTGGCATGGCATGAGCAAGTCTGGAACTTGAGTGGTGCTTCCAGTTCCTTTTGCAACAAAGCACAGTTTGAAATTACAGTTGATTCGTAACTTGCGTGGGAGTTAGGTTCCAAGGACTGCACATAAAGCTGAAATTGAGTATAGCCAGAACTACCCCAGAACAGAAATGGCATAGTAAAGATAAGGAGGTAAAATTGGTAATGATACATGGGCTAAAGATATTGCACATAATATACAGGTAGAAGATTGGGAGAGGTTATGGAATGAAGGTATTAATTTTATAGCATGCAGTACACTTAAAGAAAATGTTATGAAAATGATGTACAGGTGGTATTTAACACCAGTTAAACTGGCCAAAATGTATAGAACAAAAAATGAATGTTGGAAATGTAAGGAAAAGGAAGGTACTTTTTACCATATGTGGTGGACATGCAAACAGGTAAAAGCTTTCTGGGAAATGATATATAATGAGTTAAAGAAAATGTTTAAAAACACTTTTGTTAAAAAAACAGAAGCTTTCTTATTGGGTATAGTGGGTAGAGAGATACCGAGACAAGATAAAAAAATTGTTCTCATATGCAACAACTGCGGCAATAATGTTGTTAGCCCAAAGATGGAAACAACAGGAGTTACCAACAAAAGAAGAGTGGCAGATGAAAATGATGGACTTTGCAGAACTGGCGAAACTGATGGGAAGAATCTGGAACCAGTGAGACCAAGCATTCCCAAAGGACTGGAACAAATTTATATTATATTTGAAAGACAACTGTAAGCAATTAACATCATTAGCAGGGTTATCTTTTTGCATTATAAATTGTATTAGTTTTCCATTGATTATACATATATATAGTCTAGATTACATAAGTTGCATATAACATAGCTGTTACAAGAATCATATATATAGTACACAGTTATTTTGGGCTCCGCCAAGCCTCGGACTTC
Organism: Podarcis muralis; assembly: GCF_964188315.1. Lineage (NCBI taxonomy): Eukaryota > Metazoa > Chordata > Lepidosauria > Squamata > Lacertidae > Podarcis > Podarcis muralis. Next base: position 8,838,813 of record NC_135674.1, read on the forward strand.
CCTTCACTTCATTGGTAAGTATCAGATAATTTCTGAAGTTACGTGTTTTATCTCCTTTACATATTTGCCAAACACTGTTAGAGTTATTCTAACCCTGCCAAAGTAATCAAAGTTCGATATTTATCTCTTATATACATCAGATATTTGTTCCAATTTTCATGAAACTTCTGGTCATCCTGGTCTCTTAGTCTTCCTGTTATTCTAGCTAGTTCAGCATAATTTATCATCTTAATCTGCCAGTCATTTATAGTAGGTATTAATTCCGTTTTCCAGCTTTGGGCTAACATAGTTCTAGCGGCCGTTGTGGCATATAGAAACAGATTTTTGTCCTCTTTTTTGATTTCCTTGCCAACTATTCCTAACAGGAAAGCTTCAGGCTTTTTGGGGAAAGTATATTTAATTTTTTTTTTAAGTTCGTTGTAAATCAGTTCCCAAAAGCCTTTTACTTTACTGCATGTCCACCACATATGACAGAACTCACCATCCCCCTCTCCACATTTCCAGCATTTCTTAATCTTCAGTTTGTAAATCTTAGCCAATTTCACTGGTGTGAGATACCACCTACAAATCATCTTCCAGAGGTTCTCCCTTAGTGCCGTACACACCGTGAATTTCATATTTACATTCCACAATTCTTGCCACTTTACAAAGTCAATGTTGTAACCAATATCTATGGCCCATTTTATCATGGCCTCCTTCACCTCTTCGTCTTTTGTATACCAATCCAGTAAGAGGTCATACATCCTAGATAATGTTTTGTTTTTACCTTCTATGACTTCCACATTAAATTTAGATTTTTTTATCTTCAAATCCCAGTTTCTTTTTATCATCTTTTAACAGATCATTCACTTGATGGTATTGCAGCCACCCCGTGAGTACATTCTTTACCTCCTCATAGGGCTTGAGTTTTATGCCCTGATCAGTTTTATTGATAAGTTCTTCATAGGTAGCTTTTTTCCCTTCCATATTAGTTTTTTTGACAGTTAAGACATCTATTGGTGAGATCCACCATGGGGTTTTCTTTTCCAGCAGGTTCTTATTTCTTTCCCATACTTGAAATAATGGTCCTCTAATTATATGATTTAGAAAGCCTCTATGAACCTTCACCTTTTCGTACCACAGGTACAAGTGCCACCCGTACCTGTTATCAAAGCCCTCTAAATCCAAGATATCAGTATTCTCTAGCTTTATCCAGTCTTTCACCCACGTTAAACAAGCCGCTTCGTAATATAAACTCAAATCTGGTAAAGAAAAAACCCCTCTTTCTTTTTTATCTACCAGTATTTTCATTTTTATTCGTGATCTTTTTCCCTGCCAAATGAATCTCGCTAAGATCCTTTGCCAATCTTTACACTGTTTTAGTCCTTTCATTACTGGTATAGTTTGAAACAAAAATAACATTCTGGGCAGGACATTCATTTTAATAACCGATATCCTCCCTAAGAAGGAAAGTTTCAATCTCTCCCAGATTTCTAAATCTTTCTTGACACCCTTCCAAGTAGCCTCGTAATTATCTTTTTATAAGTTTATATTTTTTGCTGTGATCCACACTCCTAAATATTTTACCTTCTTAGCAACCGTAATTCCCGTCCTTTGTTCTAGCTCTACTATATCTTCCTTGGTTATATTTTTTGTTATCATTTTAGTCTTGTTCCTGTTAAGCTTGAGGCCTGCCACTTTTCCGAATTCTTCTAGTTTCTGTAGGGCTTCTTGTAGACTGTTCTTAGGGTCTTCCAATGTTAATATCAGGTCATCTGCAAATGCTTTTATTTTGAATTCCTTACTTCCTACCTTAATTCCTTTAACCTCCGGTGTTTCCCTTAACCTTTTATTAAACACTTCCAACACTGTTATAAATAACAAAGGGGATAAGGGACAGCCTTGCCTAGTCCCTTTGGCAATATCAAAGGCCTCCGATATATTGTTGTTTATTATAAGTTTGGCTTTTTGCTCTTGATAAATAGCCTCAATACCTTTTCTAAATCCTTCACCAATTCCCATCATTTTTATATTTTCCTTCATGAAACGCCAGGAGACGTTGTCAAATGCCTTCTCGGCATCAATGAAGATCAGCGCCGCCTGCTTATCTATTCTACTATCCAAATATTCAATAATATCTATCACATTTCTTACATTGTCTTTCAATTGTCTCCCCGGGAGGAAACCCGTTTGGTCTTTATGGATTCTTTTATTTAAGACTTTTTTTAACCTTTCCGCCAATACGTCTGCGAATAGTTTATAGTCGTTATTTAATAACGAGATAGGTCTATAGTTTTTTTACCTCTAAGCCATCCGTATCTTTTTTAGGGATTAAGGTGATATACGCTTCTTTCCAGGTGTTTGGAATTCTCCCTTCTTTTAATACATTGTTCATGACTTCACATAGCACTGGGGAAAGTTGATCACTTAATATTTTATAATATTTAGCCGAGATACCATCTGGCCCCGGCGCTTTTCCTGTTCTCATTTTTTTTATTGCTTTCCTAATTTCTTCCTCTGTAATTGTCTGATTTAAGTATTCTCTTTCTTCAGTCGTGATCTGTTGCAATTGGTATTTTTTCAAGTAATCTTCTATCTCATTATCTATCTCTTTTTCTCTTTTGTATAATTCCTTATAATATTTCTGAAATATCTTCTTTATCTCTTTTGGGTCCTCCACTATCCTTTCTCCATCCCTTATCTTACATATCGTGTTTTGTTTTTTCCTCTCTCTTAATTGCCACGCCAGGTATTTTCCTATCTTATTTGCTGATTCAAAGTTCTTTTGTTTCATCATTTTGATCCTCCATTTAATCTCCTGGTTCACTATCATAGAAAATTGAGCTTGTAGCATCTTTATGTTTTGTTTTATTATTTCATCTCCTGGTTTAATGGTTAATTGTCTTTCATTCTCCATGAGATGTAATAAGATTTCTTCTTTCCTTTTCTCTTTTTTCTTTTTTGAGATGCTATTTTTCTGGATTAGGAAACCCCTCATGACGGCCTTCCCAGCGTCCCACACCGTTTCTAGAGATGTTTCTTTATTCAAATTCCACTTAAAATATTCCTCAATTGTCTCTTTTGCTTTATTTACTATCTCTTGATCATTGAATAGATTTTCATTCATTTTCCATCTTAATGTTCTAAAGTCTTTTCCTTTTACCTCCATATATACTGGATTGTGATCAGATAAGGTTTGTGGGAGGATTTCAGTCTTAATTACTCTTTGCGTCAATTCCTTCGAAATCCAAATATGGTCTATTCTCCCCCAGCTTTGATTTGGGTTTGAAAAGAAAGTAAATTGTTTTATCGTGGGGGTTTTAAATCTCCAAGCATCAATTAGTCCCAAATTTTCCACTAATTTGAAGAAGGCTTTCGGTAGTTCGCCCTCCCTCATTTCCTGTTTTCTTATTGATCTATCCAAGTTTGGGAGAACCACTCCATTAAAGTCCCCCATCAATATCAATTGTTGGTCCATCCATTCTAACTATTTGTTACCTAGTTCAGAATAAAATGCTGACTTTTTGTCATTGGGTGCATATATCCCAACCACAATTATCTTTTCTCCTTGATGGGTGATCTGTACTACTATCGTTCTCCCCTCTTCGTCTTTATGTATTAGTTTTGGATCAAGTTTTTCTTTTATATATAATACCACTCCTCTTTTCTTGACATTATCCGATGCTACAAAGTCCAACCCTAATCTCTTATTACTTAAAATTCTTTTTATGTTTTCTTGTTACATGAGTTTCTTGTAGACAGATTATGTCAAGGTTCTTTTTAAGCAATACATGAGCAATTTGGTTCCTTTTATTTTTATTGTTGAGCCCGTTCACATTCCACGAGGTTATTTTTAAAGTCATTTTTAATGTACAATCAGTAAGTGGTCGAGTCTAAGTTAGATCTACTGTTCCTTGTTATCTGTCTCTTCCTCTTCTTTTTCTTCATCTAGGTTTTCCTCCCCTTCTCCCTCTCCACTTCCTTCACCTCCACCCCTCTCTTCCCCCATCTGCTCCCCTTCTGGTTCCCACCCACCCAACCTTCCCAGTTCCTTCTCATATCTTCTTGCAAATTTATCCAATTCCAGAGAGCTGGATAGTTTGAATCTTTTTTCCTTGAAATAGAATGAAATCCCTTCCGGGAACTCCCATCTATATTGGATCCCGTTCTTCTTCAGTTGGTTAGTTAGTTTTTTATAAACATCTCTCTTACGAAGGAATCTCGAAGGAATCTCTTTAAATATAATAATTGGCTTTCCCTCAATACATAGTTTTTGATTATAGTTTAACTTTAGTATTTCATTTCTCATATCCAGAGAGTTAAACATAACCAGGACATCTCCTGGCAGTTTCTTCCCTCTGGCTTTGGCTGATTTTGTTTTTATCCGAAAAATATTTGTAACTGAATATCCTATGTCTTCTTCCTTCATATCTAACCAAACTGCCAATTCTCTAACCAATTTAGATCGTATATTTTCATTTGGTTCCTCAGGGATCCCCCTAAATTTCAGGTTTGATTGCTTCTGTCTCATTTGAGTCATCGCCACACTATCCAGTAACTCTTCCTGTATTTTATTTATCTCCTTCACCTCTGTCTTAATCCTGTCCATATCTTTCCTGCTTGCTGCTTGCTGCCTGCTGCCCAGGAAGACTCCCCTGTGGTGAGTGCCTGAGGGCCCTGCTCTTGCCACTTACCATCTGGCCTGGGGCGGGGCCTGAAGCCTCATAAGGACTGCTTGCTGCTTGCTGCCTGCTGCCCAGGAAGACTCCCCTGAGGTGAGTGCCTGAGGGCCCTGCTCTTGCCACTTACCATCTGGCCTGGGGCGGGGTCTGAAGCCTCACAAAGACTGCTTGCTGCTTGCTGCCGGCTGCCCAGGAAGACTCCCCTGTGGTGAGTGCCTGAGGGCCCTGCTCTTGCCACTTACCATCTGGCCTGGGGCGGGGCCTGAAGCCTCACAAGGACTGCTTGCTGCTTGCTGCCTGCTGCCCAGGAAGACTCCCCTGTGTGAGTGCCTGAGGGCCCTGCTCCTTCTTGCCACTTACCACCTGGCCCAGGGAGGGCCTGACAGGCCTCGCAAGGACTGCTCCTGCCACTTACTATCTGGCCCAGGGTGGGGCCTCACAAGGATGGTTGTTGCCACTGATGCTGCTACTGTCCAGGAGGACCCGGAGGGGTGCAGAGTTCTTTTTAACATGTTTTAACATGTTTTAAAATTTTCCTTTCCCTTTAGATTTTTTATATATGGGGGTGGGATGGATGTGTGGGTGGGCTTGGGAATTTGTTAGATTTTGATGAATTTGTAATTTTTGCAGTTTTTATTTGTATTGTTTTATTGTTTTCTGGGTTGTTTTTGTTTTTTGTTTTAGTTTTTTTTTTAAAAAAAAGATATTTATTAGAATTTTACAAAATGAAAAAAGAAAAAAGAAAAATACAAAGTAAAAATAGATAAAAACACTTCCATCTTTCCATCACTTTCTTTCATTTGCTTATTTCCCGGACCTCCTCACACCTCCCTTTTTGTATTCCAATTCAATTTGTTAGTTCAGCAAATCCTTCCCCTCTTTGGTTATCCTACTCTTTAATCTTAAAATAGTATGTAACATTAAATTTTTAACTGTTAATAGCCCATTTTTTCATACTCCTTATAGCATTATAGCTAAAAACCACATAACTTTCCATCCAACATCATTTTAACATTCATTAATTTTACAATATTTCTGTAGATAGTCTTTAAATTTCTTCCAATCTTCTTCCACTGACTCTTCTCCCTGGTCTCAGATTCTGCCGGTCATTTCTGCCAGTTCCATGTAGTCCATCACCTTCATCTGCCATTCTTCCAGAGTGGGTAGATCTTGTGTCTTCCAATACTTTGCAATAAGTATTCTTGCTGCTGTCGTGGCATACATAAAGAAAGTTCTATCCTTCTTTGGCACCAATTGGCCGACAATGCCCAGGTTTCTTCAGGAAGGTATATTTAAATACCTTTTTCATTTCATTATATATCATCGCCCAGAAAGCCTTAATCCTTGGGCACATCCACCAAAGGTGAAAGAATGTACCTTCAGTTTCTTTACATTTCCAACATTTATTATCGGGCAAATGATAGATTTTTGCAAGCTTGACTGGAGTCATGTACCACCTGTATATCATTTTCATAATATTCTCTCTTAAGACATTACATGCCGTAAACTTCATACCTGTGGTCCATAACTGTTCCCAGTCAGCAAACATAATATTATGTCCAACATCTTGTGCCCATTTAATCATACCAGATTTCACCGTTTCATCCCGAGTGTTCCATTTCAACAGCAAGTTATACATCTTTGACAAAGTCTTAGTTTTGGGATCTAACAATTCTGTTTCCAATTTTGATTTTTCCACCTGGAATCCATTTTTTTTGTCCAAATTATATGCCTCCATTATTTGATAATAATGAAGCCAATCTCGCACTTTATCTTTTAGTTTTTCATAACTCTGCAATTTCAGTTTGTCTCCCACTTGTTCCAAAATTTCCCAATATTTCGGCCATTTGGCCTCCATATTGAGTTTTTTCTGAGCCTTCGCTTCCATTGGTGACAACCACCTTGGGGTTTTATTTTCAAGCAAATCCTTATATCTTATCCAGACATTAAACAGTGCTTTCCTGACAATATGATTTTTAAATGCTTTATGTGCTTTGACCTTATCATACCACAGATATGCATGCCAACCAAATACATTATTAAAACCTTCTAGATCCAAAATGTCTGTGTTTTCAAGGAGTAGCCATTCTTTCAACCAGCAGAAAGCTGCTGATTCATAATAAAGTTTAAAGTCTGGCAGGGCAAATCCACCTCTTTCCTTTGCATCCGTTAATATTTTAAATTTTATTCTGGGCTTCTTGCCCTGCCAGACAAATCTGTTGAATGGTTTCTTTAAATGTAAAGGTTCATCATTTTTTAATGCATGGTCTCCCCAGCAAGCTTTCCGCTGCGCTACCATTCTGCAAAAAGCCAACAAAATCTAGAAATCTCTCTCTGCCACTTCTTGAAACAATCCATTTTGTCCAAAATTTGCAATGTTTGAAACAAAAATAACATTCTTGGCAATACATTCATCTTTATCGCAGCAATACTGCCTAGCAGTGAAAGCTTCAAGTTTGACCAAATTTCTAGGTCTTTTTTCACTTCCGCCCAACATTTTTCATAATTGTCTTTAAATAAATTCCCATTTTTGGCTGTCATGTTAATCCCCAGGTATTTCACTTTCTTAACCACTGTTAAACCTGTCACATTCTGAAACCTCTCTCTTTCAATCACTGTTAAGTTTTTCCCTAAAACCTTTGTCTTTAGTTTATTCAGTTTGAATCCTGCAACCTGACCAAAGTCTTGAATCAGTTCCAAAACGCTTTTGGTACTGGATTCTGGCTCCTGTAATGTCAATACTAAATCATCCGCAAATGGTCTCAATTTATACTGCTTAGCTCCGACTTGTATACCTTTAACCATCTGGTCCCTTCTGATCATATTCAGCAAAACCTCCAGGACTGATATAAAAAGCAATGGAGAGATTGGGCAACCTTGTCGTGTTCCTTTTTCTATCTTAAATTCCTCAGTAACCTCGTTATTAACAATTAACTTAGCCTTTTGTTCATGGTAAATTGCACCTATACCATTTCCAAATCCTTCTCCCACCCCCATCCCCTGTAGATTCTTCTTCATAAAACTCCAAGAAATGTTGTCAAAGGCTTTCTCCGCGTCCACAAATATTAAAACTGCCTTAGTATTAATATTCACTTCTAACTTTTCCAAAATGTTAATTATATTCCTCAAATTATCAGACAAATGTCTACCCGGAAGAAAGCCTGCTTGGTCTTTATGAATCTCTTCCATCAACACTTTCTTTAATCTCTTGGCCAAAATATCTGCAAAAATTTTGTAATCCACATTGAGTAATGATATGGGGCGGTAGTTCTTAAGCTGGGTTTTTTCAGTTTCTGTTTTTGGTATAAGTGTAATGTATGCTTCTTTCCACGATTCTGGTGCCTTTTTCCCTTCCAGTATTTCATTACAGACTTCCTTTAAAGGTTGTACTAACCATTCTTTTAAAGTTCTGTAATATCTTGAAGTCAATCCATCTGGTCCTGGAGATTTGCTTCTATTTCCTGTTCAGATATTGTACAGTTCAGCATTAATTTGCTTTCTTGAGAATTTTTTTGTAATCCATTTATCTTCAAAAATCGATCTATGTCAACTTCTTTCTGTGGCCCTTGTGTGTATAATTGTTTAAAGTACCTCTGGAAACATTTTTTATTTATTTATTTATTTATTTTAAATATTTTTTATTACATTTTCAGATACACAAACAAGAATATAGCTTTCACAGAGAAGAAATAAAGAAAACAAACACAGAAAAAAGAAAAAATTCCAATTTCAGAAATATTTTTACATAACCAATCGGACTTCCTCACATCTCCCCTACCATGCATTCTTTACCATAAAAATGTCAGCAAATTATTACTTTTTTTCACGTCTTAATTTGTACCTTTCAAATGTTTTAAATTTAAAATACTCTTTGTCAGTTACTTATACCTTAAATCACCCTTAGTAATACTTTAAATTTCATCCTTTTCTTGCTTTTAACTTAATTTCCTGTTTCAAAAATCTAATCGCTGAAGCCCAAACTTCCAAATCGTGCAGTTTTTAACATTCATACAACTTATAGTATTTTTGTAAATAGTCCTTAAATTTTTTCCAGTCCTCCTCCACCGCCTCTTCTCCCAAGTCTCGGATTCTGCCAGTCATTTCTGCCAGTTCCATGTAGTCCATCAATTGCATCTGCCACTCTTCCAACGTGGGTAGATCTTGTGTCTTCCAGTGCTTTGCAATAAGTATTCTTGCTGCTGTAGTTGCGTACATAAAAAATGTTCTATCCTTCTTTAACACCTTCTGGCCGACAATGCCCAGTAGGAAGGCCTCTGGTTTCTTGGGAAAGGTATACCTAAATACCCTTTTTAGCTCATTATATATCATTTCCCAGAAGGCCTTCACTTTTGGACAAGTCCACCAGAGGTGAAAGAATGTCCCTTCAGCCTCCTTACATTTCCAACATTTGTTATCAGACAGGTGATATATCTTAGCAAGTTTGACTGGGGTCATGTACCACCTATATATCATTTTCATAATGTTTTCTTTCAGGGCACTACATGCCGTGAATTTTATTCCAGTGGTCCATAACCTTTCCCAGTCTTCAAACATAATGTTGTACCCAATATCCTGAGCCCATTTTATCATGGCTGATTTCACTGTCTCATCCTGAGTGTTCCATTTAAGCAGCAAGTTATACATTTTCGAAAGTACCTTAGTCTTAGGTTCCAACAGTTCTGTCTCTAATTTCGATTTTTCCACCTGGAATCCTATTTTTTTATCCAACTTAAAAACCTCTTGGATTTGAGCACATGGGTTTCTTGTAGGCATATTAGATCTAATTGTTCTCTCTTCAAAATATGAAAAACTTGACGTCTTTTTCGGGGAAGGTTCAAACCATTGCAGTTCCAACTAAAAAGTTGCAGAGACATTTTGTTTTTAAGTACCTATTCCTCCGACTGCTCCAAGCTTTTGTTCTTCTTCAGATGGTGGTATAAGTCCAAATGATAAGTTTGCAATATCTGTCGTTCCTTTTTCTTCTGATGTTGTTTCTACTGTTCCTTTCTGCAAGTCCTCCTGGTATCTCTCCAAAAACTGTTCTTTATCTTGGACTGTTCTTATTTTGACCTTCCTTCCTTTGAAGTTAAAGGACAATCCTTGTGGAAACTCCCACCTGAAAGGTATGATATTTTTCTTCAGCAGGTAGGCCAAATCTTTATAGAAGGCTCTCACCTCCAGAATATATTTAGGGATATCTTTAAAGATTTGTACTTGGCTATTTTCAATCTCCAATACCTTTTGATAATGCAGGTTCAGTATTTTATCTCTTTCTTCTTTGGATCTCAATGTAATCAGACAATCCCTTGGCTTCTTACCTTGCCTCCTGCCCAGCCGAAAAGCTGTTGTTATTTCGAATTCTTCTTCCTGCAAATCTTCTTGCCAAAATTCCGAAAAGCTCTGTGTAAGGAAGTCCACAAGGCTGTTTCCCTCACTCTCAGGAACCAATCTCAATTTCAAATTTTTCTCCTTTCTCTGTAATTCCAGCAAAGATAGGGCTGCATCATGTTCATTCACTTTTTTTGGTAATCGGCACAAGCTTCTCCCTTGTCTCCTCTGCAGTATTTTTTGCACTTTCGGCAATCTTTCGTGTTTCAGAACTTTCTTGAATCAATTTATTAATAGATTCTGTATTAGATGCTACACTTGCAGTATTCAAGTCCAATCTTGCTGTCAGTTCTGTCAATTTTTTTGAATTTTCCGTAGAAAGCTTTGTCAGTGCTTCTAAAGATTGGTTTATTTTGAGCAGTGCCTGTGTCATTGATTCCATAGATGCTGTTGTCACTTTTTCCTGTACAGCTGGTGTTATGCCTGATATTGAGCCCCTTTTCTTTTGTGTTTGTTTTGCTTTAGATCTAGTTGTTATCTCTTCTGCTGGACCACTCATATCCTCAAGGTCGTTCTCACAGGAAAGACTTGCAAGTGGAAAGTCCCACTGTTTCTCTTTCCCTGTAACAGTTTCTCTTTAAACCCTCTAGAGGGAGCATTCAATTGTATCCAAGTGAAAAAAGCAAGGAAACATAGAGCAATGAACAAAAAAACAAAGAGTCCAAAAGTTCACAGTAAAAGTTTCTCTCACACTTTTTCAATATAACCAAAAGTTCAACAAAGTAATTCCATTAAAGTCCCGTAACTTTGTCTCAGACAAAATCCCAACTTTGTATCCCGTCTAAATTGACAGTTCACTTTCCCGGTGCCTTACTCAGGCAGTCCGTCCTGGGGATTTGACAGTGGAAGATCTTATTTCTCCAGTTAATTTCAGGCAGGGTTAACAGTGTCCAATTTTCTTCCCCCCTTCTCCTGCTTACTGGAGGGAAGTTTAGATCAGATGTCAGGTTTGACAGCTTAAAAGTTATTTTTCTTTCAAATGCAGCTTTATTCTTTCGTTGCTTTAATTGCCATGCAGTTCGGGGAGGCAGACTTCCTTAATTTATGCCTTTCCCGTTTTCAGCCAAATTTCAAGATTTAAATTTAAAGTCCCGTTCAGTCTCTCAGTCCTACTCACGGGTGTTACAGTCAAATTTCCGTTTCAGGAAGGAATCGGCGCTCTCCGTTCATGGCGACGCGGCTTCACTCCACGGGCTGGGTTGCGACTCTCAGCACCGCGCTCACACCCGATGCCGCTCCGGAACCTTTAAAAAGGCTCTTTCACAGTACCGGGGGCGCAAAAGGTGCCCACCGAGTCTCCTTGTTCACAGGCTTCAGCGCCTGTGATTTTAGGGGTCCCCCGCTCGCCGTAGCGGGTCAGACCCGAACTCGCAGAGCAGTCCTCCTTCGGAGCTCGAAGCGAGGACCGCCATTAAACGCTGGCGCCGACCGGAAGTCCTTGTTTATTTGTTTCGGCCACCTGTTTGTTTGTTTCGGCTACCTGTTTATTTGTTTCAGCTACTTGCCTGGTTAAATTTTCCAAAGATTCATTAATTCTCCCCAGTGCCAGAGCCAAAACCTCTTCAGAAGACATTCCTTTTGACTTAGCTTGTACAGATGCGGCCCCTGATGATCCAGGTACTCCAGAGGCGCCAGATGCTGAAGCTCTTCTCTGTAGCCCAATGTCTGTGCGAAAAGATCTACCAGACCTCGTTTTCTCCTGAATTGACTCAGACTTTTCTTTTCCCTCTGCCATAACACTGTAGATAAGTCCAAGGTCACTCCCACAGCTGGGATTTGTTGTGAGATGGAAAATCCCTGGCCCAGTTATTTTTGTAATAGTATCCAACTTCCTCTAGGGGGACACAATTGCAGTCAAACTTATAACTTTAAAAAAAATAACCTTTTTAAGTCCCCCAGTTCATCAAAAAAGACGACTGTATCAATTCCAGTTACTTTAAAGTTACTCTAAAACCAGGAGAAGTCAGCCAGAAACACTGTATCTCTTTTGCAAAGTTAGCTGTCAAAAGCGCTCTATTTACCGATAGTGCCTTTCACAGTCCAGCATTCATTGTCTCAAGGCAGTCCGTTCCCAGGGTCTAAGCAGTGGATTTTAGCTTCTTTTCTTTACAGGAAAATACAGTTCAAACCTTTCCCCTCCTGTCCTGCAATCTGGAGGGGAAATCTTCTGTTTGATGTTAGGATTTGAGCCCTTTCAGAAATATCTTTCAAAGTTCTAGCTCACAGTCTCTTTGCTTTGTTCTATATACAAGAAACGGGAGGCGGACTTCCTGTTTATACCTCCCCGTTTCGGTGCCGAATTTACTCTTTTCCTTCGTTAAAAATCCAATTTTTCCCTACTCATGGGTAGTTATTTCTTGCAGCCAAATTGTCCAGGAAGAAGTCAGCGCTCTCCGATAACGGCTGTGCGGCTTCGCTCCACGGAAGAAGCAGTCACTCACAGCACCCCGCTTCGCTCCGGAGCCCCCAAAAAGGGGTTCCTTTGCAGTTTGGGGGAGGCGCTGAAGGTGCCCGCTGAGTCCCACGCTCACAGGATTCACCCGCCTGTGATTTTTAGATGGGTCCCCGCTTCGCCGCAGTGGTCAGACCCGATCCCACGGAGCTAATCCCTCAGAGAACAGAGGGAATCCGCCATTATCAATGGAGGCTACTATGAGGCCTGGGATTGCTACCGTGGAGGGGCGAGGGAGGTATGGCGGTGGGGGCAGATGTTATAGGTGAAGGGGATCGAGATATGGATACGCTCGTACCCCTTCCAATCTGCGCCCCATCCCGAGGGACGAGGGTAGGGTGAGCAAGGATTACTCACCTCCGTCACTGGTGCTGTGCAATGCCAGGTCTATAGGCAATAAAACCGCCACCCTGCGAGATTTCTTTATCTCGCAGCGGGCCGACCTGGCTTGTGTGACGGAGACCTGGGTGCGCGAAGGGGCAACAGTTACCTTACGAGAGATGGCGCCCCCGGGTTTCTCCGTCCTCCACCAGTCGCGGACTGTGGGCCGGGGGGGAGGGGTGGCATTATTAATCTGGGGAAATTGTCCTTTCAGGGCTCTACCATCACCATCGATCCCCGGCATTGAATGTGTTGGCCTAGTGTGGGGCTCCGAGGAGAGCTTGGCTGTCTGGCTGGTGTACCGGCCACCTAGCGCACCAGCAGCCACCCTGTCAGGCCTATTGGAGGCGGTGGCCGGCTGGGCCTTGGAGTACCCTAACCTATTGGTATTGGGGGACTTTAACATCCATGCTGATGCCACTTCCTCCTCACAGGCTCTGGACCTGGTGTCTTCCATGGCGACACTAGGGCTCTCCCAGTTTGTTTCGGGCCCCACACATCAAGCAGGCCACACGCTGGATTTGATCTTTGGCGTAGGTATAGATGTGATCATGTCTCCTTTGATGAAGGTGCCATGGTCTGATCACTACGCTTTGAAAGCCAGGATTGACTTTCCACCCCCACCCTGCTTAGGTGGCAAGCCGATTTTGGCTCGCCCGCAGAGGCTGATGGACCCTGATAGATTCTGCCAAGCGTTGCGGAACCTTGCTCCCCCTGGAGACTCATTGACTGAGCTTGTTGAGGGCTGGAATACCCAGCTCCTGGCAGCCATCAATGAGATCGCACCTAAGCGCCCTCTGCGACCCCGCAGAAACCGGGCTCCCTGGTTTACCGAGGAGCTCCGGAAAATGAAGCGGGACCTCAGACGGCTAGAGCGAGTATGGCGGGGTGCCCGTGACGGAGCCTCAAGAACATCTTATAGGGCTTTTATGAAAACCTACGAGATGGCGGTGAAGGCTGCTAAGAAGTCATACTTCTCGGCCTCCATTGCATCCGCTAGCTCTCGCCCAGCGCAATTATTTAGTATAATCAGGTCTTTAACGTCCCTTGAGGGACAGCCAAATTTAAATAACAATTTGACACACAGCTGTGAGGCATTTGCGAGCTTTTTTGCGGAGAAGGTCTTGTTGCTCCGCCATGACCTCCCTGCCAATTTGGATACAATAAAGGAACTGGAGGCCCCTTGACTGTCCTCGGGTCCAGTATTGGACCACTTCGACCGGATATCCCCAGCCGATGTGGACAGACTCCTCCAAGCTGGAAAGCCCACCACCTGTCCTCTTGACCCATGCCCGTCTTGGCTGATTAGAGCATGTCCAGACGAGGTGCGGGCCCTGCTGGGGGATACCATCAATTTGTCCCTTGGCACGGGGACATTCCCAGGGGAACTGAAGGAGGCAGTGGTGCGCCCGCTTTTAAAGAAAACATCATTAGATCCTTTAGATCTATCCAATTACCGCCCGGTTTCGAATCTTCCGTTCCTGGGTAAGGTGATTGAGAGAGCGGTTGCTGAACAGCTTGGTGGGTTTCTGGATGAAACATCGGCTCTGGATCCATTCCAGTCCGGCTTCCGTGCTGGTCATGGGACCGAGACGGCTCTGGTTGCCCTAACAGATGATCTTCGTAGACAGCTGGATCGAGGCGGGTCAGGGCTGCTGATTCTTCTAGCTCTGTCAGCAGCTTTCGACATGGTCGATCATGAACTTCTGGACCACCACCTTGCCGACGTGGGGATCCAGGGCACAGTCCTTTAATGGCTGCGCTCGTTTCTCTCTGGTCGGGGACAGAGGGTGGCGCTTGGGGGGGAATTGTCATCGCGCCACTCCTTGGTGTGTGGAGTACCTCAGGGTGCGATACTCTCCCCGATGCTTTTCAACATCTTTATGCGCCCCCTCACCCAGCTTGTTCGGAGTTTTGGGCTGGGTTGCCATCAGTATGCTGATGACACCCAACTCTATCTGTTGATGGATGGCCATCCTGACTCGGCCCCAGATACACTGACCAGATGTCTGGAAGCTGTAGCTGGATGGTTACGTGGGAGCTGGTTGAAGCTAAATCCTTTGAAGACAGAGATCCTGTGGCTGGGACGGGGTGATATGGGATTGGGGGGGCAACTCCCATCTCTTGCGGGGGCGCAATTAGTGCCAGCACCATCCGTTAAGAGTTTGGGTGTAATCTTCGACACCTCCCTTTCCATGGAGGCGCAGATTGCAGCTATAACAAAGGCGGCATTTTTCCATCTCCGCCAAGCTAAGCAGTTGGCTCCTTACCTCTCTCGCCCTGACCTAGCCACTGTGATCCACGCAACGGTCACCTCCAGACTGGATTATTGTAACTCGCTCTACGTGGGGCTGCCCTTGAGACTGACCCAGAGACTTCCGGTTCAGCGCGACTCCAGTTCAGGCGGGAATTCCTTCCTTGCAGAGAATCCTGAGCTTTTCGGAGAAAATAGGGGTTCCACAGGGCGCCGTGGTCCCCTGAAAAGTGTCTGGAGGGTGTTCAGGCACACAGGTTCCCGCGGAGCCAAAACGCGGACTTCCTGGCCGTCAGGTAACTCCGGTTGCGGAGCGAAGAGTACGGCGGGGGGAGAAGCGGGCTGAGGGAAGCCATAGCTGTCTCCGGGAAAAGCGAAGCCCCGAGCCTGTAGGAGAAGCGCTGGATTCTCAAAAAAAGAAACTCGAGCCTAAAAAAAGAACACAAGCAAATTGGATACTATTAAAGGAAAGGTTCGATCAAAAGGAAGTCAAAAAGAGCTCAATTCTCATCTGGAATCATTATAGACGCAAGGAACTAAACAAAGCGGAGAAAAACGTGAGTGACGCTGGCGGCTAAAGTTCTTCTCTTCTCTCTAACTTTCTCTGTTCGTATTGGAGGTTACAAAATAACTAACAAAAGAGGAATTTGGAGGGAGAGGAAAGAGGCAATATTTTACTACTATTGGGTACTTTTTAGCCCTCTGGGTGACGAGGGGAAGGAAGCGAAACTTAGTCTCACTTAGTTTCACTTTTGAAGTTCTGCGCAACGGAGGATACCATTTTGTTAATGTCTGGACTCCATTACACACTCTTTGCTGTGCTTTTGGAAGAAGAAGGAGGAGGAAGAAGAAACATTTCGCTAAGCGCTAATTTTTTTCCTCGGGAGTTTATTCTTATATAACCTTAAAAACTTTAGCCAAGCTTAAAAACCTTATATTAGATTACTATAGTTACTGCTTTTTGCTGATAAAATTAAAAGAAAAGTTGGGCAAACTTCTCCCTTCTTATTTTTTCTTTTTCTTTCTTTTTTTGTTTCTCTTCCCCTTGCTGGACGTTGGACTCCTGGTGGACGGGGGAGAAATTACAACTTGTTTTTCCGGTACTTATATCTTTTGACAGCTTGAATTTTTTCGGGATTTAGCCCAATTGAGGGCAAGAAGATTAAGAGTGGCTTCAAAAAAATACTCTATTGCTCAAATAACCCTATAAGGAATAGCCCAATTGGGGGCAGGAAGAATTGAGAATTGCTTATTCATTTGAGCCAAAATATTGGACGTTCCTGGGAGGATTACAGCCTAAACTCCCCCCCCCCTTGTTTTCTCTCGGTTTTTTCTTTTTGCTTTTGGACTACCCTACCTGGTGGATTAGCCTAATTGGTGGCAACAAGACGAAGATATCAGAATCTTACTCAACCTTACCTAAGATTATTTAATATAATACACTATAAACTTACCAGATCCAAGTATATTGAACTTTAGCGAACTTAAAGGAACTAACGGACTTGATTTTGCTTTGAGTTTTGTAAAAGATTGTAAAATTGATTTATATTTTCTGATTGGGGACGGGTGATTTTGATATTGAAATAGGTTCCTTAACTTTATTTAATTGGGTAGCAAGACATACTTGTATAAAATGTCTCATGTACCAAAGAAAGGTGGGAATGGGGGGACCCCGGCGGAAAGAAAGGGGTCTAAGCAAGAATCAGATTTTAGATCTGAAATATTAAAGATGTTTGCAGAGATTAGACAAAGTGAAAAGAATCTGGAAACAAAAATAGAACAGGTGGATTCAAAGATTGGGAAAATGGATAAGAAAATAGATGAAACAGTGAATGAACTTAAAGGGCAAATTAAAGAGGTATCCAAAAGAACCCATGCGTTAGAGGAAGGAATGAAAAGGACAAAATTGGAAATGAAGGACTTAAAGCGTGAAGATGACAAAATTAAGGCAGGACTCTTGGAAACAAATAAAGTACAAGACGAAATGTGGGATGCGATCTCCATGAATGAACTTCGGCAACGGGAAGTTAACTTAAGATTGAGGGGGGTACCAGAGAGCCCAGGTGAGAACATTAGGCAAAAATTAATAACAGAACTGGCACAATGGCTGGAGTTTCAAGCAGAGGAGGTGGCGAGTACAATACAGAATGCTTTCAGAATGAAAGTGAAGACGATTAAGGCAAGAAAATTTCCAGGGGATTGTCTTATAACCTTCAAGGACAGAGATATGAGAAACTTGGTACTTCAAAAAAACAGAGAAAAAAGATTATCCATCGACGGTAGTTACATAATCATCTTTAAAGATATTCCAATTAGATTGTTGAAGCGGAGAGACCCCTATAAGTCACAGGTGCAAATTCTCAAAAAGAATAATATAGAATTTAAATGGGAGTTCCCGGAAGGAATCTCTTTTACTTATAAAAATAAGAGGCATAGATTAACTAGCCCGGAAGAAATAGGTAAATTCCAGAGAAAATATAAAGAGTTGCTAACAGAAGAGGAAGAAGAAGTCAAAGGAGCAGCAGGAGGGGTGGAGGCAAAGGGAGTGAAGGACGTGGGGGAGAGGAGGAAAATTGGAGAAAAGCTGGAGGAAGAGGAGGAAGAAGAGGAAGGGGAGGAGGAGGGAGAGGAAGAAGAGGAAAGATTATAAGAAAATTAATTAGAGGAAAAATTATTTTTATAAATTGGAAACAATATGACATTAAAATTATGGAATTGGAACATTAACGGACTGAACGATAAAAAAAAACAGAATAAGGTGGAACAATTTTTAAAGAAAAAAACTTAGATATTATTTGCTTGCAGGAAACACACGTGGCAAAAAGGCATAGAAAAATTTTGATAAATAAAATACTTGGAAATGAATTTATATCCTCAGATAAAGGAAAGAAAAGAGGAGTGATTTTGTATATAAAAAATAGAATAGAAGCTCAACAAATCTTTAAGGATGAAGAAGGAAGAATTATTGCTGTTCAAATTAATTGGCAAGGCGAAAAAATAATAATTGTCGGGATCTATGCTCCTAATGGAAATAAAACTGATTTTTACAAAAACTTGGAAGAAAAACTATTGGAATATGTGGACCAAAAAATAATCTTGATGGGATACATGAATGGGGTAGTTTCAATTGAAATGGACAGACTGAGAGAGAGTGGAACAAAAGAAGGCAAACTACCCAAAACATTCTTCGAAATGGTCAAAAATTGTAATCTAATAGACATTTGGAGGCTAAGATATCCACTGGAAAAACAATTTACATTTTACTCAGAGCCAAACTAGTCGATGTCCAGAATCGATCAAATTTGGATCTCAGATGAGTTAACCCCAAGAACCCTCCAAGTGGAAATAGAACCAAGAGTAATCTCAGATCATAGTCCTATCAAATTGGAAATTAAAGGCTTTGAAGAAAGAACGTTCAGATGGAGAATGAATGATTATCTATTTGATGATCAAAAATTTGTACAAGAGGCACAGAAGAAATTGAATGGATACTTTGTGGACAACTGTAATAAGGGAACGAAAATGAGTATAGTGTGGGATGCAAGCAAGGCAGTGATGAGAGGTTTTTATATACAACAAAACTCAATTAAAAAGAAGAATAGAGAGAAAGAAAAGAAAGAAATTTTAAAACAAATTATGGGAAATGAGCAAAAATTAATTAAAAAACCAAACAATATGAAAATTAGACAAAGTATTAAGGCCTTGCAAACTCAATTTGCTATGATAATAAACAAGGAGGTGGAATGGAACATTAAAAGATTAAGACAAAAGAACTTTGAATTTGCGAATAAACCAGGAAAATGGTTAGCCTGGCAGATCAAGAAAAGGAAAGAACAAAGTACAATAAACAAAATTAAAGTAAAGGAAGAAGAGATAATCAGCCCTAAAGGTATTAGAAAAGGATTCCTGGACTTTTATAGTCAATTGTATAGGAAGAAAGAAAAGAATAATATGAGAAAAATAGAGAGATATCTAAAAGAGAAAGAGGTGCATAAGATCCCGACAGAAGCAAGAGAGAGACTGAACGCCCCGATAGACAACGAGGAAATCAGGGTGGTTATAACAGAGTTGAAAAACGGGAAGGCTCCAGGTCCAGATGGCTTTACAGCAAGGTACTACAAAGAGCTGAGACCAACCTTGATGACACCGCTAAAAGAAGTAATGAACAATATTTTAAAAGAGAGAGAGATCCCAGAGACCTGGAAGGAAGCATTTATAACTTTTATTCCGAAAGAAGGTGCAGACTCAACACAAGTAAAGAATTATAGACCAATTTCTTTATTAAATACTGACTACAAAATTTTTGCAGGAATAATGGCAAAAAGACTAAAAAAGGTTTTACAAGAAATCATCCACGAGGACCAAACAGGTTTCCTTCCTGGCAGACAGATGAGAGACAATGTGAGGAACATAATAAACATCTTGGAGTATCTGACAGCCAGGAATGAGAGACAAGCAATGCTAATGTTTGTAGATGCCGAAAAGGCATTTGACAATATATCATGGGACTTTATGTTGAAAAATATGGAATATATGGAGATGGGGAATGATTTCTTTAATGGAATAAAGGCAATATATACGGAACAAAGAGCAAAGCTGATAGTAAACAATGTGATAACGGAAGAAATTAAGATATCAAAAGGTACTAGACAGGGTTGCCCGCTCTCACCGCTGTTGTTTATAATGGTCCTGGAGATCCTCATGAATTCAATCAGGGGAAATAAAAGGATAAAGGGGGTGACAGTAGGCCAAAACGAATATAAAGTTAAGGCCTTTGCAGACGATTTGGTTATAACGGTAGAAGACCCGATGAATAATGCAATTGAAGTGTTAGAGGAAATTGAAAAATTTGGTGAGGTGGCAGGCTTCATATTAAACAGGGGGGAAACAAAAATCTTAACAAAAAATATGGATCAAACAATGTTGGAGGTGTTACAACAGCAAATGGGTATTGAAACTGTTAAAAAGGTTAAGTACTTGGGAATATGGTTATCAACAAAAAATATTGACGTGTTCCAGAATAATTATGTCCCGGTATGGAATGGAATTAAGAAAGATCTGGAGGGATGGGGAAGGTTAAAACTATCCTTTTGGGGCAGAATAGCAATGATCAAGATGAACGTGTTGCCAAAGATGATATTTCTATTTCAGATGATCCCAATATTAAGAGGAGTAAAGATCTTTAAGGAATGGCAAAGAATGATTTCAAGATATATCTGGCAGGGCAAAAAACCGAGAATCAAATATAAATTGTTAACGGATGCAAAAGAAAGAGGAGGCTTTGCCCTGCCAGACTTGAAGCTATACTATGAGGCATCATGTCTTTGCTGGCTAAAAGAATGGATAAAATTAAAAAATACAAAATTATTGGATTTAGAAGGATTCGATAATAGATTCGGGTGGCACGTGTATCTATGGCAAGAGAAGAAAAAAGGTCATAAATCGTTTGAAAACCATGTCTTCTGGAAATCGTTAATTGAAGTATGGGACAGATATAAAAATATATTAGAAAGGGGAGTCCCACACTGGCTATCTCCATTAGAGGTTATGGGAGTTAAGAAAATTAATATGAGGAGCAGTTGGATTATGTATGGAGATTTGGTGATGAAAGAAGGAGAGAAATGGAGAGTGAAACCATATGAGCAAGTAAAAGAACATGTATTTGATTGGCTGCACTACCATCAGATAAGTGATATGTTTAAAAAGGAGGTAAAAGAAAGAGGGTACAATGAAAAAGACTCAAAATTCCAAACAGAAATTATTAATAATGATTGTAAGATAATATCTAAAATGTATAAAATTTTATTGGAATGGCACACGATGGATGAGGAAGTTAAAGAGGTAATGATTCACTGGGCCAGGGATTTAGGTTATAGTATAGAGCTGGAGGAGTGGCAAAAAATATGGAATGAAAATCTGAAGTTCACAGCATGTATTACGTTAAAAGAAAACACTATGAAAATGGTATACAGATGGTATATGACACCGGTTAAGTTGGCAAAAATGTACAAAATTTGTAACAAATGTTGGAAGTGCAAAGAGAAAGAGGGTACATTTATGCACATGTGGTGGGAATGTAAAAAAGTGAAGGGGTTTTGGGAAACGATACATAATGAGTTAAAGAAAATGCTGAAGTATAACTTTGTGAAGAGACCAGAGACCTTCCTATTGGGAATAACTAGAAATGAAATAAACAAGAGGGATAATAAACTTTTCCAGTATGCAATAACCGCAGCGAGAATTCTAATGGCCCAGAGATGGAAACAAGAAGAGGCACCGACTCTGGAAGAATGGAGAACAAAACTAACAGATTATGCAGAACTGGACAAATTAACGGGAAAAATCAGACTTCAAAGAGATCATAAGTTCCTGGAGGACTGGGGAAAATTTAGGGAGTATTTGAAAACTGTATGTGAGGAACACATAACGCTAGTGTGTTTTAAAGAAGCTTTGTGAAAAAATAAGGAATATTGCAAGAACGAAAATGAGGATAAATTTTTTTTATTTAAAGGCGATATTATAATTAAGAAATGCGTAGATAGGGAAATAACCATGGATGATTACCAGAGGAATTGAGGGAAGTTCAATAAGTGAAAATATGTGATGTGGAAATTGAATGATTGGAGATTGTATGAAATTTTTTTAATAAAAAATAATAATAATAAAAAGAGACTGACCCAGAAACTTCAGCGGGTGCAGAATGCTGCAGCGAGACTCCTTACGAGGTCTTCGCTGCGAGATCACATTCACCCGGTGCTATACCAGCTGCACTGGCTCCCGGTGGAGTACAGGATCAGGTTTAAGGTGCTGGTTTTAACCTTTAAAGCCCTATACGGCCTAGGACCCTCGTACCTACGGGACCGCCTCTCCTGGTATGCCCCAAAGAGAAACTTACGGTCTTCAAATAAAAACATCTTGAAGGTCCCAGGCCACAGAGAAGTTAGGCTGGCCTCAACTAGAGCCAGGGCTTTTTCGGCTGTGGCTCCGATCTGGTGGAACACTCTGTCACAAGAGACCAGGGCCTTGCGGGACTTGACATCTTTCCGCAGGGCCTGCAAGACAGAGCTGTTCCACCAGGCCTTTGGCCAGGGCACAGCCTGACTCCCTCCCTCGGCAATCTTCGCGGAGCTCTGGCCCAATGGTTGCCAGTGGCTTGAATTAAGTAATTTTATAATGAATGATTTTAGAGTGTTGTTTATGCAGCACTTTTGTACTGTTTTATTGTTGTTAGCCGCCCTGAACCCGGCTTCGGCTGGGGAGGGCGGGATATAAATAAAATTTATTATTATTATTCCTATTTTCTTTGATATATTTTTTAACCCTTTTCATTGAGTCTTCAAGTACTTTGGATCTTAGAGATAAATCTTTTACTTTTCCTGTTAGTTCTCCCACCACCCCCTCTAATCTCGTATTCAATGAGTCCTGTACTTCCAATAATTTTTTCTCAATATACTGTTCATTGTGTTTAAATTCTTTCCTTATTTCAGCCATCAAATTATCATAGTCCTTAATTTCCTTCCCCTCTTTCCCATTTTCTTGTCTGGATGGTCTCCTTTCAGCAGGCGTTCCCGCCCCCTTTTTCATTTTGTATTTCTATTTGTCTTAATTAACTAAAAAAAGAAAAAAAATGAAAACGAGAAAGAAAAAAAAAGAAGAAAAGAAAGAAAAAGTTTTTTCCCACCCCTAGGGGTCACTCAACTGTAATTTAGGAAATTTCTTTGTTTTCCCAATGTAGTTCTTTTCTGGCCCCACACAGTGGCGCTTTACTTGCATTCACCCTTTTAGTTCTTCAGTATGAAGTCTCTCTCCACTCACAACTAGGGGACCAGTTAGATGGATCGTTTACAGTCACAAAAAGCAGATGAAGGGGGAAGAAAGTTCTCGGGATTTAAGTCCTAGAAAGTAAATAAAGTAGGGAACATCAAGACACAGGGGGGAGAAAAGGAGGTGGGGCACATCCAGCTCAATACTTTCCAGAAAGTAGGGATGAAGGACGAGGCGGGTTTTGAAGCCGGAGCAGAAAAGGTGGGGGGGGGGGAGTCACAATTAAACCGAGAGATTGCCACGGGAAGGCAACAGGATCTAGCGGAAATGTAAAGTCTTGCCAAGGTACTGTGTTTAAGTCTTCTTTTCTTTTCTTTCGACTTAGCCGTTTACTCCCCGTTTTCTGTAGCGATAGATTAAATGTTTAAGGCGCCAAGGTTATCTTCTCCTAGATGATTACAGCTGTGTGCCTCTTTAAGAGAAAAACAGGAAATGGAGCACACAATGGCGGCGAGAGGTTCTGCTGTTTTCCAAAGTTCTCCTCTTACGGTTCACTTTCTCCTCCCAAACCTCATCCCAAACTCAGCTTTCAGTCAAGCACTCCAAATAATAAAGAGAAACAGTTTCAGCTTGAACACATTAGGCGGGGGGAGGTATATACAAAATGCAATAACTCGGAACAAAGTCTTACTTACATATCCTAGACTGGGTGAAAAGTTACAGTCCCTTTTAGTCACTGGCATAGCGCGCTCCGACCAGGGCAGAGCAGAAATGTTTCTATCCGCTTTTCAAATATTCAACTGTTTTCAATCAGTCCATTGCCTCAGATTTTTACACTTTGTATCTGAGGTCTCTCCGCAACGCCCACTCGGCAGTTACAGTCTTACTCCCTCTCCTCTCCCAGTCTTCCGTTACATGCCAATTACTCTTACCGCTAAAGCGAATTCCTTCTTCTTTCATATCATAGTATCTTTGTTCCGCTGGTTTCTTTAACTTAAATTCAGTCTGTTATTGTTTTAGTTATGGCCCAGCTTCTTAATTGTTGTTGGAGGCTTGCCACTTTCACTCGGAGCCTGAGGCTTCACAACACGGGGTCTGTTGCTTCCCTTTCATGCTGCAGCTCCAATCCTGTTCTCAAACTTGATTTAAAATGTCTGAAAAACAGGGGAGCGCCGGCAGCACCGCCAGGTACCTGTCCCCCAAGATAATCCCCTTGGGGTTTCGAGGTCCACGGAGCCTTCGTGACACCTCTAGACCCCCGCGTTGTTCGAGACCCCCCCGGAGGGCAGCCTCGCGCTCCTTTCCTGTGGCTGCGGTTCACCGGAAGTCTCATAATCAACATCATTAGCAGGGTTATCTGAAGATTTGTAAAATGAAATTGCTACCTATTCAGGTTGAGTAATATAATATTTTAGGTAATGCTATAACAAGGATAGGAAACGAAGTGAAATGTAAAGATGTAAAGTTTAATTTTGTAAACTATCAGATGGGGAGGGAAGTCGTTAGGCTCAGTTGAGCCAAAGAGATAAAATAAGAGGGTACGATGTTACGTAATGTGGTTATATGTAAAACCAATAAAAATCATTTATATAAAAAAAGAACTACCCCAGAATAGCCCCTATGTGACCACCCCTACCTTTCTGGAACACCAAGTGGGCCTTGACTCTGCCTTGTTTACCAGGTTCTGGGAAGGTCTCACATGGGCTCTGCGGGCCTTTGCAGGATTTCAGGCAGCCCTGCAAGATCTCTCAAGGCCTTCCCAAAGCCCAGTAAACAAGGCAGAGAGCTTAAAAGCTCTTTCTGTACCAGGAAAACCCAGCACAGCAAAAGCTTCTCCACCTTGTGTGTGCATTTGTGTGATTATGTGCTGGCCGGCCATGAAGCTTGTAAAGCTGTAATTGTGCAAGTTAAATGTGTGCAAGTTGCAAGCCTACTATACTTCCAAAATGGTAAACTATGGTTGACCCATTCCCTCCAAACCAAAATCAAACTATGGTTTGCATTCTGGTTCAGTGGGAAAGAAACACAAACCATAGTTTGGTAGCTTGGATGGAACTATGGTTTGCTGTGAAGGAGGAAGTGCAGGGAAGGAAAGAGGGCAGGAGGGTGTGCATGAAGCTGAAGCTGATATGTAAAGTCAAATTGATTTAGTGCTATATTTGGGCTGGTTCAGCTGCAATTTTTTTGGCTGTGAGAACTCTTACAAATTTAGAAGAGGTCAAGAGAAAATGACACATTTAATACACCCAAATGTACATGGAACACATTCCACACCACATGGCAAAATGAAGCCTTTTAGCAACAGAAAGCTGTTTAATCTTTATTAAATGACACAAAATACCTGTATAATACTCACTTTTTTTAAAGGACATGTATTTACATTATTTACCAAAGAAGAGAGACTCTGTACCCACTCACCAACTTCTTATGAAACATTTGGAAAAAAACATTTTTTTTGCATTTAAGGACACAGTGCTGACATGTCCCATTTACAGATCTGTGTAAGTAGAATATTTATATGAAGTGAACAAGCACATATTATAAACAACCTACTGAACAGGGTCATTTCTTCCTCCCACGCTTGTCTACCCTTCCCTCCTGCAAACTCCAAAGGTACTCTTCTGAAGAATGTTGTTGTTGTTGTTCAGTCTTCTTACTTGTGCTTGACTCTCCGTGATCCCATGAACCAGAGCATGCCTTGGAATTTCTTCTCAAAGCTTCTACTTTTGTCCGTGGAGTGTTCATGGCAACTGAAGAATGTATTTATACAAAAAGTAGATTATTATTATTATTTTAAATTCAGTTTTTATTGATTTTTATTATTACACATACACATAGAATACACACACTCATTATACATTTATCCATCCACCTAAGCCTTAAGCTCTGCCGAGCTTCGGACTTCCCTCCGTCTCTTCGGTAAGTATCATATAGTTATAACATCGTATATTCTATCTAATACTATTTTGTCTTATGCTGTTAGAGTTACTCCAACCCTGCCAGTGTCTTTAAAGTTTTACAATTTTCTCTTACACATACCAAATATTTACTCCAATTTTCAGCAAACTTCTTTTCATCTTGGTCCCGTATTTTTCCCGACAATCTAGCCAATTCTGCGTAATTCATCATTTTAGTCTGCCATTCCATGATTGTAGGTATAGTATCAGTTTTCCAGTTCTGGACCAACGTAGTTCTAGCTGCTGTCGTGGCATACAGGAAAAGATTTTTATCCTTCTTTTTAATTTCCTTCCCTGTCAATCCCAATAAAAAGGCTTCAGGTTTTTTTTTAGAAAAGTGTACTTAAAGATTTTTTTAAGCTCATTATATATTGATTCCCCAAAACCCTTCACTTTCCCACAAACCCACCACATATGATCTAAATCTCCTTCTGCCTCACCACACTTCCAACACTTCCTATTTTTTATTCTATACATCTTTGCCAATTTTACCGGCGTGAGGTACCACCTATATATCATTTCCCACATATTTTCCTGTAAAGCCGTACACTCCGTAAATTTCATATTGACATTCCATAATTCACGCCACGCTTCTAATTCTATATTATATCCAAAATCCATGGCCCACTTAATCATGGCTTCTTTTACCTCCTCATCTTTAGTAAACCAGTCCAGTAATAAGTCATACATTTTGGACAAAAGTTTGTTGTTACCTTCTATAATATCGATTTGAAATTTTGATTTCTTTTCCTCAAATCCCAATCTTTTTTTATCCTCTTTTAGTATCTCATTAACTTGGTGGTGTTGTAACCACCCTGTCAGTAGGTTCTTTATTTCTTCATACGCCTTTAACTTAATCCCCTGCTCCGTTTTCATAACAAACTCTTCATAAGTAGCTCTCTTTCCCTCCATATTAGGTTTTTTGTAATTAATACGTCAGTTGGTGAGATCCACTAGGGGGTTTTCTTTTCTAACAAATTTTTATTTCTTTCCCAAACATCATATATAGGTCCTCTAATTATATGATTTAAGAAACCCCTGTGGACTTTTGCTTTACCATACCACAGGTACGAGTGCCACCCATACCTGTTGTCAAATCCTTCTAAATCTAGAAGGTCCGTATTCTCTAGTTTTATCCAATCTCTTATCCATATTAAGCAAGCTGCTTCATAATAAAGACTCATGTCTGGCAAGGAAAAGCCGCCTCTTTCTTTTTTGTCCACTAAGATCTTCATTTTTATTCTTGGTCTCTTGCCCTGTCAGACAAATCTTGCCAATATTTTCTGCCATTCTTTACATTGTTTCAACCCTTTGATCATTGGTACTGTTTGGAATAAGAATAGCATTCTAGGTAAAACATTCATTTTAATCACTGATATTCTCCCTAAAAAAGAGAGTCTCAGTCTATTCCAAATATCCAAGTCTTTCTTAATTTCTCTCCATGAGGTCTCATAGTTATCTTTATATAGATTTACATTTTTTGCTGTCAACCATATTCCCAGATATTTGACTTTCTTAGCCGCTGTGATTCCTGTCTCTTGTTGCAGTTCTTCTGTTTCTTCTTTGCTTATGTTCTTCACTAACATTTTAGTCTTGTTCTTATTAAGTTTAAACCCCGCTACTTTGCCAAATCTTCTATTTTTTGTAGTGCCTCTTTTAAGCTTTTCTTTGGATCTTCCAAAGTTAATACTATATCATCCGCAAACGCTTTTATTTTAAATTCTTTATGTCCAACCTTAATCCCTTTAATTTCTGGATTTTCTCTCATGGTCTTGTTGAGTACCTCTAGTACAGTTATAAACAACAGGGGGGATAGAGGACACCCCTGTCTCGTCCCTTTTGAGATATCAAAAGTCTCCGAAACATTATTATTTATAATGAGTTTGGCTGTTTGATTGTGATATATGGCTTCTACACCCTTCATAAATTCCTCTCCTATCCCCATTATTTTTAAGTTCTTTTTCATAAATCGCCAGGAGACATTTTCAAATGCTTTCTCCGCGTCAATGAAAATCAACGCTGCTTGTTTATCAATTCTGTTTTCTAAATATTCGATAATATCTACTACCATTCTCACATTATCTTTCAGCTGTCTCCCCGGTAAAAAACCAGCTTGATCTTTATGGATTACTTTGTTTAGAAGCCTTTTCAGTCTTTCTGCCAAAACATCTGCAAATAATTTATAGTCATTATTCAGTAATGAAATGGCCCTGTAATTTCTAACCTCTAGGCCATCAGTATCTTTTTTGGGGATTAGGGTTATATAGGCTTCTTTCCACGTATTTGGGATTTTGCCTTTTTTCAAGATATTGTTCATAACTTCACATAATACTGGTGTTATTTGATCACATAATATTTTATAATATTTAGCCGATATTCCGTCTGTACCTGGAGATTTCCCAATCTTCATCTTCTTTATTGCCTTTCTGACTTCTTCTTCTGTGATTAACTGGTTCAGTTGTTCTCTTTCTTATTTTGTAATTTGTTGTAATTGATGTTTTTGTAACTAGTCCTCTATTCTATGATCGTCTTCTTTCTCTTTCTTGTATAACTCTTTATAGTATTTCTGGAAAGCCCTTCTTATCTCTTTGGGATCTTCTATTATCTTTTCTCCCTCTCTTATTTTACATATTATATTATATTTTGTTTTTGTCTTGCCTTCAATGGCCATGCCATATATTTTCCTATTTTGTTAGCAGACTCGAAATTCTTTTAATTTTATAATGAATGATTTTAGAGTGTTGTTTGTGTTGTACTTTTGTACTGTTTTATTGTTGTTAGCCGCCCTGAGCCCGGCTTCGGCTGGGGAGGGCGGGATATAAATAACAATTATTATTATTATTATTATTATTATTATTATTATTATTATTATTATTATTATTATTATTATTTTGTCTCATCATTTTAATTCTCCACTCTACTTCCTGATTCACCACCGTGGAAAACTGAGTTTGCAACATCTTTATATTTTGTTTTATTTTTTCATCTTTTGGTTTAATTGTTATCAATCTCTCATTCTCCACGAGGTGTGCTAAGATTTCCTCTTTTTTATTTTCTCTCCCCCTTCTTTGATGACTGTTTTTTTGAATCAAAAAGCCTCTCATAACGGCTTTGCTTGCATCCCATACTATTTCTATGGGTGTTTCTTTATTTAGGTTCCAGTTAAAATATTCTGTAATTGTTTCTTTCGCTTTATCTATTATCTTCTGATGATTAAAGAGGCTTTCATTCATTCTCCATCTAAATGATGAAGGGTCTTTTCCTCTCACCTCCCAATACACCGGATTATGGTCAGATAAAGTCCGTGGCAGGATTTCTGGTTTAAATGACCTCGGGACTAATTCTTTTGATTTCCAGATGTAGTCTAATCTTCCCCAGCTTTGATTTGGACTCGAGAAAAAGGTGGGTTGTTTCATTGTGGGGTTTTTAAGTCTCCATATATCTATTAGTCCTGTGGTATCCACCAGGTCAAAAAATGACCTGGGTAGTTTACCCTCATTTGTATCTCTTTTTCTTATAGATCTATCCAAATCTGGGATGACCACACCATTAAGATCTCCCATTAATAACATTTTGTTTTAAAGAGAAAGCCTTAGAGAAGTTAAGAGGCCAGGACACACATATATACATGCAAACACAGAAAAAATAGCATCTAAAAGAGAACAAGAAAGTAAAACTACAGCTAAAGTAAACTTATAATTTGCTATTTTTAAAAAGTTAACTATATGTACGTTGGCACCATCATGTAAGCTAGAGAACAGAACAATCTTTGGAATACATTTGCCATTAGCTTTGAAACAAAATGGTCAGTGTTTTCCTTAAATTTATTTAAACCAGGCAAGAAAAAATAAATTCATCCTGTTGGGTATAAAGGTTTTTTTAAAAAAATCCCCAAAACTAAAATATTTTCCAGCATATATCACATCGCACAGCTGTGAGTCATGAAGGCAGCTCCCTGCAAGGCCGTTTCCACCTGGCCTAGGGGGCGGGGCCCAGACTCACCAGCTCTACTAAAGAGGCCCCTGGGGAGACCAGAGGGACATCCCTATGCCTGACAACAAATCCTAATTATTGGATTCTTTTGCCCCATCTTTTTTTGCCTGCCAAACAGTTGTGTCATGCTTATAATATTTTATTTTCTTGTTAATTATGCTGTTTTAAATGTGCATTTTATATTTGACTTCACTTATCAATGTTTTCTTTTGAAATGTTTAAGATTTAGTTTTTGTTTTTTTTTGCTAATTTTGTTTGTGTTAAATATGTATTCTGTGGTTGACCTCCTTTGTAATGTTTTATTTTGAAATCTTTGAGATGGCATTTTGGTGTCATCTTAATTGTGTTGCTTTGACTGTGTACTTTATATTTGACTTTCTTCAGAAATGTTTGATTCTGCATTGTTTTACTGATGTTTAATATGCTGTAAACCGCTTCGAGATTTTTCTTAAAAATTTAAAGCAGTATAGAAATGAAATAATAATAATATTTTTTAAAAAATAAACAAGGTTGTAATAAATTGCATGCAACAGAGGAAAGTTTTAAAAGTTTATTGCAAAACAAGCTGTGTGGTCACAGTCTGAGCCCACTACAAGAAAATGTATTCATATATCTATCATAAATACATTTATGGCTCAAAAAGCAGGCACATGATCCCAGCAAAACAAAGTTGCTGGATGATATGTCTGGAAAGTAGTTTTTGCCATAGCTCAACATCAGTCACAGGCAAAAAGGGAAAGTGATTTCATAATGCTCATTGGGGAAATATTAGAAATGATGGGTATAGCTTGTTTCCTGCCATGCTAGCATAAGCAGGCTCTGCTAATGTTGTTCTTGGTTCATATTATAGACTGCTTTTAGAAAATGTTTTTGTAAAAATGTGACATCTGAATGGAACAATCCCAATTGTTGACCTATTTCAAAATATGAGATGTCCATGGATTTTAATGTAGTTTCAAAAAACATCTTACCCCAAATATTTGGTTTGCTTTAGTTGAAATTCACCTTTAAAAAGTGAACAATTCTCTCTCCCCCTCCCTCCAAAAAGCATTTAAATCATAAGCCTCATTTCATTGTATGTACCAGACACACCAATAACATTTCATTTTCATTTTCATCCTGTCCCCATTTTGAACTTTTCCTCCAAACTTCTTCATACACAATACTGTTTTCATTAAACAATGTTAATTCAGGGAATCATGTTTTAGAACCATGATATATAGGAGCGGCAGGGGGGAAAGATAATCAACAACTGGTACACAAATACCTTTTAAAAAACACTCCTGTGATTTATTCTCCTCAAAAGATCCCAAATCTCACTTGGCATAGCAATTATTACTCACTGTCCTGTAAATTGCAGGCTCCTGTGCTTAAAATGGGTCTGTTTTGCTGCAAATATTACACT
Organism: Podarcis muralis; assembly: GCF_964188315.1. Classification (NCBI taxonomy): domain Eukaryota; kingdom Metazoa; phylum Chordata; class Lepidosauria; order Squamata; family Lacertidae; genus Podarcis; species Podarcis muralis. The sequence goes on from NC_135674.1 coordinate 8,870,068, forward strand.
ACCACCATCACCCCGGTTCTAGGTGAGCAGGTCAGCATGTAGCTGGATGTTAGCAGTATTGGCTTAGGCATTGGAATTGATCCGACTATATCTGACTCCTGCCTGCCCTGCAGGGAGTCCTGCAAGGGTCACCAACCAATAGGCAAGAACTGTCACACCAAACGCATCTCTCCAAGAGTAGAGACCAAATAACAGTCACTTTTGGGAACTCCAATGCAAATTCGTTTAAGTCCCTTCTGATGTTCAAAAGCAAGTCCACGCCTTTCCAACAAGGTAAATTGTTTTCTCCCAGCTGCAAAACCAAGGAGTTAGGAGGGCCCTGTGCAGCAGCCCTGGCCTTCACAATCGGCAGCATCTCATCCCAACGCATTCCATGCCTCGATATCCAGGAAACTCTGATGTGCTCAGGCAAACCCAGCTGGCACCCCAGGCCACTGCCAGCCGCAATCACACAAGCCCAATGATGTATCCCACAATCCAAATCTTAATGCTCTTTGCCTCTGGAAAGTAAGAAATGACAGTGACGGATTACAATTGGCATGCCTCAGATTACAAGCTGTCACGGATATAGCCCTTGAAAGCATCAGACCGCCACCGCCCCATGTCCTTTATCCTGTCTGCTGGCAAACCCCAGTGGGCTGCCATTATGGCGGCTCCAATCCTAAAAGAATGATTGCGCACAATATGTTCTTGTAGGACCTGAGCGAAGAGGGTGCAACTGAAGCCAATACTCCCTGCATCACGTCTCATTTCCAAGGCTCCATAGATGCTCTGGGATGTTAAACTGCAGGCACCACAAGACGAATAAGCAAAGCAAACACGAAACCCTTTCAGAACGTGACGACTGCCTAGCCAGGGCATTGACTACGGACTGGATATCGGTCTAAAAGTAGGCACGGTGACCTCTGAATTCCTCAGTCCATAGGTGAACTACTACTAATATGGGGAAAATTCCAAGAACATTAAATCACAGGTAATGGACTTACCACGCCAGCCGGCGAGCCATTGCTAGTGTGCTGGACCCGGGGGGGGTTACCGAGAGGCGTGGTCAGAGTCCGGTCCTGGGTTGAGGGTCTGGAGACTGTCCACCAAGGGCGAAGCAGGGTCCAAAGCAAGAAGCTGGGCGTGGTCGGGAACTCGGGAAGAACAGGTCTGGGTGCTGGCAGAAACAGGTTTCCAATGATGTTGCTCCCGCAACCTGGGACTGGGCTGACTGGCCTTTATCTCCTCTGAGGCCAGGGGCGGTCCCGGCCCACAGGTGACCCGCCTCTCCTGGCCTTAAGGCGAGCACTCCTCCTGAGAGAACCCAGTTCCCTCCGCCTCTCTGCCCTGAGCCTCTGCAGCTCAGGAGAGGCTGGAGGGTTACTGGACCCAGGAGCAGCTTCACCTTCCCCTGACAGGGCTGGGAGAGGCGCACCTGCAGGCAATGGGTCCTCAATCACCTCCGGTGCCAGAGTGGATGCATCTGGTGTCTGCTCCTGAGTATCCGGCACAGGTGCAGGCCCTTCAGATTAAAGCCCCTGCCCCAGCTCAGCTGGCCCTGGAGGCGGGGACTCCTGTGCAGGCTGGGACTCCTCAGATTCAACTTCTGAATCAGATTCCCAGGCCATCACACCTAGGCGCACCAGCGGCCTTTGAAGAATACACCAATGCCCAGGGATCCTGCTGTGTCCGAATGAACCTGAAAATCTGTGGATAGCCTTAAAGCATCCTGCCAAAGGGATATCCCATTGTATTTTCCCAAAAACAGTAGCCAAACCTGAAGGTCCCATCTTACTGACTTGGGGAGGCACACCCTGTGATTGAAGCCCTGCAGATAGCCTAGCCAGACGTGAGCAGAAAGGATGTCCGGGGGCCACTACATGAGAAGCAAAGTTCAAAATGTCCCAGCAAGGATTGAATTTGCCTGAGAGTAACTTTTTAAGTGGGGGAAATTGAGAAATTGATGCCTTAAGGGCACCAGGATCCGAAATCCCAGGGAGCAGCCCATCACAAAGGTTATAAGCTGCTTCCTTATTTGGGTAAATGTCCAAAAGGGGTCTTAAGTGCCGGCTGCCTGATGGGTGAAAATGCGAGGGTAAGGGATTACTGCCTACAGGCACCTGTGGGTGCAAGGGGGGCACCCCATGCATTCTGCTGGTGATACCCCCTGCCCCCGAAGGGACTGCTTACCTTTGAAGGACACTGCCGGGTGGCTACCTAGGCATCTGTCACACTCATGAGAGTACCTACAATTCTGCCTCTGGCAGAGGCCTTTATTGAACTCCCAACATACTATGTGGCGGGGTCCCTTCTGGCATCTGATTTGCCTAATTTACTAGTTTCCAGTGGTTTCTTTTCAATATGAGGCGCCACAACCATGAGCCAAATATGCTGGTCCACTCAATCCCAGTGTGTACTAGGTAACAATGTAGCATTCCTGCAGAAAGTCTCATCATATGTTATTGCAGCTGTCTCACCCGCCATAGCATAGGCCATCCGCACATGTGACGGGTAGACAATTAGGTGCAAGGCTTGCTTTGGATAGGCCGCCTCCACTATGCACAAAAACACTTTGAAAGCCATCTAACCACTTCCCAAAAGTCCTGTCAACTCTGGATGTCTTAGATTTACGCTTCCCATAACCGCACTTCTTTTCAGCTTTACCCTGAAACTGGTCAGGTGGGACTAATTTTAAAATGTCAACGTATTGGCAAGTCAATATTTTTGCCATGGTTTTTGATAAAAGGTGGTTACCAAGGATAATGTCCCTGGGTGTGTTAGTGGACATCTTAACATCCTCCACCAGGGCCCCATCCTTGCATTCCAAAATCCCCCCAAACTTTTTGCGATGCAAATTAGGTCTCATATTCCAGACCCATAATGGTAAACCAGGAACTCCCTCCCCTTGACCCCAGTGAAAATCTTGTGACTCATCACTATCAGAGTCGGAGCTGAAAGAAGTACCTGAATCCGTATCCGAGTCATCATCCCTGGACCTCTTGCTCTTCTTGCTGGAATGCTTCTTATGCGGTCATTTTCTGGGGGCCTTGGCGGCGTCTGGAAGTGGGAGCTCATCCCCCCCCCCCGATGTGTATGAGCCCAGGACCTGTGACAGCATCAGCCTGTGCGAGACTAGAGGAAGTTAAAGGGAGTTGCCAACTAGAGGACGACTGGGAAGGAGGGGGAGAAGCAACCTTACGAGTGGATTGGGTGATCCCGGCACGCGGATGCCGTGTCTGCGCTGCCACCCCCAGCTGGGCATTGGAAGTATCTATAGTGTAACGCTGCTGCAACGCAGTAGAGGGCGGATTACCATGGGTTTTTGTTGCCACTGACCTAGGCTGGGATAACCAACCAGAAAGCTGTGAGTCACTAAATAAAGCTGGGGATGTACTAGGCAGGTCCTCAGATTCATCGCAGGTCTGAGACAAACTGGAGGCACTGGTTATGGTGCCCGGTATAAAATCAGGGGTAGGCTGTAAGTCGACAGCTTGGCTCGTAGCCTGAGGCCTAAACTGATCCATCAAAGTATCAAATTCTGCGAAAAACTGAGACATTGCCTGCAGGTCTTTGGCCATACCCACCAATGCAAACCCTAATTGCCCTACCGCCTGTCCTGCAAGTGAAGAAGAACCTCTACCCAAATGGGCAGACTGTGCCTGGGACCTGGTCGCAGGTACACGTTTTGACCCAGTGCCAGGGGTTGCTGTTGCCTGCTTCCTTCTGGGCACCATGAGGATATTTCCGTCCCACATTAAAAGGGAGCAGGCTTTGTGAGTCTGCGCATTTCCTGTTCACAGGATGTTTATGTTTTCTATTGCTTTCGTTTCTCTCTCTTCGTGCCTGAACGCTGAAGCAGGCGGTCGTGTTTTTTCTTTGTTCTGACCAACGCTGAATAAACTTGTAAATATGCTCTCCTGCGTGCATCTTTTGCTGTGCATTATCTGCTGATAAGAGTGTGCATCAGTTCTGGAATGTGGCAAGCGTTCTGGAGCTCGTGTCGCTAATTGCTGATACTGCGTGTCTACGGGAGATCGATGGACCTCCGAATGGAGACGTGGGGCCATGATGGACTTTGTCTCGCTGGCAGTATCCCAACAGAGACAACAACTAAAAACCACAGTTCAAGAGTAGCCAAAGAAAACCTTTTCGCTTTGATTAGCTCAGCACCACCTGCACTGGCAAGCCTAGTTCAGTATTGTATACACTGCCAGCAATTGGAATATAAAGGCAACCACGTCTGCCCCCACAGATTAGTGAGCACCTCTGAGCTAATATGTATTGACAAGGAGTTTAAACTTTAAATAAGCAATATCAATTGAAAGGCACTATATCCCAATATTATTAAGCTGCCAAATACCCCAAATGAATTTCAAAAGCAACTGCAAACTTAACCAAAGTATTGGAGCCTCAGCTTCAGGATCTGTCCTTCCAGTGAGCACTCAGGGCTGATTTCCTTAAGAATGGATACGTTTGATCTTCTTGCAGTCCAGTCTCAAGAGTCTCCTCCAGCACCATAATTCAAAAGCATCAATTCTTTGGCGATCAGCCTTCTTTATGGTCCAGCTCTCACTTTCATACATCACTACTGGGAAAACCATGGCTTTAACTATACGGACCTTTGTTGGTAAGGTGATGTCTCTGCTTTTTAAGATGCTGTCTAGGTTTGCCATCGCCTTTCTCCCAAGGAGCAGGCGTCTTTTAATTTCGTGACTGCTGTCACCATCTGCAGTGATCATAGAGCCCAAGAAAGTAAAATCTCTCACTGCCTCCATTTCTTCCCCTTCTATTTGCCAGGAGGTGATGGGCCCAGTGGCCATAATCTTCGTTTTTTTGATGTTGAGCTTCAGACCATATTTTGCACTCTCCTCTTTCACCCTCATTAAAAGGTTCTTTAATTCCTCCTCAACTTTCTGCCATCAAGGTTGTGTCATCTGTATATCTGAGGTTGTTGATATTTCTTCCGGCAATCTTAATTCTGGTTTGGGATTCATCCAGCCCAGCCTTTCGCATGATGAATTCTGCATATAAGTTAAATAAGCAGGGGGACAATATACAGCCTTGTCGTACTCTTTTCCCAGTTTTGAACCAATCAGTTGTTCCATATCCAGTTCTAACTGTAGCTTCTTGTCCCACATAGAGATTTCTCAGGAGACAGATGAGGTGATCAGGCACTCCCATTTCTTTAAGAACTTGCCATAGTTTGCTGTGGTCGACACAGTCAAAGGCTTTTGCATAATCAATGAAGCAGAAGTAGATTTCTTTCTGGAACTCTCTAGCTTTCTCCATAATCCAGCGCATGTTTGCAATTTGGTCTCTGATTCCTCTGCCTCTTCTAAATCCAGCTTGCACTTCTGGGAGTTCTCGGTCCACATACTGCTTAAGCCTGCCTTGTAGAATTTTAAGCATAACCTTGCTAGTGTGTGAAATGAGTGCAATTGTGCGGTAGTTGGAGCATTCTTTGGCACTGCCCTTCTTTGGGATTGGGATGTAGACTGATCTTCTCCAATCCTTTGGCCGCTGCTGAGTTTTCCAAATTTGCTGGCATATTGAGTGTAGCACCTTAACAGCATCATCTTTTAAAATTTTAAATAGTTCAGCTGGAATATCATCACTTCCACTGGCCTTGTTATTAGCAGTGCTTTCTAAGGCTCATTTGACTTCACTCTCCAGGATGTCTGGCTCAAGGTCAGCAACCACACTACCCTGGGGTATATGAGACATCCATTTCTTTCTGGTATAGTTCCTCTGTGTATTCTTGCCACCTCTTCTTGATGTCTTCTGCTTCTGTTAGGTCCTTTCCACTTTTGTCTTTTATTATGGAAATCTTTGTACGAAATGATCCTTTCATATCTCCAATTTTATTGAACAGATCTCTGGTTTTTCCCATTCTATTGTTTTCCTCTATTTCTTTGCATTGCTCGTTTAAGAAGGCCTTCTTGTCTCTCCTTGCTATTTTTTGGAAATCTGCATTCAATTTCACTATCTCCCTCGCATTTTGCTTGCCTTCTCTCCCCCGCTATTTGTAAGGCCTCGTTGGACAGCCACTTTGCTTTCTTGCATTTCCTTTTCATTGGGATGGTTTTAGTTGCTGCCTCTTGTATAATGTTATGAGCCTCCATCCATAGTTCTTCAGGCACTCTGTCCACCAAATCTAAATCCTTAAACCCGTTCCTCACTTCCACTGTGTATTCATAAGGGATTTGACTTAGATTGTATCTTACCGGCCCAGTGCTTTTTCCTACTTTCTTCAGTTTAAGCTTGAATTTTGCTATAAGAAGCTGATGATCTGAGCCACAGTCAGCTCCAGGTCTTGTTTTTGCTGACTGTATAGAGCTTCTCCATCTTTGGCTGCAGAGAATATAATCAATCTGATTTCGATGCTGCCCATCTGGTGATGTCCATGTGTAGAGTCGTCTCTTGTGTTGTTGGAAAAGAGTGTTTGTGATGACCAGCTTGTTCTCTTGGCAGAACTCTATTAGCCTTTGCCCTGCTTCGTTTTGATCTCCTAGGCCAAACTTGCCAGTTCTTCCTTTTATCTCTTGACTCCCTACTTTAGCATTCCAATTCCCTATAATGAGAAGAACATCCTTCTTTGGTGTCATTTCTATAAGGTGTTGTAAGTCTTCATAGAATTAGTCAATTTCAGTTTCTTCAGCACCAGTGGTTGGTGCATAAACTTGGATTACTGTGATGTTAAAAGGTCTGCCTTGGATTCGTATCGAGATCATTCTATCATTTTTGAGATTGCATCCCAATACAGCTTTTGCCACTCTTTTGTTGACGATGAGGGCCACTCCATTTCTTTTACGGGATTCTTGCCCACAGTAGTAGATGTGATGGTCATCCGAACTGAATTCGCCCATTCCCATCCATTTTAGTTCACTGATGCCCAGGATGTCAATATTTATTCTTGCCATCTCATTTTTGACCACTTCCAACTTACCAAGGTTCATGGTTCTTACATTCCAGGTTCCTATGCAATATTTTTCTTTAGAGCATTGGACTTTCCTTTCGCTTCCAGGCATATCCGCAACTGAGCGTCCTTTCGGCTTTGGCCCAGCCGCTTCATCAGCTCTGAATCTACTTGTACTTGTCCTCCGCTCTTCCTCAGTAGCATGTTGGACGCCTTCCGACCTGAGGGGCTCATCTTCCAGCGTCATAACTTTTATATGCCTGTTGTCTTTGTCCATGGAGTTTTCTTTTTTTTTTAATAATATTTTTATTCATTTTCCACAAAAGATAAAAAAAAAACCAAACCAACCATTTTTTATACAATCAATTCACATTTTATCACACATTCCTCTATTTTTTTGACTTCCCTCAGCTCCTCTGCCGATCTTTCGTTTACGTCAATATTATTAACGCATTTCTTAACTTAGTATTGCCTTTAGATATCTCCTTCCCTCCTCTTATTTTCTTTTTAACAATATTCCTCTGTTTTTCACAGAGTCTCTTGAAAACCGACAAACGTTATCTGTTCATCACATATGCCTTTCAGATAATCTGTAAATCTTCCCCAGTCCTCGATAAACTTTGGGTCTCGTTGATACCGAATCTTCCCTGTTAGTTTGTCCAATTCTGCATAATCAGTCAATTTCAGTCTCCATTCTTCCACCGTCGGTAACTCTTCCCGTTTCCATTTTTGGGCCAGAAGTATTCTCGCTGCTGTAGCTGCATATTGAAAAAGTTTACAGTCTTTCTTACTTATCTCATTTCCTACCAATCCCAATAAGAAGGCCTCCGGTTTCTTAATAAACGTATATTTCAACATCTTTTTCAATTCATTATATATCATTTCCCAGAAGCCTCTCACCTTTTTACACTCCCACCACATATGATAGAATGTCCCTTCTTTTTCTTTACATTTCCAACACTTATTACATGTTTTATACATTTTAGCTAGTTTTACTGGTGTTATATACCATCTATATACCATTTTCATCACATTTTCCTTTAACGCAGTACATGCCGTAAATTTTAGTCTTTCATTCCATAATTTTGACCATTCATCATATTGTATATTATAACCAAAATCTCTGGCCCAATGTATCATTACCGATTTAACCTCTTCATCTTTTGTATGCCACTCCAGCAACATTTTATACATTTTAGACAAATTTTTATGCTCGTTATTCAATATCTCTAGTTGAAATTTTGATTCTTTTTCTCCATATCCATACATTTTGCAATCTTTTTTAAACATTTCACAGACCTGATAGTAATGCAACCAAACATAGACAAATTCTTTTACTTCTTCATAGGGTTTCATTTTCCATTTCCCCCCTTCTTTAACTGTCAATTCTCCATATGTTATCCACCTCCCCCTCATATTGATCTTTTTTACGCGCATCACTTCTAAAGGTGAAATCCAGTGGGGGAGTTTAAATTCCAACAAATTTTTATACCTGTCCCATACATTTATTAATGACCTTCGGAAGATGTGGTTTTCAAACCCTTTATGAATTTTCTTCTTTTCATACCATATATAGGTGTGCCAACCAAATCTATTATCAAACCCTTCCAAATCCAAGAATTCTCCAATTTCTAGTTTAATCCACTCCTTTAACCAACATAAGCAAGATGCTTCATAATATAGTTTCAAATCTGGCAGGGCGAAGCCACCTCTTTCCTTCGCATCTGTTAGTACAGTGTTTCCCAACCTTTTTTGGGCAAAGGCACACTTGTTTCATGAAAAAAATCTCGAGGCACACCACAGCCCCGTGACGTCAGCGCGCAGCGTCACGCCGGGAGGGACGCACGAAAGTGTAAGTTTCAATTCCCCCCCCTTGCCTTCCTTCTGTGCCAACCACCAAAAAGCCAAGAATCGCGGGACCGCCGGCGGAGGGGGGGAGGGCGAGCGTAGGCAGCGGCGAGCCCCGTTCCTCCCCATCCGCCCCATTCCGTGCAAGGAGCGCGAACAGGTGTGAGAAGGGGGTCAAACCTGCGGGCCGGCGCCGGGGAACCTCCAAGCTTTGGGGGTGGGGGGGGGAGGAGGCAGCAAAGCGAGGCAGGAAGGAGAGCGCGGCTTGGCTGGGTGAGCTTTGGCAGGGGCAGGGAATGAGAGCCGCGAGGCGGGCGCTGCGGACGGAGGCGCTGCCCGCCGAGCTCGCAGGCAGCCAGGCAGGCAGACGGCGAGAGCCCCGCGCTGGGCGGCCTCTCCTGGGAAGTTTCAAAGCTGTAGTTAACTTTTTTAGATTATTATAAAAAAAATTGAATGCTGGAGCACGATTTCTGTTCTCATCCTGAAGCAAAGTTCTTAACCCAAGGTAATATTTCTGGGTTAGTGGAGTCTGTAACCTGAAGCCTCAGTTACCCGAGGTACCACTGTCCCATGTAATGTAGTTTTGTGTTTTTGTGTTGTGAGCCTTGGATGTTAAACAGCCACCACCACCGCAGGCCCTTAAAAACAAGGTACTTTCATATTCATCTTTACTTGGAGGCAAGCCTCCCTCTTCCCAAGGGGGCCACTTCCCAATTCAGAGTGCTTGGCATCCTAAGGAGGGGAGCAGCGCTGGATTTGGGACGCTGCTGGCGGCAGAGGGGCGCAAATAACAACACTGAACAGATCCGTTGGGAAAAGCAGCTGTACCAAAATGAATTATTGCGAAAATGAGGGATATTTGAGGGAGGGGCCGTCAAATGTTGTCCTCGCCCAGGACACCACTTGAAGGAAGCAGCGGGGGCGGACGCGGGTTGGAATCCTCTCAGCCCGGCCTCCCTCACAGGGTTGTTGTGGGGGGGAAATGGCGGGGAGCCCCGCCCGCCCCCCCCCCACCGGAGCTCCTGGGAGGGAGAAAAAGGAATGCGAAAGCGCTAATAATAAAAGCCAATTTATATATGTGGAGAGAGGGAGGGAACCCTGAGGCCGCGTCAGGCCCACAAAGGCGGGAAGGGGCCCCTCAGCCGCGCAGGAGGCGCCTGTCCCGCAAGAGGCCGGCAAAGGTCACCTCTGACGCCCTTGCGCCTCCCTCCCTCCCTCCATTGCGCGCGCAGCGGGGGGGGGCGTCGCTCACCATCCTCCGTGGCTGCGCGTGGCGGCTGCAGGTCGGCGGGCCCCTCTGGCGCACGTGGACGGCGGCGCCCCTGGCGCAACTCAGGCGCTGGAGGGAGCGGAGCGAGCGGTACATGGCGGAGGCTGAGGAGCGAGGCGCCGTGGGCGGGCGAGGGGGAGGAGAACGGAGTGGGCGGAGTCGCAGCCAATGGGGTGGAAGAAACCCACGTTTCCTTTTTGAAAGAGAAACTTTTAAACGAGCGCGTGGTTGAAGAAGGCGCTTGCCCAGCTCCCCTCTGCGCCTCGGAGGGCGGGTTTGAGCACGCGCAATGCGCCGCCTCCCGCCCTGCGCCGCCGCCGTTTCGCGCTCCTCCATTTTGTGCACGCTGCCCCGCCGCCGCCCCATTGGCCGGGTCCTGTCAGCTGATCCTGTGTTATTTCCTGTGTGTGTGTGTGTGTGTGTGAGGGGAGAATGGAGAGAGAAACCTCGGCACCATCACCGCGGAGCCGCCCCCGGCTCGACGCGGATCCTCGCCGCCGCCGCCCCGCCTCTCGCCGCCCGACTCGCCCGCCTCCCTCCCACGGCACACCAGGCAACGTCTCGCGGCACACTAGTGTGCCGCGGAACACCGGTTGGGAAACACTGTGTTAGTAACTTAAACTGAATCCTTGGCTTCTTACCCTGCCAGATATACCTTGATATTATCTTTTGCCATTCTTTAAATATTGATGTCCCCTTGATTATCGGGAGTGATTGAAAAAAAAATAACATCTTTGGTAGCACACTCATCTTTATCGTTGATATTCTCCCCCAAAAGGATAACTTCAACCTTCCCCACACCTCCAAATCCCTTTTTATACCATTCCACACAGGTATATAATTATTTTGAAACAAATCTATATTTCTGGGGGTTAACCAAATTCCTAAATATCTCACTTTGTTCACCACCTCTATTCCAATTTATTGTTGCATTACCTCTATTGATTCTTGTTTCATATTTTTCGCAATAATTTTTGTCTTCTTTTTGTTTAAATAAAACCCTGCAACTTGACCGAATTGATCAATTTCTTCTAGTATTCTTTTAACACTTCCCAGTGGTTCCTCCACTGTTATTACCAGATCATCTGCAAACGCTTTAACTTTATATTCATTTTTACCCACAGTCACCCCTTTTATTTCTTCATTTTTCCTTATTGACTTTAACAAAACTTCCAGAACCAAGATGAATAATAGTGGCGATAACGGGCATCCCTGTCTTGTACCTTTGTTTATTTTTATATCTTCTGTCATAATATTGTTTACTATCAACTTTGCTTTCTGCTCTGTATATATTGCTTTTATTCCATTAAAAAATTCCTTGCCCACTTCCATATGTTCTAAATTCTTTAACATAAAATCCCATGATATATTATCAAAGGCCTTTTCAGCATCCACAAAAATCATCACAGCTTGTTTCTCATTCCTGGCATTCAGATATTCTAAAATATTAATTATATTTCTTATATTATTTTTCATCTGTCTGCCAGGAAGGAAACCTGTCTGATCCTTGTGTATAATTTCTCATAGAACCTTTTTCATTCTATTTGCTAAAATACTTGCGAAAATTTTGTAGTCAGTGTTTAACAGTGAAATAGGCCTGTAATTTTTAACTTGCGTTAAATCTGAGTCTTGTTTTGGAATGAATGTAATAAACGCCTCTTTCCATGTTTCTGGGATTTCTCTATTTCTCATAATGTTATTCATGACTTCTTTCATAGGTACGATTAGGATGTCTTTCATTTCTTTATAGTAACTGGCTGTAAATCCATCTGGACCTGGAGCTTTCCCTTTTTTCATCTCTTTTATTGCCTCTTTTATTTCTTCCGTTTCGATCGGGGCATTCAAATTATCTTTTTTTCCCGTCGGGATCTTCTGCACCTCTTTTTCCTTTAAAAATCTTTCTATTTTTCTCATACAGATAGGTAACCGTGTTGGTCTGCCATAGTCAAAACAAAAAAAATTCCTTCCAGTAGCACCTTAAAGACCAACTAAGTTAGTTCTTGGTATGAGCTTTCGTGTGCATGCACACTTCTTCAGATACACTGAAAGAATCTGAAGAAGTGTGCATGCACACGAAAGCTCATACCAAGAACTAACTTAGTTGGTCTTTAAGGTGCTACTGGAAGGATTTTTTTTATTTTTCTCATGTTGTTCTTGTCTTTACTTCTATATAGGTGTCTGTAAAAGTCCAGAAATCCTTTTCTAATCTATTTCGGGTTATCTATCTCGATACCTTCAATGATGATCTTATTCACTGTTGTTTTGTTCCTTTCTTTTCTTTATCTGCCATGCCAGCCAGTCCATGGAGTTTTCTTGGCAGGGATACTGGAGTGGCTTGCTGGTTCCTGCTCCAGGTGGATCACATTTGGTCAAAACTCTCCACTATGACCTGTCCATCTTGGGTGGCCCTGCACGGCATAGCTCATAGCTTCTCTGAGTTATTCAAGCCCCTTCGCCACAGCAAGGCAGTGATCCATGAAGGGTAACCCCTCACTAAGAGTGCCCTGCCTTTGGGCATCCTTAAACAAAGGGAGCTGGGAGCACTCAATAAGCAAGCAGGAAGGAGCTGAACATTTTTTATTTTTTAGTAAGCCTCCCCTGCAAAGCTGGTGCTGAAAGCCTGCAAAGGAAACGAGTTGCTCTGTTCGGCACGCACCCACCCACCCGCTGAACTAGGCACAGGGCACAGGGCACATGCATACGTGATTCCACACAAACAACCTGATATTTAAACAGGAAATCCCCTTCGAGCTCCGCCTCCTCTGAGCAGTCAAACAGCTGCAGAGCGGCCAATTGCTGGTCTCTCCAGCGCACGATCCTGGGTAGCAACAAATTAAAGCGGCAAAGTAAAGTCAGCGAAATACAGCCACGGGGAGAGGGAAAGGTGGGGGTCAGGGGAGCGGGAAGGATCGATAAAATCAGAACAATAAATGTAGTTTCCCAGAAGCAGAAGTGACACAACACTACAGTACACTCCCACAATAAAACAGACCCCTGCACAAGGCAAGCAATGCGAGCGCCAATCACAGCACGCTCAGAAACACACTCCCCGACTTATCGGAACCCAGCGAAACCACAAGAGGGTGAGCGACAAACACCCCTGCTCCCCCCCACACACACCCCAGCTGAGGAGACCCCCTCAGGAAGGCAATACGAATGTGAACCCTGAGCAGATGTAATTGAAAGCAGAGGAACTAAAGCCCAAAGGTCTCCGGAACACGTGGTGCCTCAAGTCGCTTTAAGGGGTCCAACAATGGAGAGAAGGGATGAGATGTGAGCAGATTGTGAAACTGAGCCAGAAGGAAGTTCCCTGGATCGCAGCTAAGTTTAAATTGGTCCCAGCCAGCGGATTGGCTGGCCGGAACTATGATGCTGCTGGGACCTCAGGGTGACGCAGGACGCTGCCCCCGTCCCCGGATCGGAGTGGGTGGCCAAAAGATCCATCGCAACTCCTCCCCCACTGGGAAGTGGAGCGGATATCTTGAAAGGGGAAGAAACCTGAGAGAAATGGTGACCTGAAGATCTTTCTGCTAGTTCCGGTTGATATCGTGATTAATAATATAGCCTGGCTATATTACTCGCTCTGGAGATAAGAGCGATCTGGGATTATGCTCATGAAGCTTGATAAAAGCTGTTGTTCTGCTGTCTGTACCTTGCAGCTGGACGTCAGTTTGCAACAAGGTGGCAGGCAGAGGGAAATACCATTATGCCTGACTGCCATGTAATAGCCTGGTAAAAGGGTTGCACCCTCTCTATTTTTAAACCTATTAAAATATCTCTGGGATGATGAGATTCTAATGAGAGAAATTCCTCTCTCATTAGAAACCTGGTGTCAGGGAACTGCCATCGCAGCCAGGAGTGGAGGAAGGGCTCCCAAGCAATGCCGGAGAAGGTCCCAGCAGGAAAAGAGGGGACTCAGCGACCGGGGAAGGAAATCAGCGTTACACCAGGGAGAAAGGCGGGCAGAGGCGGGCTTCGGAGAGATGGCTCCAGGACTCTTCGCCAGAGACCAGCGGGGAGAGCACGGGTCCTCCACTGCCCACACCCACCCTGCGCAGAAGACTTCCGCGCAGGGAGGCTAGGCGGAGACTATCCGTCAAGGAACTTTTATGTTGGAAGAAGTTCAGGAAATGCCCACTGACGGATTCTGCCAGTGACTGAGACAGACGCGGAATCAGGACTGTCCAGCCAGGGAAAGGTTTATCCAGGCAACCTCGCCGAGAGTGGCGGCAACTTACGCACGAGCAACCCCCAATTCCCATTACAGCAATCCGTCAGTCTTTGACGTTGCTTGTGCACAACGGCAAGACAGGCAACACCATGAGTCAAACCGGTGGAGCAGGCGCCCAGCAGGGAGCAGCGGCAGAGCCAAGTCTGGAGGAGAGAAACCGAGACTTGGAATGGCAGGTTGCTCTGTTGGCGGCACGGCTAGACGAAAGGAGGACTCAGGATGCCCAGGGGAGGCCCACCCCCATCGCAAGGAAGGTACCAGGACTGGTGCACAAGTTTGGGGGGAACCCCCGTGACTATAATGCGTTCAGAACGGAGGTACAGTACGCTTTGGAACTGCAGTATGATGACTTTGCTGACGATGGCGAGTGGGTGGCTTATGTTGTGGGGCATCTTCAGGATGCGGCCAGGGAATGGATCAGGCCCTTAATGGCAACGCAGAACGCTGCCTTAAAAGACCTTAGGAATTTTTTTGGCGCCATGGATACTATGTTTTCCAGTCAGGTGGAGCAAAGTGTGACTCGCCGAGAACTGATGGCTTGCAAGCAGAGGAGCCAAACAGTTAGGGAGTACTGGTCAAGTTTTGCGATGATTATCCACAGACTGGGGTGGGATCTGAGCTCGGAACCTGTGCAAATGTTATTTGAGGAAGGATTAGCCCCATCGGTGAAGGACGAGCTTTCCCGCGCGCCCCGCCCGCAGTCGATGGATCAGCTGACCAAGGCTGTGCTTGCGATTGGAGTACGCCAGGAAGCGCGCG
Source organism: Podarcis muralis (assembly GCF_964188315.1). Lineage (NCBI taxonomy): Eukaryota > Metazoa > Chordata > Lepidosauria > Squamata > Lacertidae > Podarcis > Podarcis muralis. The sequence continues at coordinate 8,885,074 of NC_135674.1, forward strand.
CTCAAGAGAAGCGGGAGGGGAGAGGAGAGCGTTGGCATGACAACTGCATTCCTGAAATACCGAGGCAGCCTTCCCAGCCAGTGGAGCCAATGGAAATCGATGGCGCGCTCGCGCAAGGGGTTTCAAACTCCAGCGACATTCGAAAAAAGGAGGGGAAAACAGCCAAGAAGTGTTTCCTCTGCCAACAGCCAGGACATTTTGCCAGGGTCTGCCCTCAAAGAAAGGCTTGGCAAGGGATGGTGGCAGCAGCTGGCGGTGAAGAGGAGGGGGACAAGGAGCAGGAGCAGGCAAACGCCAGCGCTTGGCTGCCAATCATCGGGCACAGCAGCCAGGCCAGCAACCACTAAAGGTGCCCCAGCCAGACCCCCACAAGGCAGCTATAGCCATAGAGGTGGAACTAGAACTCCCAAACGGGCACCCAGTTAAAGTGAAGGCGCTGCTGGATTCAGGCAGTTCTTGCAATTTCTTCAGCAAGGACTTCGCGCTAGAGCACCAGCTCCACCTACTGCCCCTAGATTTTCCCTTGCAGGTGACCACTATTGATGGAAGAGAACTGCTGGGGGGGGGGGGGAGTGACGCACCAGACGCCACCAATGAGAATGAAGGTTTCCAGACACACAGAAACCATTGCCTTTCACGTAGCCACACTGGCAGGAACCCCAATCATATTAGGAATGAGCTGGCTGGCGCTACATGATCCAGTAGTGGCATGGCATCAACGGACAGTCACCTTTGGGTCAGCACACTGCTTAGAACACTGCCTAGGGGGGGAAACCCCGAGAATGGCTGTGGCCAGGGTGGCTGGGATGGCTGTGGAGCAGAAAGGGGAGGTGCCACCTCAATACGCTGATCTGCAGGAGGTCTTCAGTGAGAAGGAAGCGGATAGACTACCCCCCCATAGGCCCTTTGACTGCCAAATCAACTTGATCCCAGGGGCTCAGCTGCCGGTGGGTAAGCTGTACGCCATGTCGGACCGGGAAATGCAGGAGTTAAGGAATTTTATTGACAAAAACCTGAAAAGAGGTTTCATAAGAGAATCAAAGGCGGTGGGGGGCAGCCCTGTGTTCTTTGTGGACAAGAAAGACACTAATCAGCCCAGGCTCGTTGTGGACTATAGGGGGGTCAATTTGGTGTCAGAACCCGTGACCTTCCCAATGCCCAGGATTGACAACATTTTAACGCGAGTAAGGCAGGGAAAATTTTTTACTAAGCTGGACCTTCGGGGAGCGTACAATTTGATTAGGATGAGGGAGGGGGATGAATGGAAGACCACCATGTTCACCCCTTTGGGGGCCTTTGAGTACCTCGTTACGCCTTTTGGCTCCGCCTGTTTTCAAGCTTTCATGCACCACGTGTTGGGGCCCCTGCTGTACAAAAATTGCATAGCCTTTTTGGACGACGTGTTAATCTATTCGCACGACGAGGAGCAACATGTCAGAGACATCCGGGAAGTGCTAAAGAGGCTACAGAAGCACCAGTTGTGGGTCAAGTTGGAGAAGTGCCAGTTCCACGCCCGAGAGGTCGAGTTCCTGGGGTACAGGTTGTCAGACAAGGGCCTAGCTATGGACCCCGGCAAGGTGCAGGCGGTACTGGAGTGGAAGACCCCCAAAACCCGGAAGGACGTGCAAAGGTTCCTAGGGTTCAGCAACTTCTACTGGAAGTTCATCAAGAACTTCGCCCACATAACCGCGCCCATCACAGATTGTCTCAGTAGCAAAAGGAAGTTCGTCTGGACGGAAGATGCACAGCAGTCCTTTGAAAGGCTGAAGAAGGCCTTCGCTTCGGAAGAGCAGCTCCTGCACGTAGATCTGCAGAAGCCAATGAGGCTGGAGACAGACGCGTCAGACCGAGCCGTCGGAGCGGTACTGCTCCAGCTGGGAGACCAGTCCAGCTGGAGGCCGTGCGCCTTCTTCTCAAGGAAGCTGAGCAAGTCGGAGCAAAACTACACGGTGTATGACCGTGAACTGCTTGCGATTTATGCAGCATTTCGACGCTGGAGACATTTGCTAATAGGAGCGCAGCACAAGATCCAGGTGTGTACGGATCATAAGAACCTGGAATACTGGAGGACAGCGCGGGTGCTCAACCAGAGACAGGTGCGATGGGCACAAGAATTTTCCAAGTTTTTCTTCGAGATTCGGTACGTGCCGGGAGAGGAAAACATAAGAGCAGACGCTCTCTCCCGGAAGCCGGAGTACATGGAAGGAGAGGGACCACCAGAAGTCAGGCACGTGATCCCCGAGGACCGATGGGTGTGTGGGGGAGTGTTGGTCGGGGGACGAGAACTAGCCGAACTTACGAGAGACGACGAGTTCGCTCAAACCAAAATCAGGGAACTCAGGGATGCAGGGGAAAACCATGGCGGTTTTGAGAAGGAAGGGGTGCTGTATTACAAGGGAGCATTGTATGTACCGGGGGAGAACTTGAGGGGTAGGGTACTCAAACAACTCCACGACAACCCGACGGCGGGGCATTTTGGTCAACACAAAACCATGTTGCTAGTCACCAGGCAGTTCTGGTGGCCGAGAGTGAGGGAAGATGTACGGGAATATGTACGGGGGTGCGACTGCTGCCAGCGGGCAAAGGGGGAGAGGGCTGCACCCGCAGGGTTACTGGAACCCTTGCCCACGCCAGAAAGACCATGGGAGGTGGTGTCCATAGATTTCATGACCGATTTGCCCAAGTCAAGGGGGAAAACGGCAGTCATGGTGGTAGTAGATCTACTAACTAAAATGTGCCATTTCATAGCCTGCTTGCATGCGGTGACGGCAGAGGAAACAGCCAGGTTGTTTGTGGATCACATATTCCGGCTGCATGGCGCCCCCTTGAGGGTTTTATCCGACCGCGGGAAACAATTTACTTCCCGGTTCTGGAGGAAGCTCATGAGCCTGCTGCAAGTCGAGGTGAGCTTCTCGACGGCGAGACACCCGGAGACCAACGGGCAAGCGGAAAGAGCTAACAGTATACTCCAACAATACCTACACTGCTACGTCAGCGAGAGGCAGAACGATTGGGTGGAGAAACTAGCGCTGGCCGAATTTGCATACAACAACGCTGAACATGTGTCCACGGGAATGAGCCCGTTCATGGCTAATTATGGGTGTCACCCCAGGGCATTCCAGGGGAGAGGGGAGGAAGGGTGGAGCGTACCGGCGGCAGAGCAGTTTGTGGAAGAAATGGAGGCCCTACACCAGCAACTCAAGATGAACTTGGAACGGGCCAAGGAAACTTACAAGAGGCAGGCAGACAAGCACCGCAGAGAAGGGGAAACCATACGGGTTGGGGATCGGGTGTGGTTGTCAACCCAAGGGTTACCCTTTAAGGGAGGGTGCAAGAAGTTAAGGCCAAGGCGACTAGGACCTTTTGAGGTAACCCAGCAGGTGAACCCCGTGGCATTTAAGCTCAAGTTGCCGACCAGCATGAAATTACACCCGGTGTTCCATAGGTCTCTCCTCTCACCATACAGGGAGGGACGGGAATTTCCGGGGCGAGAGGGAGAAGTCCCCATACACCCACAGGTGGAGGAGAGGGAACTTCACAGTCAAGCCACGGAAATACTCGACTCAAGATGGCGAGGGCGCCAGGTGGAGTACCTGGTGGCCTGGGAGGGCGAACCCGAGTCAGAAAACACGTGGGTTCCCGCGGAGGCCATCAGGGATGAGTATCTTAGGGAGGAGTTTCACAGCAGGTTCCCAAGGAAACCCAAACCACTAGCAAGATTCTGGGAGGAGCAATTTGGAGTCACAGAAGATGAAGAGGATTTTGTGGGTTTTTCAGCCTCTGAAGGGGAGGGAGGAGAGGTGTCAGATGGAGAGGAATCGGACTGGGAAGGTTACCCTGCGGGAGGAGATAGGAGCAGGTGGGAAGCAGAGTTTGAATCATCAGAGGATGGGGGCAGTTCCTTCAGGGGATTCCCCGCATCGTCGGCCAAGGAAAGGGACGAGATTGGGTCAAAGGAGCGGGCCGGAGGGGGAGGGGGTCCTGGGGGGGGAGGTGGATGTCAGGGAACTGCCATCGCAGCCAGGAGTGCTGGTCGGCAACAAATTAAAGCGGCAAAGTAAAGTCAGCGAAATACAGCCACGGGGAGAGGGAAAGGTGGGGGTCAGGGGAGCGGGAAGGATCGATAAAATCAGAACAATAAATGTAGTTTCCCAGAAGCAGAAGTGACACAACACTACAGTACACTCCCACAATAAAACAGACCCCTGCACAAGGCAAGCAATGCGAGCGCCAATCACAGCACGCTCAGAAACACACTCCCCGACTTATCGGAACCCAGCGAAACCACAAGAGGGTGAGCGACAAACACCCCTGCTCCCCCCCACACACACCCCAGCTGAGGAGACCCCCTCAGGAAGGCAATACGAATGTGAACCCTGAGCAGATGTAATTGAAAGCAGAGGAACTAAAGCCCAAAGGTCTCCGGAACACGTGGTGCCTCAAGTCGCTTTAAGGGGTCCAACAATGGAGAGAAGGGATGAGATGTGAGCAGATTGTGAAACTGAGCCAGAAGGAAGTTCCCTGGATCGCAGCTAAGTTTAAATTGGTCCCAGCCAGCGGATTGGCTGGCCGGAACTATGATGCTGCTGGGACCTCAGGGTGACGCAGGACGCTGCCCCCGTCCCCGGATCGGAGTGGGTGGCCAAAAGATCCATCGCAACTCCTCCCCCACTGGGAAGTGGAGCGGATATCTTGAAAGGGGAAGAAACCTGAGAGAAATGGTGACCTGAAGATCTTTCTGCTAGTTCCGGTTGATATCGTGATTAATAATATAGCCTGGCTATATTACTCGCTCTGGAGATAAGAGCGATCTGGGATTATGCTCATGAAGCTTGATAAAAGCTGTTGTTCTGCTGTCTGTACCTTGCAGCTGGACGTCAGTTTGCAACAAGGTGGCAGGCAGAGGGAAATACCATTATGCCTGACTGCCATGTAATAGCCTGGTAAAAGGGTTGCACCCTCTCTATTTTTAAACCTATTAAAATATCTCTGGGATGATGAGATTCTAATGAGAGAAATTCCTCTCTCATTAGAAACCTGGTGTCAGGGAACTGCCATCACAGCCAGGAGTGGAGGAAGGGCTCCCAAGCAATGCCGGAGAAGGTCCCAGCAGGAAAAGAGGGGACTCAGCGACCGGGGAAGGAAATCAGCGTTACACCAGGGAGAAAGGCGGGCAGAGGCGGGCTTCGGAGAGATGGCTCCAGGACTCTTCGCCAGAGACCAGCGGGGAGAGCACGGGTCCTCCACTGCCCACACCCACCCTGCGCAGAAGACTTCCGCGCAGGGAGGCTAGGCGGAGACTATCCGTCAAGGAACTTGTATGTTGGAAGAAGTTCAGGAAACGCCCACTGACGGATTCTGCTAGTGACTGAGACAGACGCGGAATCAGGACTGTCCAGCCAGGGAAAGGTTTATCCAGGCAACCTCGCCGAGAGTGGCGGCAACTTACGCACGAGCAACCCCCAATTCCCATTACACCTGGGCATACCAACATCTTTCACCAAAAAGCCAGAAAGGAAATTTAAGTGTTAAAGTGTCTAAAGTATAGCAGAAAACTTGAATTATGGTGAGCATGAAATATTAAAAACCTACAATAAAAATCCTGGTACCATTTTTATGTTTGTTTCCTGCCACCAAACAGATAATTGAAAGTGGAGTAACTATTATTAACCATGAGAATGAATTTGGCCTGAGATACCAGCTGCAGCTGACTGTCTTTCTTTTAAGGAGGAACATTAAGGTGAACTGAGTAGCCAATAATATTCGGCACATTGAAACTATCCAGTATGGATCTACTAGTGATAATTGGAATTGTACAACAGATGTTTGCTGAACAGCTAAAAATGTTCAGATCAATGTTTGATGAGGATGAAGATAATAATAATAATAATAATAATAATAATAATAATAATAAGAAGAAGAAGAAGAAGAAGAAGAAGAAGAAGAAGAAGTTTATTTGTACCCCGCCCATCTGATGAGAAAAGTGAGCCAGAGGAGAAAGAATATTATGAGGTATAAAAAAAAATGGAAATGGTGAATATGCAGAGGCGTCAGAACAAATTGATGAAAAGTTGGCAGGACTGGATCAAGAAATAACCAAACTGAAGGAATCAGATGACCACGTGGAAATGGAAGTAGAAGATAATATTACAAACAGTGATTTTGAGACATATCTGGATATGGTGTTGATGGAACTGAAAGAAAGTGCTCACTTGTGGGGTACCTCAGGGCTCTGTCCTCTCCCCCATGCTTTTCAACATCTATATGAAGCCGCTGGTAGAGATCATGAGGGGGCTTGGGCTGGGCACCAGTATTTGGATTATACCCAGCTCTACCTCTTGTCTAAATCGCAACCAATTAAGGTGGTGAATGTCCTGTGTGAGTGTCTGGAGGCGGTTGGAGGATGGATTGAGGTTGAATCCTGACAAGACAGAAGTATTGTTTCTGGGGGACAGGGGGTGGAGAGCAGTGGCATGCAGTGAAATTTTTCGTAGGGGAACAGTTAGGGCGAGAGGCACCAACTTGCAAGGGCAATGGGGGCGGGGGGCTGATGTCATGCCCGTGAGCATTGGCACCTCCTTCCCTAAGTCAAGCAAAATCTTCCCAAGCTTTGGGAAGGCTGCACCAAGCCTCTGACAGGCTGCTAGAGCCCTGCTGCCTCCTTCCTAAAGCTAAGTGGGCTTTGGGAAAGTGGTGGGAGGGCTCTTGGACACATCAGAGCATCACATCTTCTTCCCTAAGCCAGATAGAAGTTTCCTAGGCTTTGGGAAGGAGGTGCCAAGGGAACATTTAGGGCCAAGGTTTTCAACCGTTTTGAGTCCACGGCTGCCTTGACCAACTGCATTCTTTCCGTGGCACTCTTGTGGGGCTCAGGAGCCCAGTTATGTAACACCTTACCTGCACAGCTGGCAGCCTCTCACCCTTTTTTGAACATCCTCCCTTGTGGCTTTTCCCCTCAGTCTCCTCTTTTCTCCCCTCTCCTTGTAAGTTCTCTGGAAAGCTGCTGCTATCACCCCTCGTCTCTGAGCTGCACCCCCTGCCCCAAAGAGAGGTGCTTCCTCATGCCACACCCCAAGGGGCCTGGGAAAAGGATGCCTTCAGCCTTAGCGGCCTGATGGAGACTAGCCAAAGGTGAACATGAGGCCAGCACCTTATCTTGGGAGGCAGCAGTGGCAGCAGCTGGCACTACCAGGCCTGCATGGCAGAAAGGCTCCCCTTCTTCACCAGGCACTCAGCTGCAACACAGCGGACACAAGAAAGGCCAGCATGCCTGCCTGGCCTCCCACTTGTTTGTCCACTCCCAACAGTAAGGGCTGGTGAACTGGCTGGCTGGGCTCCCTCGCCTGCTTGCTTGCTTACTCGAAGGCCACCTCAGCTCCTGGCAACCAGCACCCCCTGGTGAGCCCCAGAAGCACCATTCACCTGGGGAGCTTGTAGCCAGGGCTGCAGCAACAAACAGCTGTAGAAGCCTTTTGGAGGCTGTTATGTACTGAGTTGAATAGGATCCAAAATGCAGCAGTCTGATTGGTCCTAGAACAATAGGATCCAAAATGCAGCAGTCTGATTGGTCCCAGAACAATAGGATTCAGAATGCAGCAGTCTGATTGGTCTTAGAACAATGCAGCAGTATGATTGGTCTGCAGGAGCCACCCAATCCAGCTCCAGATGGAAGTGAATCCACAACCTGATTGGCCTACAGGAGAATTCCGGAATTAGCCAATCACGTGCAGCCCATTGTGTAAATAATGTATATAAAGCAGATATTGTGGGGGAACTTTCATTCCTCCTCACCGCTATGAGCTGAATAAAGAGCATGAAATCCACTCTCAACTCTAAGTATATTTCACTGGCGACGAAGGTGGGATCCCGCTGAGCTGACTGCCTCGCACCGTGTACCCAGGCTTCAGCTCCGGGACCCAAGGAACTCAGAATGGCAACTGACAGCAGCTTCTCGCCGTTCAACCCAGCATCTGGAGACTGGGAAGCGTACGCCTCCCGTTTCACCTTCCTCCTAGAAGCCAAAGGGGTCACTGACGAAGAAGACGCCAAGAAGAGGGCGATATTCTTCAGCTTCTGCGGACAGGAGACATTTGAAATTGCCCGGGCTCTCCTTGCGCCTGAAGATGTCACTACTGTTCCATACAAAACAATAATGGAACAACTGAAGGGGCACTTTTCACCGCAGCCCTCAGTGGTGGCTCGTCAAAATGCCTTCTACGCAAAGCAGCAAGCCCCTGGGGAAACCATAACAGGGTTTGTGACCTCTCTCCGCCAAGCCGCCCGGTTCTGCAACTTATCAGAGTTGGAGAACATGCTTCGTGACCGCCTCGTCGGTGGCCTGAAGGATGAGAAGCTGCAACAACGCCTCTACGCTAAGAAGGACCTAACATTCCAGGTCGCTCTGGAGGAGGCCCTGGCAACGGAAGCTGCCGAGAGGTCGACGCAAGAGGCACGGCCGAGCCTGCCGTCCCAACCGAGGGTCCACCACGAAGACCTCACCGACGACTCAGGATCTGACAGGGAGGAGGTGCACAGAGTACAGCAGCACACTCAAGCAGCGCACAGACCACAGCTGCCTCGACAAGAAGGAGGAAACTGCGCAAGCTGCGGGGAGAGTCACGAGAGGAGGACCTGCCGTTTTCGCAATGCAGTGTGCAGGCAGTGCAGAAAATTGGGACACATCGCCCGGGTGTGTCGGGCTCGGCCCACCCGACACCAGGCATCAGAGGACCGATCCAAGAGCCCCAGGTCCCGGGGCCCAACGCACCTCGACGGAGCTAACGGACTGTCAGGTATACCAGTTGCCCCACCCCAACGCAGAGAAAATTTATGAAGAGGTACAGATAGAGGGGGCCCTGTGCTGCATGGAGCTTGACACGGGTTCAACTCTAGCCATAATCTCGGCAAGGACCTTAAGGAAACTGTGTCCTAGTGGGGGTCCCAAACTCAGGCCGGCCCCATTCACCCTCCGGGACTTCCAGAAACGTAAGGTCCCCACAATGGGGGTGGGGACCTTCAGGGTGCAATATCGAGGGTGGATGCGGCAACTGGACTTGCTTGTGGTCAAGGGCCCCTACATTAGCTTACTGGGATTGGCATGGTTTGGACCACTGGGGCGAGCCGTCACCGGGGTGAACCGCACTAGCTTACAAGTGGACGTGGATGCCATATGCAAGGAATTCCCGGGGGTTTTCGATGGGAAATTGGGAAAATATACGGGGCCCCCCATTGCTCTACAGCTTGACCCCGCAGTACGACCTGTCAGGCTCAAAGCCCGCAGGGTCCCATTCGCCCTGAAACCCCGTATAGATGAGAAATTGGACCAGCTTGTGGAGCAAGGAGTGCTGGAACCTGTGCCTAATGCCCCCTGGGAAACCCCGATCGTCACACCCGTCAAGCCTAATGGTTCGGTCCGCGTCTGCGCAGACTACAAATGTACCATAAACAAGGCCCTCACGGCCCACGCATACCCATTGCCAGTGGTCAGTCATGTCCTTGCCACCCTGGCTGGGTCAAAAATTTTTGGCAAGCTGGACTTGGCCCAAGCATATCAACAGCTGCCGGTAGATGAGGCCACAGCAGAGGCACAGACGATTGTGACGCACAGTGGAGCGTTCAGGGTAAAGCGGCTGCAATTCAGTGTCAGCGTGGCACCAGGCATAGTTCAGAATCTAATGGACTCTCTCCTTAAAGGGATTCCTGGCGTCACCCTCTTCTTCGATGATGTGCTGATTGCTGGGTCCACGCCAGAGGAGTTTGAGGACCGCCTCCGCACCGTTCTGCACTGTTTCCAGATGGCGGGTCTCAAGGTGAAGCGGGAAAAATGTTTACTAGGAGTGCCTCAGGTGGACTTTCTGGGATTTATGGTGGACGCAGAAGGGGTCCACCTGACTGGGGACAAGGTACGGGCCATTTGTGATGCCCCAGCGCCCAAGAGCAAGACTGAACTTCAGGCCTTCTTGGGACTATTGAACTTTTACCATTCCTTCCTTCCCCACAATGCGGCGGTAGCGGAGCCCCTACACAGACTCCTGGACAAGTGGGCCCCTTGGGTGTGGGGCCAGCGCCAGGAGGCCGCATTCCAGGCAGTCAAGGACTTGCTTGTCTCAAACTCGGTCTTGGCACACTTCAACGAGAGGCTGCCGGTGGTGCTAGCATGCGATGCCTCGCTCTATGGCATTGGTGATGTCCTGGGACACCAACTCCCGGATGGAAGAGAGGTGCCGATGGCATACTTTTCCCAGACATTCGACGCAACCGAGCGGAACTACTCGCAAATCTACAAGGAGGGTCTGGCAATCGTGAAGGGAGTAAAAATAATCCATGATTTCTTGTACGGGCGGCCCTTTACTGTGGTGACTGACCACAAGCCGTTGCTTGGCTTGTTTGCCCCCGAAAAGCAGACCCCCCAAGTGCTGTCTCCTCGCGTCCTCAGGTGGTCAATTTTCCTTGCCAGCTACCAGTATGCACTGATTCACCGCCCTGGGAAGGCGATGGGCCACGCGGACGCCCTCAGCAGGCTACCACTACCGGAAACAGGCCCCGACTCAGCACCCGCGCAAGAGGTTATGAGCCTGGAGCTGCTTCCCGACCGCCCCATTCAGGCACAAGAAGTTGCACACCATTCCAAGAAAGATAGGGTCATCTCCCGGGTCCTGGACTGGGTGTGGAGGGGATGGCCCAGCAGCAGCCCCGGACCAGAATTCGCCAGCTACACAACCCGCAAATATGAACTGTCGGCCAACAAGGGGTGCCTGTTATGGGGAAGCAGGGTCGTTGTTCCCCAGCCCCTCCGCAAAAGGGTCCTCACAGCCCTACACGAGACACACCCAGGGGTAGTGAGAATGAAGGCCCTTGCCAGGAGTTGTGTGGTGGCCGGGGATCGACGGAGAGATAGAGGCCTGGGTCAAACACCGCCCAGATGCCCCAAGGGCCCCAGTCCAGTCCTGGGAGTCCGCCCGAGCACCATGGTCACGCCTGCATGTGGACTTCGCTGGCCCCTTTCAGGGGAAAACATTCTTCATAGTGGTGGACTCCTACACCAAATGGCTGGAAGTCGCACTGGTACTGTCCACTTCCACGTCTGCAGCCATCCGGGTACTACGCAGGCTGTTTGCAACCCACGGGCTCCCTGACACTCTCGTCTCAGACAACGGAACCACATTTACATCAGGAGAATTCCCAAACCTTCACAGCGCAGAACGCCATCCGCCACATCCGCTCGGTGCCATTCCACCCTGCCACCAATGGCCAAGCAGAATGCATGGTGCGGACCACCAAGGACACCCTCCGCCGCATGATGCAAGGGGATTGGGAGTACAGCCTTGCCACATTCCTTCTAGCACAGCACAGCACCCCCAGCTCAACGACTGGCCGGAGCCCCACTGAACTACTAATGGGCCGATGCCTTGCAATCAGATTGGACCGCCTTCACCCCGATAGAGCTCAGGATGAGGTAGTGGTGGGGGAAGGCAGGAACCCCCAGACGTTCATGGCCCAGGACCCAGTGTACGCAAAGAATTTTGGGGCAGGCCCAGCATGGGTACCCGCCACAGTCACCAGGGTCACTGGCCCCGTGTCGTACGAGGTGCTAACGGATGGGGGGCAATGCTGGCGCCGCCACTGCGACCAGATACGGCGACGATTCCTGGGAGAAAACCAGGAGGAGGACAGGTCAGAGGAGTCCCAAGGGAACAGTGGGGCAGTGAGGCCCGTAGAACAGGAGGGGCCAGCAGGAGAGGCAGAATCAGTAAATACAGAGAGGACCCGCGAGGCCGAAAGGACACTGGAACCAGAACCACGACTGAGCGAGCCAGTTGCGCCAGACCAAATGGCCCCATCACAGCCAGCATCCTTGGAACACGAGCCAGAACCTGAACCCCGGACCAGGGAACACCCCAGGCCGCAACGCACACGTAGGCCGCCGGCATAACTTGATGACTATGAATGCGACCTCCCGGGCAGGACTGGAACTTAGAGGGGAGGGGTGTTATGTACTGAGTTGAATAGGATCCAAAATGCAGCAGTCTGATTGGTCCCAGAACAATAGGATTCAGAATGCAGCAGTCTGATTGGTCTTAGAACAATGCAGCAGTATGATTGGTCTGCAGGAGCCACCCAATCCAGCTCCAGATGGAAGTGAATCCACAACCTGATTGGCCTACAGGAGAATTCCAGAATTAGCCAATCACGTGCAGCCCATTGTGTAAATGATGTATATAAAGCAGATACTTTGAGGGGACTTTCATTCCTCCTCACCACTATGAGCTAAATAAAGACCATGAAACCCACTCTCGACTCTGAGTATATTTCAGAGGCAGAGACACGAGAGGGCATCAGAGGAGGGAGGGAAAGAAAGAGGGACAGAGGACAGTGTTGCCTGCGGCACCCCTGACTATCATTCAAGGCACCCCATAGTTGAAAAGCACTGATTTAGGGGACTAGCCTAGTCCCCCTAGTCCAATGACTGCACGCCACTGGTGGGCAGGTGTGGGGGACTCTCTGGTCCTGTATGGATTTGAACATACTGATATTGGGAGCTGAAAACCATTTGAAAAGACAGAAGTACAGTGGTACCTCGGGTTACATACGCTTCAGGTTACACACTCCACTAAGCCAGAAATAGTGCTTCAGGTTAAGAACTTTGCTTCAGGATAAGAACAGAAATCAGGCTCCAGCGGCGCGGCGGTAGCAGGAGGCCCCATTAGCTAAAGGGATGCGTCAGGTTAAGAACAGTTTCAGGTTAAGTACGGACCTCCGGAACGAATTAAGTACTTAACCCGAGGTACCACTGTGCTGTTTGGAGGGGACAAGCAGGTGTGGGGGACTCCCTGGTCCTGAATAGGGTAACTGTGCCCCTGAAGGACCAGGTGTGCAGCCTGGGAGTAATTTTGGACTCACAGCTATCCATGGAGGCACAGGTCAATTCTGTGTCCAGGGCAGTTGTCTACCAGCTCCATCTGCTTGCGCACTGGTTCACCAGAGTGGTACATGCTCTGGTTATCTCCCACTTGGACTACTGCAATGCGCTCTACATGGAGCTACCTTTGAAGGTGACTCAGAAACTACAACTTATTCAGAATGCAGCAGCTAGACTGGTGACGGAGAGCAGCCACTGGGACCATATAACACTGGTCCTGAAAGACTTACATTGGCTCCTAGTATGTTTCCAGGCACAATTCTAAGTATCAGTGCTGACTTTTAAAGCCCTAAACGGCCTCAGCCCTGTATACCTGAAGGAGCGTCTCTACCCGCATTGTTCAGCCCACACACTGAGATCCAGCTCTGAGGGCCTTCTGGCAGTTCCCTCACTGAGAGAATTGACGCTACAGGGAATCAGGTAGAGGACATTCTCGGTAGTGGCACCCACCCTGTGAAATGCCCTCCCATCAGATGTCAAGGAAATTAGTAACTATATATCCTTTAGAAGACATCTGAAGGCAGCCCTGTTTAGGGAAGCCTTTTAATGTGTAATATTTTATTATGTTTTTATATATGTTGGAAGCCCCCTAGAGTGGCTGGGACAACCCAGTCAGATGGGCGGGGTACAAATGTTGTTGTTGTTGTTGGTGGTGGTTGTTCTAAAAAGCTTCGGGATTTCAGTCCTGACCTTTTTTTAGCCTTAGCAGAGAGAAAAGACTCTGCTTACAATCTGGAGTGAATCTAAAGTATGTTTCTATTAAAGCTATGGTATTGCCTCTGGAAAAATATTGAAAAAAATGAAAGTGGAAGGGCATAAAGAGGAGATTGGGATACCATTGTAAAAGCAACAGGATATGGAATTGGGTATACAGAACTGGAAATTAATTAGGAGATATGTAATGAGAAATTAAAATGGAATAATACAATAAGAAATAGAACTAAATAGATGGGACTGGATCTGAACAAGTGGATAGATAATGAGAAACAAAAATGGAATATTGGTCTAAATATGTGATCATAGTGGAGAGAGTTTAATATGGACACAGACAGAAAAAAAATACTATTCAATATGGAGTAATGGTGGGAATCAATATAAGTAAAATAAAAAGAAAAAAATGGTTAACATTAATAATAAAAATAACAAGGGAATCTATCTTGGACTTTCAGTGAGAGAATGAAATGAATGACTGTGAGACACTTTAACTTAAGATGAAATATTGTTTACAAGAAAGTGGAGTAAATAGATGTTCACAAAATATATGTTTTAAATACAGTGAGGGGGGAAAAGTATTTGATCCCCTGCTAAATTTGCCCATTTGCCCTCTGACAAAGAAATGACCAGTCCATAATTTTAATGGTAGGTTTATTGTAGCTGTGAGAGACAGAATAACAACAGGAAAACCCCCAGAAACACAGAAGACAAAAGTCAGAGGTTGATGTGCATTATAATGAGTGAAATAAGTATTTGATCCCCTATCAACCAGCCAGATATCAGGCGACCTGGTATCTTCACTGTATGTAAGGAGCTGAGATTAGAAGCACCTGCTGTAAGGGAGAGGTCTTACCTGTAATCCCAGCTCGTTATAGTACCTGTACAAAAGACACCTGTCGACAGAAGCAATCAATCCAGCAGATTCCAAAGTAGCCACCATGATCAAGACCAAAGAGCTGTCCAAGGATGTCGAGGACAAGATTGTAGACCTGCACAAGGCTGGACTGGGCTACAAATAACTGCCAACCTCCCTCAGTCTGGGGCTCCATGAAAGATCTCATCCCGTGGAGTTGCAATGATCATGAGAACGGTGATGAAGCAGCCCAGAACTACACGGGGGGATCTTGTCAATGATCTCAAGGCAGCTGGGACCATAGACACCATGAAAACAGTTGGTAACACACTATGCCGTGAAGGACTGAGATCTTGCAGAGCCCGCAAGGTCCCCTTGCTCAAGACAGCACATGTACAGGCCCATCTGCAGTTTGCCAATGCACATCTACATGACCCAGAGGGAAACTGGGTGAAAGTGTTGTGGTCAGATGAGACCAAAATTGAGCTCTTTGGCATCAACTCAAATTGCCGTGTTTGGAGGAGGAGGAATGCTGCCTACGACCCCAAGAACACCATCCCCACCGTCAAACATGGAGGGGGGCATATTATGCTTGGGGGTGTTTTTCTGCTAAGGGGACAGGACACGTTCACCACATCAAAGGGACAATGGACAGGACCATGTATCATCAAATCTTTGATGAGCACCTCCTTCCCTTAGCCAGGGCATTGAAAATGGGTCGAGGATGGGTATTCCATCATGATAATGACCCAAAACACACAGCCAAGGCAACAAAGGAGTGGCTCAAGAAGAAGCACATTAATGTCCTGGAGTGGCCTAGCCAGTCTCCAGACCTTAATCCAATCAAAAATCTGTGGAGGGAGCTGAAGGTTTGAGTAGCTACTGTAAGTATATATTCCTCTAGTACATGACCGGCAGATGAAAAATCAGAGTCCCTCTTTTGGAATTTTTGTTAGTACATCTCCATTTTTGCTTTATTTGATTCTTTTTTTCTCTTTTCTCTCCTTATCTCTATTATTTCTTTCACTTTCTCTTTTGCTCCCCCCCCCTCAATTTTTTTGTATTGTGTGTGGTGCCTGACTCAGGGTTAAGGGGTGGTTAACATGCAGATGAAGGTGAGGATTAGCTGATGAAGGACCCTGCATGAGAGGCAGGGAAGGGAAGGCGGGAGAATAGGAGAAGAAAGAAAAGCTCCCAGGTGAGGGCTGGGAGGGTTCACCTTTCTCTGTTATGATTGATTGATTGATTGAAGCTAAGATCTACCTGTGAAGGATGACTTTATATTCTTTCCCCCTTTTCTTTCTTGATTCTTTGTTTTTGTTTAGATTAGGTTGTTCTTTTATTGTAATATATTATGAAAAGTCTTAATAAAATCTTTTTTAAAAAGAAGACAAAGAAAAAGCGATCTTGCAACACATTGTAACACACAATGCAGTGTTGAGGATTTAAGAAAAACAACAGCAAAATTAATGTTGTTCAGTTTACAGGTGTAAAGGGGGTGGGGGGAAAGTAACTCCCCAGTCAGTGAGAGGTTGCAATGTTTTGAAAACATACTTTTGTTACCTTTCAGAACTTAGAGCAACAGAACTATAGCAGAAGAAAGGATGCCAAGGGTCATATAGTCCAACCTGCTGCAATGCAGGAATCACAGCTAAAGAATCCCTAGCAGATGGCCATCCAATGGCTGTTTAAAAATCTCCAACGAAGGAGTCCACCACTTTCTAAGGCAGTCTGTTCCACTGTCCAACAGCTCTAAACATCAGGAAGTTCTTCCTAAAGTTTAGGAGGAATCTCCTTCCTTGTAATTTGAATCCATTGATTTGGGCCCTACCCCTCTGGAGCAGCAGAAAAGTGGGGGGTGGGGGGGGGCTGTAGCCCAGGGCACATAATTTTCAGGGGGTGCAAACTAGACCCCCTCTCCACAGGGATCCCCATCCTGTCTTGCCTGCCACTGGGGGTTTCTGGGCCCCAGCACCTGACCTGGTCTTGCCCCTCACTGAATGGCCATCGGGCCAGTGTTGGGAGGATGCACCCACCAAGGGCAGTGTCGGGAGGCCGGGCTCCCCGCTGTCTGGATGGACAAGTGGCACAGCACAGCCCTGTGAACACTCCATGACCCATGCCTGCCCGGCGGCATCAGCAGTAAGGGCTGGACTGGTGCAGCAGGTTTTGTTCACCCTCTGCACCCCGCCCTACCTGGCACACATGTGCGCACGTGTGCATGCCCTGGGCACTGACAAACAGCACAATGCTGCTGACCAGAAGAAGGTGGGGTGTGACCAGGCTGAGGCTGGAGCTGTGTGTGGTGGAAGAGAAGTCAGCTTCGTGTTTTCGCCCAGCATTCCAGAGCTTGTGGAAGAGGGAAAAGGCCTGGGCACAGCAGAGCTGCTTCTCCTTAGTTTGTGCTTTCCCAGAAGTGAAGGATGGAAATGCAGAGCCATGAGTCTGAATGTGGAGGAGGCGAAGTTGAAGCAATGCAGCTGTCAGCTGTGAGGAGGGGAGAGCAAGATCAGAGGGGAAAGACACGGAGGAATGACTGAACAGCTGCCAAACCTGCACAGGTCCTGAGCCTGAGCAGCAGCAGTGAAGAGGAGCAGGAGGACACCAAAGAAGCCATGGAGGACAGTATGGAGGAGGCAGAGAGAAGACGAAGGAGGGGTGAGAAGTTCAGAAGCCAGAGAGTTAGTCCCCCAAGAGAGTGCAGGTTTATTATTCTGCAGAGAGATTGGATTGTGGCCTCCAGTGGCTGAAGATGGAGCACCTACCTGCAGAGAACAGAGGCAGTAGGTGATCAAGCTGCAGGGAGCTGGCTTGGAGGAGCATTTGCAATGCCTGAAGGACACACTATGAGGGTGGGAGGTCCTCCTCTGAAAGAAACACTTGAGTGTTAAAGGAAAGGAGCATATCCTGGAGTTGGGTCTGAGCCTCATCCAGCCAGTGCGGGAACTGCAGCAGAGAGGCAGATACACTGGAATAGGAGCCAAGGACACAAGAACAGGCCCTGCTTGGCTCCTCCAGCCATCCCCAGCCCAAGGGAAAGCAGACTGCAGGGTGGATGGAAGCACATGGTGCAGTGCCAAGGAGAGGCCAGCCTGACCTGGCCAAAGAGATGGAAGAGAAGGCAGCCATGGATGATAGCCTTCTGAGAGATGCCACAGAGCAAGTTTCTTAGAGCAGGAAAACACGAGGCTGAAACCCAAGAATCCACAAGAACGGCAGGACCAGCCCCAGGGGCAGACAGGCACACTGCAGTTGTCAGGGGTGCAGGTCTCTCCCAGGGGACAGGTAATGGGGAAGCAACACAGCAGGGAGAAAGGGGGTGGCAACAAGGAGGGCAACTTGCTGTGTGAGGTAGCCAGCCAGCAGTGGCAGAAGGAGCCAAGGAGGTGCCACAGGAGGAAGAAGTGGCACAAGAGGAAGCGGGAAGTGGGGCATTTGGAAAGGGGAGTTGGAGCTGGTAAGTACAGTGGAGCTGTTGCTATATACCTCCATTTTGCTCATTGCCTCCCTATAGGAGAGGCCACCCTGTTGGGAGATTCTATTCCACCTTTAGTTGCAGACATGGGATTGTTACGTGTCATATGTCTGTTTACATTCCAACACAGTTTGCTGGCATAAGCGGAGCTTCCACTGTATTGCTTTTGTTTTGACTCTCCGAGAAGACGGGAAGGAGAGACAACATGTTTCTTTGTCTTGATTTATGATTAATAAATCCGTAGTTTTTAGTAGGTATCCACAAGCCTCAGCCTCTTCTGTTGCACAGTTCACATTGCTGAGTATAGTGTGCTCAAGTCTGGGAGGCTTGAGTCACTGATTTGTTGGAGTCAGAGGTTGATGGATCTTCGCAGCGGCACGGCTGAGAAGGAGACGATCCAACTGGGGGCTAGCCAGCTGGCCTTTTGACCCCCGGAGGCCGACAACAAGGCTTTACACCAGAGTAAGACTGCTGTTGGCTGCTGCAGCGTTCCAGGAAGGAAAGAGGTAATGTGGATCGTACTTTGGCCGTGACGGCAGGGAGGCTTTGAAGTCCATGCCAGGCAATTAAAGCCGAGAAAGGCAGGCACTCCTGATTTACGAGCTGCCAGATAACAGACTGTAATTGACTATTTTCCTGGCTGAAAGAAAGAGCAGGAAAATGGATCCTTTGCAGGATGCATTGGGGAGCACCCAATGTCCCCAGTTAAATGAGGGGAATTATCAGACCTGGGCTGTCTATTGCCAGGCTTTGCTGAGGAGGGCTGCAGTGTGGCACACGATCACAGATGATGCACCTGCTCCAGTGACGGCAGAATGGTCTGCTGCTGATTCAAAGACCATGGGCGTGATCCTCCTGTCTGTGTCTCTGGAGGAATTGATAACACTGGCTGGCAAGACTACATTGATTTTTATGCAGTATTTGACTGTGTTCTTTCCTTTTGGTTTTGAGAGAGGGGGAAGAGAGAGATATTTAGTGGCAATAGAAAATTTGATATTTTGTTTTTTCTCTGACTCTCTCCCTTTATTTCTCGTAGTGGGTGATAAAATATTTGATGTGAGATGGCGGGGGGGGGGGGGCAACCTCGACTCCAGCTACAGTGCAGGGGAGAAGGGCCTCAACTCAGGAATTAGATCCTAAGTCTGAGATTGCAGAACTGATTTCAGAATTAAGGAAGGATTTAACTAAGGAAATAAGGGAGAATGCCAAAACATTGGCATCCCAAATGGATCAGAATGCAAAATTGGTTTTAGACTTGACAGGACAAATTAAAGAACCACAGAACTGGGACTATCAGTACAGGATCTCAAAACTAAAACACAGGGACAAGAAGAAAAAAACAAAGAAGGTACAGACTATGGGGAGGGACTTGAAAAGGGACCAGGAAAAATTAAGAGAGGAGATGGTGGTGGTGGCTAACGACTCCCAGGAAGCAACCTGCGACATGATAGTGGTTTTAGAAATGAGACAGAAAGAAATGATTCTCCGTTTTCAAGGAATCCCAGAGAAACCAGAGGAAGATTATTAAGGAGTTGTATGACTGGTTAGAAGTACCGCGAGAATTGATCAAAAATTTGATTGATAGAATTTTCAAGTTTTGCAAAGACAAAAAAGTTACCAGAAGACTGTCTGGTAATTTTTAATTCACGTCCAGTTAAAGACAGAATAATACAAATGAATTATCAAAGCAGGCTACAGACAGGAGGAAAAAACATTATTCTAAAGGAGATTCCAACACGCCTTCTTAAAAAACGAGCTAATTAAAAATTCCAGACAGACGCTCTGAGAAACAAATACCATACAGATGGGAATTCCCAGAAGGAATCTCATTTACCTATAAAAGTAAGAAACAAAGATGTCAGGGATTGGTTTGCAGGGGAGGGGGGAGAGACAGGAATGTACAGAGAGCCTCCCCCTCTGCTGAGCAGCTGTACTTCGTCAGAATCGGGGGAGGAGAAGCTTTCAGGAGACATGGAAGATGAGAGAGGGAGGAACCCAAAGGCTGCTACCAAAGAGAGAAAGGAGCAGTTTCTGTTGCTTAGTTTTCCACGTAAGGAAAGAAAAGAAGGGGGGGATTCTGGGGGTTTTCTGCTGGGGGGGGGAGAAACCAGCGTGGACCACTTCCTGATTCTGCTAGCGATTGAGGCAGACATGCTTTTGAAACCTCTGCACTGTACATAGTTTTGCACTCAATAAATCCTGTAAAAGACAGGCTGGAGTCCCGGGCTGTTATCTCTGCAAGCAGCCACATTCTTTTCTGACACAAAGATGCAGAGATACAAATGAGGCACAAAAGTTTTGGAGAAACTATAAAAAAGAACTAGGAGATGGGAAGCCTGTGACAGAAGGAGAGGGAGAAGAAACTCCTGAGGATATTACTGATAAACAGGAAGAAGTGAAAGAGAACTAAGACTCATAATTAAGTAGGTATATAAAATTTTAAAATAGACAGAATGGCGGACCTAAAAATATTAACTTGGAATGTAAATGGTTTAAATAGCAAAGCAAAAAGAAATAAAATATAACACATATTACGGAAACAAAATTTAGATATAATTTGTTTACAAGAGACACATGTTGCTAAAAGACATAGAAGAGTCTTGATAAACAAAAGGATTGGATTGGAATTTATAACATCAGATACTACAAAGAAAAGAGGAGTTGTACTATATAGTAAAACCACACTAGACCCGAAACAATTATTTAAGTATGACAAGGGAAGAATGATTGCAGTACAAATAACGACACAAGGTGAGAAAATAGTTTTAGTTGAAATATATGCACCGAATAAGAAAAAAATGGAATTTTATAAAATGTTAGAAAACAATCTGTTGGAATATATGGATCAGAAGATTATACTAATGGGAGATACAAACGGGGTAGTCTCTCTAGAGACGGATAGAACAATAAGGAAAACTGATTCAAAGGAAGGGAGACTACTTGTAACATTTTTCAAAATGGTGGAGAATTTAAATTTAGTAGATATATGGAGATTTAAACACCCACTGGACAGGAAATACACATTTTTTTCCCTCAGAAGTACACCGATCTAGTGGAAGAATCGACTCAGTTTTGATCTCTAAAGAATTATCAATATTGGCTAAAAAAGTAGAGATACAACCAAGAACACTTTTGGGCCACAATTCAATAATCCTTGAATTAAAAGGAGAGAAAAATACCCCATTTAAATGGAGATTAAATGAATAATTATTAGATAACCAGAATATTACACAAAAAGCCGAAAAAGCCCCGAAAGATTATTTTGAATTAAATTTAAATCAATAAAATGATAAGAGGACAATTTGGGATGCCAGTAAGGCGGTAATGAGAGGTTTCTTTATTCAACAAAATGCTTATCAGAAAAAAGTTAAGAGAAGAAAATAGAGGTATTGGAGGATTAAAAATGAGAAAGAATTAATTTAAAAAACTGGAAAGGAATCAACAAAACAGGCAATAAAAATGTTACAAACACAATATTCAATGATAATTAACCAGGAAGTAGAGTGGAAAATAAAAAGGATGAAACAGAATTTTTTTTAATATGCTAATAAGCCAGCTAAATTACTGGCATGGCAATTTAGGAAAAAAACAGGGCATAAATTTAATAAACAAATTAAATATAGAGGGGGAGGTAACTGACAGTCTGAAAGATATAAAACAACTTGTAAGATATTACACGGATCTATACCAAGCCGGTCCTGAAAAGAAAGAGGAAATTGAAGAATATTTAGAACAAAATTACCACAAATTACAGAATAAAAATTGGTTTTACTAAATGCAACAATAACGAGATCTGAGGTGCTAAATGCAATTAAGCAAGCTAAGACAGGTAAAACGCCAGTTTGTCAGCAAAATATTATAAAAAATTGCAGAATTTACTGGTACAACCGTTGAAAGACGTAATGAATGAGATTTTAAATGTAAGTAAAATACCAGAGAATGGGAAAGAGGCCTTTATCACACGGATCCCAAAGCAAGATGCAGATCTACTTTTAGTAAAAAATTGTAGGCCAATTTCTTTATTTAATAATCATTGCAAATTATTTGCTAATATATTGGCCAATCGATTGAAAAGAGTTTTGGTAGAAATATTTAATCACAATCATGCTGGTTTCCTACTAGGACGCTAGATGAAGGATAATATAAGAATTATAATTGATATCATAGAATACCTGGAGGTCATGAATGAGAAGCAAGTGGTTTTAATGTTTATAAATGAAGAAAAGGCATTTGATAATAGTTCATGGGCCTTCATGAAGAAGATGATAGAAATGATGAATTTTGGGGAGGCTTTTGTGTCAGGTTTGGTGTCTCTCCCACACACGGCAGATAATTATTTCAGATTTATTGGTCAATTACAAATGCCCTGGTCGGAGCTCAGATAAAACATTCCTTGCTTGATGATCCAGTTGCTGAAACTGGGCTCCTCCTCTTCCGTCCCCAACAGGAAAGTCCCCACCTTCTCTTTCTCCCAGGCCCTCGCTTTTCTGCTAGCCTAGTTAATCTACAAGTCCCAGGCAATTCTACTCCCCCTATCTCTTCCTCTATGTCTGTTGTGTCATTTTCAGAGCTTGCAAGCTGCATTCCTGCAAGCTATGCCTCCCTGTCTTGCTCTCTGTGTACAGGGGTCAAATACTGCTGCTAACTGCTTCTCCCTCCTCCCTTAGGAATTCTCTCTCTTCTTCTGCTGTGTCTGACTCTTCTCCGCTTGTCAGTAATGGAACGTTTCTGACATTTTGGTAGAGGCATTGAGGCAATTTATTCAGGTAGGCCATGCTGATTGTGAATACAGTGGTACCTCGGGTTAAGTACTTAATTCGTTCTGGAGGTCCGTTCTTAACCTGAAACTGTTCTTAACCTGAAGCACCACTTTAGCTAATGGGGCCTCCTGCTGCTGCCGCGCCGCCAGAGCATGATTTCTGTTCTTATCCTGAAGCAAAGCTCTTAACCTGAAGCACTATTTCTGGGTTAGCGGAGTCTGTAACCTGAAGCGTATGTAACCTGAAGCGTATGTAACCTGAGGTACCACTGTAATGGGATTACGGGAAAATATAAAATAACAAAGGGGGAAAGGCAGGGTTGCCCCCTGTCACCATTATTATTTATTTTGGTATTAGAAACCCTGTTTTGCCAAGAATGTTATTGCCAAGAATGTCAATCCTGGTGATAGGCGGTACTGAATGTTTTAAAGAATGGCAAAAAGATATTTCTAGATTCATCTGGCAGGGGAAGAATGAAAGGATAAAATATAAATATAATTTGTTTACAAGAGACACATGTTGCTAAAAGACATAGAAGAGTCTTGATAAACAAAAGGATTGGATTGGAATTTATAACATCAGATACTACAAAGAAAAGAGGAGTTGTACTATATAGTAAAACCACACTAGACCCGAAACAATTATTTAAGTATGACAAGGGAAGAATGATTGCAGTACAAATAACGACACAAGGTGAGAAAATAGTTTTAGTTGAAATATATGCACCGAATAAGAAAAAAATGGAATTTTATAAAATGTTAGAAAACAATCTGTTGGAATATATGGATCAGAAGATTATACTAATGGGAGATACAAACGGGGTAGTCTCTCTAGAGACGGATAGAACAATAAGGAAAACTGATTCAAAGGAAGGGAGACTACTTGTAACATTTTTCAAAATGGTGGAGAATTTAAATTTAGTAGATATATGGAGATTTAAACACCCACTGGACAGGAAATACACATTTTTTTCCCTCAGAAGTACACCGATCTAGTGGAAGAATCGACTCAGTTTTGATCTCTAAAGAATTATCAATATTGGCTAAAAAAGTAGAGATACAACCAAGAACACTTTTGGGCCACAATTCAATAATCCTTGAATTAAAAGGAGAGAAAAATACCCCATTTAAATGGAGATTAAATGAATAATTATTAGATAACCAGAATATTACACAAAAAGCCGAAAAAGCCCCGAAAGATTATTTTGAATTAAATTTAAATCAATAAAATGATAAGAGGACAATTTGGGATGCCAGTAAGGCGGTAATGAGAGGTTTCTTTATTCAACAAAATGCTTATCAGAAAAAAGTTAAGAGAAGAAAATAGAGGTATTGGAGGATTAAAAATGAGAAAGAATTAATTTAAAAAACTGGAAAGGAATCAACAAAACAGGCAATAAAAATGTTACAAACACAATATTCAATGATAATTAACCAGGAAGTAGAGTGGAAAATAAAAAGGATGAAACAGAATTTTTTTTAATATGCTAATAAGCCAGCTAAATTACTGGCATGGCAATTTAGGAAAAAAACAGGGCATAAATTTAATAAACAAATTAAATATAGAGGGGGAGGTAACTGACAGTCTGAAAGATATAAAACAACTTGTAAGATATTACACGGATCTATACCAAGCCGGTCCTGAAAAGAAAGAGGAAATTGAAGAATATTTAGAACAAAATTACCACAAATTACAGAATAAAAATTGGTTTTACTAAATGCAACAATAACGAGATCTGAGGTGCTAAATGCAATTAAGCAAGCTAAGACAGGTAAAACGCCAGTTTGTCAGCAAAATATTATAAAAAATTGCAGAATTTACTGGTACAACCGTTGAAAGACGTAATGAATGAGATTTTAAATGTAAGTAAAATACCAGAGAATGGGAAAGAGGCCTTTATCACACGGATCCCAAAGCAAGATGCAGATCTACTTTTAGTAAAAAATTGTAGGCCAATTTCTTTATTTAATAATCATTGCAAATTATTTGCTAATATATTGGCCAATCGATTGAAAAGAGTTTTGGTAGAAATATTTAATCACAATCATGCTGGTTTCCTACTAGGACGCTAGATGAAGGATAATATAAGAATTATAATTGATATCATAGAATACCTGGAGGTCATGAATGAGAAGCAAGTGGTTTTAATGTTTATAAATGAAGAAAAGGCATTTGATAATAGTTCATGGGCCTTCATGAAGAAGATGATAGAAATGATGAATTTTGGGGAGGCTTTTGTGTCAGGTTTGGTGTCTCTCCCACACACGGCAGATAATTA
The DNA here is from genome assembly GCF_964188315.1 of Podarcis muralis. Taxonomy (NCBI): domain Eukaryota; kingdom Metazoa; phylum Chordata; class Lepidosauria; order Squamata; family Lacertidae; genus Podarcis; species Podarcis muralis. Next base: position 8,910,073 of record NC_135674.1, read on the forward strand.
TTTCAGATTTATTGGTCAATTACAAATGCCCTGGTCGGAGCTCAGATAAAACATTCCTTGCTTGATGATCCAGTTGCTGAAACTGGGCTCCTCCTCTTCCGTCCCCAACAGGAAAGTCCCCACCTTCTCTTTCTCCCAGGCCCTCGCTTTTCTGCTAGCCTAGTTAATCTACAAGTCCCAGGCAATTCTACTCCCCCTATCTCTTCCTCTATGTCTGTTGTGTCATTTTCAGAGCTTGCAAGCTGCATTCCTGCAAGCTATGCCTCCCTGTCTTGCTCTCTGTGTACAGGGGTCAAATACTGCTGCTAACTGCTTCTCCCTCCTCCCTTAGGAATTCTCTCTCTTCTTCTGCTGTGTCTGACTCTTCTCCGCTTGTCAGTAATGGAACGTTTCTGACATTTTGGTAGAGGCATTGAGGCAATTTATTCAGGTAGGCCATGCTGATTGTGAATACAGTGGTACCTCGGGTTAAGTACTTAATTCGTTCTGGAGGTCCGTTCTTAACCTGAAACTGTTCTTAACCTGAAGCACCACTTTAGCTAATGGGGCCTCCTGCTGCTGCCGCGCCGCCAGAGCATGATTTCTGTTCTTATCCTGAAGCAAAGCTCTTAACCTGAAGCACTATTTCTGGGTTAGCGGAGTCTGTAACCTGAAGCGTATGTAACCTGAAGCGTATGTAACCTGAGGTACCACTGTAATGGGATTACGGGAAAATATAAAATAACAAAGGGGGAAAGGCAGGGTTGCCCCCTGTCACCATTATTATTTATTTTGGTATTAGAAACCCTGTTTTGCCAAGAATGTTATTGCCAAGAATGTCAATCCTGGTGATAGGCGGTACTGAATGTTTTAAAGAATGGCAAAAAGATATTTCTAGATTCATCTGGCAGGGGAAGAATGAAAGGATAAAATATAAATATAATTTGTTTACAAGAGACACATGTTGCTAAAAGACATAGAAGAGTCTTGATAAACAAAAGGATTGGATTGGAATTTATAACATCAGATACTACAAAGAAAAGAGGAGTTGTACTATATAGTAAAACCACACTAGACCCGAAACAATTATTTAAGTATGACAAGGGAAGAATGATTGCAGTACAAATAACGACACAAGGTGAGAAAATAGTTTTAGTTGAAATATATGCACCGAATAAGAAAAAAATGGAATTTTATAAAATGTTAGAAAACAATCTGTTGGAATATATGGATCAGAAGATTATACTAATGGGAGATACAAACGGGGTAGTCTCTCTAGAGACGGATAGAACAATAAGGAAAACTGATTCAAAGGAAGGGAGACTACTTGTAACATTTTTCAAAATGGTGGAGAATTTAAATTTAGTAGATATATGGAGATTTAAACACCCACTGGACAGGAAATACACATTTTTTTCCCTCAGAAGTACACCGATCTAGTGGAAGAATCGACTCAGTTTTGATCTCTAAAGAATTATCAATATTGGCTAAAAAAGTAGAGATACAACCAAGAACACTTTTGGGCCACAATTCAATAATCCTTGAATTAAAAGGAGAGAAAAATACCCCATTTAAATGGAGATTAAATGAATAATTATTAGATAACCAGAATATTACACAAAAAGCCGAAAAAGCCCCGAAAGATTATTTTGAATTAAATTTAAATCAATAAAATGATAAGAGGACAATTTGGGATGCCAGTAAGGCGGTAATGAGAGGTTTCTTTATTCAACAAAATGCTTATCAGAAAAAAGTTAAGAGAAGAAAATAGAGGTATTGGAGGATTAAAAATGAGAAAGAATTAATTTAAAAAACTGGAAAGGAATCAACAAAACAGGCAATAAAAATGTTACAAACACAATATTCAATGATAATTAACCAGGAAGTAGAGTGGAAAATAAAAAGGATGAAACAGAATTTTTTTTAATATGCTAATAAGCCAGCTAAATTACTGGCATGGCAATTTAGGAAAAAAACAGGGCATAAATTTAATAAACAAATTAAATATAGAGGGGGAGGTAACTGACAGTCTGAAAGATATAAAACAACTTGTAAGATATTACACGGATCTATACCAAGCCGGTCCTGAAAAGAAAGAGGAAATTGAAGAATATTTAGAACAAAATTACCACAAATTACAGAATAAAAATTGGTTTTACTAAATGCAACAATAACGAGATCTGAGGTGCTAAATGCAATTAAGCAAGCTAAGACAGGTAAAACGCCAGTTTGTCAGCAAAATATTATAAAAAATTGCAGAATTTACTGGTACAACCGTTGAAAGACGTAATGAATGAGATTTTAAATGTAAGTAAAATACCAGAGAATGGGAAAGAGGCCTTTATCACACGGATCCCAAAGCAAGATGCAGATCTACTTTTAGTAAAAAATTGTAGGCCAATTTCTTTATTTAATAATCATTGCAAATTATTTGCTAATATATTGGCCAATCGATTGAAAAGAGTTTTGGTAGAAATATTTAATCACAATCATGCTGGTTTCCTACTAGGACGCTAGATGAAGGATAATATAAGAATTATAATTGATATCATAGAATACCTGGAGGTCATGAATGAGAAGCAAGTGGTTTTAATGTTTATAAATGAAGAAAAGGCATTTGATAATAGTTCATGGGCCTTCATGAAGAAGATGATAGAAATGATGAATTTTGGGGAGGCTTTTGTGTCAGGTTTGGTGTCTCTCCCACACACGGCAGATAATTATTTCAGATTTATTGGTCAATTACAAATGCCCTGGTCGGAGCTCAGATAAAACATTCCTTGCTTGATGATCCAGTTGCTGAAACTGGGCTCCTCCTCTTCCGTCCCCAACAGGAAAGTCCCCACCTTCTCTTTCTCCCAGGCCCTCGCTTTTCTGCTAGCCTAGTTAATCTACAAGTCCCAGGCAATTCTACTCCCCCTATCTCTTCCTCTATGTCTGTTGTGTCATTTTCAGAGCTTGCAAGCTGCATTCCTGCAAGCTATGCCTCCCTGTCTTGCTCTCTGTGTACAGGGGTCAAATACTGCTGCTAACTGCTTCTCCCTCCTCCCTTAGGAATTCTCTCTCTTCTTCTGCTGTGTCTGACTCTTCTCCGCTTGTCAGTAATGGAACGTTTCTGACATTTTGGTAGAGGCATTGAGGCAATTTATTCAGGTAGGCCATGCTGATTGTGAATACAGTGGTACCTCGGGTTAAGTACTTAATTCGTTCTGGAGGTCCGTTCTTAACCTGAAACTGTTCTTAACCTGAAGCACCACTTTAGCTAATGGGGCCTCCTGCTGCTGCCGCGCCGCCAGAGCATGATTTCTGTTCTTATCCTGAAGCAAAGATCTTAACCTGAAGCACTATTTCTGGGTTAGCGGAGTCTGTAACCTGAAGCGTATGTAACCTGAAGCGTATGTAACCTGAGGTACCACTGTAATGGGATTACGGGAAAATATAAAATAACAAAGGGGGAAAGGCAGGGTTGCCCCCTGTCACCATTATTATTTATTTTGGTATTAGAAACCCTGTTTTGCCAAGAATGTTATTGCCAAGAATGTCAATCCTGGTGATAGGCGGTACTGAATGTTTTAAAGAATGGCAAAAAGATATTTCTAGATTCATCTGGCAGGGGAAGAATGAAAGGATAAAATATAAACTATTATCAGATGCTAAAGAGAGTGGGGATTTCACCTTGCCAGATTTGAAATTATATTATGAGGCATCCTGCATTTGCTGGATCCGGGAATGGATAATATTGAAAAATGGAGATATTTTAGATCTAGAAGGACATGATAATAGATTTGGATGGCATGCATATTTACGGTATTGTCAGAGACTGCCTCCAGGTCCCAGCTCACAGAGGACCAACGCTAGCCAGCGGTAATATACAAAAGTCTTTATTAAAGTACATTATCCATTTTCAAACCCTAGCGTGCGTCTCTACGTCTAGACCCTAGACCGGCGAAGCTCCGTCTGAGTCTCCGCCCCCTGTACACCAGCTTAAGACTCTAGCCTTACTCCACCTTTTCCGTCTCTCCTTCCGCCTCTGGGTCCTACCACCCCCCGGGGTCCCTTCCTTCCTGGACGCTTCGGAGGCGGACCCTTCGGACTCTTCCCCCTCCCTTCGGCGGGCTTTAGGACCTGGCTCCCTATCCGGGCTGCTCATTGCGCCACCCTCTTGTACATTTGAACTTGGCGCGCGCGCGCTGCCTCCGACCTTCCTTTTGACCGTTTCCTCGCTCTCTGATGCAGGCGTGGCTAACCCTGACTCATGTCCTTCCGCTGACGGAAAGCTGCCTGCTGCCGATGCCTGGGACTCCTCCCCTCTACTGCTCTCCGGTGGGGAAGCTGGTCCCGATTTCCAGCTGCTGCTCTCGGAGTCCCCTCTGGCCCCTCCTTCCTGAGGTGTTCCCTCTGGCAACCCCCTAGCTCTGACCACGGGAGCCCCTTTCTGTGAATCCTCCGATTCGCTGGAGAGACTTAGAGACCTCGGGCGGCTCTCATCGCTCACTTCCCCCTCGGATTCCTCCCCCTCGGTCTCTAATTCCTCCCTTTCCTGTCCCTCTGCTCCTGAGCCCCTGACATCCATCCCCCCCTCGAAGCCCCCCCTTCCCCCCTCCCCTCCTTCCGGTGTGGGTACTGGGTGCTCCGTCGTAGCGGGGGTGAGTGCCGGATACAGTTCGTCCCCCGTGTCGTACATCAAACCGGCTAGGTCCGGCTCGTTCTCCGTGCACTCGTTGACGTCGATCTCCTCTGCTTCCATGTCTCTGCCTCCGTGTTCGAACCCCACGTCCTCCCCCCACACGTCCATGTCCGTCTCGCCCCCGTTCCCCTCTGAGGGTGATGTCTGCCAAGGACCCCCCAGCCACTTCCTGCGCCACTGCTCCTCTGGTCGATCGTCCCACCAATAAGAGCGGTCTGAGGCAGACCCCGAGGGTGAGCCCTCCGGGGAGCGTGTGTCTGGTGCCGGTTCCTCGTCCGAGGCGAACCCCTGGAACGTGCTGGCTGAAAGTGTGGGTGTGAAGAGCCAGTCGTCGAAATACTCGGCTGGCATGGGCCTGTGTGGGAAGAGGGCATGAAATTCTTCCTTGAGCAGAGGCTCCTCCAAGGCATAGTCCGGCACCCAACTGTTGGCACTGGCCGGGGTACCCTCTCTGGCTAGGAGATATTCTACTCCCTCTTCCCCCCATCTCGAGTCTAAAATCTCTGTGACCTCGTTGATGTGCCCCCCTCTTGGCGACCCTCCCTTTCGGGGCCCTTCTCTGAGCGGGTCTGGCGCTGTGCCTGGCTCCTGAAATCTATGAGGTGCTTTGTAGGGCGTGAGCACCGATCTATGGAACACCGGATGCATTCTGGAACCCTCCGGAAGTGCTAACCGGAAGGCCACTGGATTGACCTGTGCCTGGACTTGGTAAGGCCCTAGCTGCTTATGTCCTAGCTTCTTCTTCGCTAACGATCTGGTCGGCACTGCTTGCGCTGCTAACCAGACCCAGTCTCCCACCTGTATGTCTTCCCCAACTCTTCTGTGTCTGTCAGCCTGCAGTTTGTATGCGTGCTTTGCTAGTTCTAACTGCCTCCTGAGCTGTTCGTGGACTTCCTGCAACTCCGACGCTAAGGCTTCCGCTGCCTGTGGCTCCCCCTCCCCCACTCTCTCTAAACCCGGGAAGGTTCTGGGATGCCTCCCGTTGTTGGCGAAGAACGGCGTCACCCCTGTCGACACGTGCTTCGTATTGTTGTAAGCGAACTCTGCGAGAGGCAGGTAGTCTACCCATGTCGTAGGCTGCTGATTGGCGTAGCATCTCAGGTACTGCTGCATGATGGCGTTGACCCTCTCCGCTTGCCCGTTGGTCTGCGGGTGTCTCGCCGACGCTAGGTTGACCTTGACGTTCAGGATGCCCATCAGCTTCTGCCAGAAGTTCGAGATGAACTGTCGCCCCCGGTCGGAGAGAATAGACCGTGGCAGACCGTGGACTTTAAACACGTGGTCTATGAACAGTTTGGCGGTCTGTTCCGCCGTGGCCACCTTCGCACACGGAATGAAGTGTGCCATTTTGGTAAACAGGTCCACCACCACTAGCACTGCTGTCTTTCCCCTCGAACTGGGCAGGTCCGTGACAAAGTCCAGGGCCACCCTCTCCCACGGTTCCGACGGTGTCTGCAGCGGTTCCAGCAGTCCCGCCGGCTGCTTGTGAACTGACTTGGCCCTCTGGCAGGTGTCGCATCTCGAGACGTAATCCGCTACTTCCCCCCGCATCTTGGGCCACCAAAAGTCTCTGGCCACTAATTCTACCGTCTTTTCTTTGCCAAAGTGCCCGGCGGTGGGAGCGTCGTGTAGCTGCTGCAGTACCCTTGCGCGGAGGTCGTCTCCCGGCACGTAGAGCGCTCCCTTGCGGATGAGTAACCCGTCTCTTATCTGGAACTCGTCGTCCTTCGCCGTGCCCTTGTGCACTTCCTCCATCTTGGCTCGTGCGAAGGGGTCCTCCTGCAGCGCTTGACGTACGGCGTCCAGGTCCACGGTTGCCGAAGCGCATGCCCACGCTTCCGGTGCGAAAATGTGCTTGGCCGCCGACGGTGCCGCCTCCTCGAGGTATTGCGGCTTTCTGGACAATGCATCCGCCATTACGTTGTTGTCGCCCGGGATGTACTCTATCTTGAAGTCGAAGTCTGCGAAGAACTCCGCCCATCTAATGTGCCTCTGGTTTAGGAACCTCGCCGTGCGCCAGTACTCTAGATTCTTGTGGTCCGTGCGGACCTGCACTGTGTGTCTGGCTCCGATAAGGAAGTGCCGCCATGCCTTGAACGCTGCATGGATGGCTAGCAACTCCCTGTCCCAGATGGTGTAATTCTGCTCCGACTTGCTGAGCTTCCTCGAGTAGAAGGCGCACGGCCTCCAGTCCCCCTGCTGGTCTTGTTGCAACAGGACGGCTCCCACGGCTCTGTCTGAGGCGTCTGTCTCCACCCTCATCGGTCTGCTGGGATTCACATGCAGCAGCTGCTCTTCGGACGCGAAGAGGCGCTTGAGTTTCTGAAAGGACTGCTCCGCTTGCTCCGTCCAGATGAATTTCTTCTTCTTGGAGCTGAGCGTGTCGGTGATGGCCGCCGTCTGCATAGCGAACCCCTTGATGAACTTGCGGTAAAAGTTGGCAAAGCCGACAAACCGCTGGACTTCCTTCCGATTGCGCGGGCTTTTCCAGTCCAATACTGAGCGAACCTTGGCGCTGTCCATGGCGAGCCCCTTGTCCGACAGTTTTTAGCCCAGGAAATCCACCTCCGTCATGTCGAACTGGCACTTCTCCAGCTTGGCGTACAGCCTGTGCCCCTTCAGTCTCTGCAGAACTTCCCTGACATCCCTCTCGTGCGCTTCTCGTGACTCAGAAAATATCAGGATGTCGTCCAGGAAGCATACGCACTTCTTGTAAAGGAGTCCCGCCAACACGTGATGCATGAAGGCTTGAAAACAGTGAGAGCCATTTTGTAATCCGAAGGGCATAACTCTGTATTCGTAGGTGCCCAGTGGCGTGAACATGGCCGTCTTCCACTCGTCGCCCTCCCGCATGCGAATCAGGTTGTACGCCCCTCGCAGATCCAACTTGGTAAAAACGCGTCCTTTCCTCACCGTCGCGAGCAGGTCGTCTATCTTGGGCATGGGGAAGGCCGAGGGCTTGGTTTTCGAGTTCAAAATTCTATAGTCCACCACCAGTCTTTTTTGGGGCGTATCCCGCTTCTTCACAAAGAATACTGGGCTGCCTCCCACCGCTTTCGACTCCCGGATGAACCCGCGCTTCAAATTGTGATCTATGAACTCCCTGAGTTCCTGCAGTTCATCCTCAGACATGGAATACAGTTTCCCGGTTGGCAGCGTCGCCCCCGGCAGGAGGTCAATCTTGCAGTCATAGGGTCTGTGCGGAGGTAGCTTGTCCGCCTCCTTCTCACAGAATATCTCCAAAAATTCCGCATACTTGAGAGGCACTGCTTGCAGCGTGCCCAAATGTAGCTGCGGGTCATCCTCTTCCCCTTCTGGGCTAGGTAGGATGCAATGTTCCGCACAGTAGGAGGAGCCAAAAGTCAGTTGGCGTTGGTACCAAGCCAATGCTGGGCTGTGCCTGTGCAGCCAACTCATGCCCAAAACTACGGGTGTGTCCGACAATTGGGTGACATTGAAGCTGATGACTTCCCGGTGATTCCCAATTTGCATCACCATAGGTGGTGTCTGCTGTACCACCTGCCCCCCCAGCAGTTCCCTGCCATCTACTGTGACCACCTTGAGGGGCAGCGTGGCTGGCAGTAGCGCTATGTTGTGTTGCTGAATAAACTCCAGTCCTATAAAGTCCGCATTACTGCCAGAGTCAATCGTAATAGGCACTTCTAAGGTGAGTCCATTGGGCAGCTGGAGCGATGCGGTGAGCTGCACCACTGGTTTGGGCGGGAGGGGGTCTGTGGGCTGCAAAATCTCTGGGGACTTCTTCATTGACTCGTCTGGCTGGGCCCCAGTGCCTCCGTTTCCAGCCAGACTCCGTCGTTTCCCTGCTGTGGTCCTCTCTGCTGAGTTGCTTCCATTACTGTCAATGAAGCTGCAGTGTGCTTGTGGAGCCTCTGGGGACACTCTTTCGCCATGTGCTGTCCACTGTCGCAGATATAGCACTTCCTGTTCCCTCTAGGCGGCTTCGTTTTGACTGCTCCCGGTGTTAAGGCTCTGGTTGCTGAGTGAGCCCTAGCACCGCCAATCTCCATCGGCTCTTCGCCCACTCCCTGTGGAGGCGTGGACTGCGCACGCGCGACATCCCTGGGCAAGAGGGGGGGCCCTCTCGCTGGTGTGCGTCCCCAACGCCCTTCTTCTTTGCTCCATGGGCGTTCTTCCAGCCGCACACCCACCGTTAGCGCTCTTTCAACCACTTGCTGAGTGCTTTTGGGTCTCTCCCCCCTTGCGATCTCATCCTTGACCTGCGGGTTCAATCCCTCCCAAAAGAGGTCTCTAACAGGCGGAGAATCCTTATCCCAACCCAGGACGTTGACTAATGCAAAAAAGCGGGAATGAAACTGCCTTACGCTGGCTTTCCCTTGTCTTAGTCCAAATATGTCCTTCCGGGCAATGTCAATGTCAATGTTTGATAAAAAGCAGGAATCCATTGCTTTAATGAATGCATCTGCGCTTCGGAGCGCTGGATCCTTATCTCTCCACAGATTGCGCAGCCATGCTTTCGCGTCCCCTTGCAAATGGGACAAGATAAACCCCACCTTCTCTTGCTCATCTCTAAAGTCTTTTTCCAGCAGTTTCAGCGCAAACTGCACGTCTGCTCGGAAATTGGGGTACTGCTGTAAATTCCCATCGAACTGAGATACAAGGGTGCCTCCTCTCTTCCCCAACCCAATCCCCTCGGATCTGGGTCCCGGTTGCCCCTGCTTCGCAAGCACTTCCAACCTGGCTTGGAGATCTCTGCAGGCAGCAGCCGCTTCGTCTTCTCTCTTCCTGGATGCGATTACCTCCGCGTTGAGTTGTGTCACCGCATTTTGCAAGGCAGCTATTTGCTGTTCGGTAGTCATTTCGCCTGACTCTTGTGAGCTCGCGAGGCACCAGTCTTCTTCCCACGCTGCGTATACTCACGCAGCGACTCCTTCGGTGAAGAAAACTGATGAAATCTGAGACGGAGCTTACTGTCAGAGACTGCCTCCAGGTCCCAGCTCACAGAGGACCAACGCTAGCCAGCGGTAATATACAAAAGTCTTTATTAAAGTACATTATCCATTTTCAAACCCTAGCGTGCGTCTCTACGTCTAGACCCTAGACCGGCGAAGCTCCGTCTGAGTCTCCGCCCCCTGTACACCAGCTTAAGACTCTAGCCTTACTCCACCTTTTCCGTCTCTCCTTCCGCCTCTGGGTCCTACCACCCCCCTGGGTCCCTTCCTTCCTGGACGCTTCGGAGGCAGACCCTTCGGACTCTTCCCCCTCCCTTCGGCGGGCTTTAGGACCTGGCTCCCTATCCGGGCTGCTCATTGCGCCACCCTCTTGTACATTTGAACTTGGCGCGCGCGCGCTGCCTCCGACCTTCCTTTTGACCGTTTCCTCGCTCTCTGATGCAGGCGTGGCTAACCCTGACTCATGTCCTTCCGCTGACGGAAAGCTGCCTGCTGCCGATGCCTGGGACTCCTCCCCTCTACTGCTCTCCGGTGGGGAAGCTGGTCCCGATTTCCAGCTGCTGCTTTCGGAGTCCCCTCTGGCCCCTCCTTCCTGAGGTGTTCCCTCTGGCAACCCCCTAGCTCTGACCACGGGAGCCCCTTTCTGTGAATCCTCCGATTCGCTGGAGAGACTTAGAGACCTCGGGCGGCTCTCATCGCTCACTTCCCCCTCGGATTCCTCCCCCTCGGTCTCTAATTCCTCCCTTTCCTGTCCCTCTGCTCCTGAGCCCCTGACAGGTATGAAAAAGCAAAAGTACACAAGTACACAAAGGATTTCAGAATCATAAAGAAGAAAATCAATTTTTAGGGTATGGGAGAAGTATAAAGACTTATTAGAACAAAAAACAAAAAACACCATGGTGACTCTCCCTATTAGAAGCAATATCTTTGAAAAAATTGAACATCAGTGCTAATTGGCCGGCATATAGAGAGCTGTTAATCAAAGTAGAAAATCAGGTAAAATTAAAAGACTTTAAAGAGATAAGGGAACTGGTAACAGACCCGTTACAGTATCATCAATTAAATGATATTTTTAAGACAGATAAAAAGAAAGTTTTTAGTTATGAGTTATCAAGATTACAAAAAGATGTTTTAGAAAATAATATAAAATTATTGTCGAAAATGTATAATTTGCTCCTGGAATGGCATACAAAAGACAAACAGGTTAAATCTGTAATGATACACTGGGCAAAGGATTTGGGGCATAACATTCAGATTGCAGATTGGGAAAGGTTATGGAAAACAGATTTGAAATTTATGGCAAGTTGTACGCTGAAAGAAAATTATATGAAAATGATGTACCGGTGGTATTTTGACTCCTAGTACTTTTTATCATATGTGGTGGATGTGTAAAGTAATTAAAATTTTCTGGGAGATGATATACAGTCATACATTGGGTTACAGACACTTCAGGTTGTTTGTTTTCGGGTTGCGCACCTCGCCAAACCCAGAAGTACTGGAACTGGTTACTTCTGGGTTTTGGCGCTCGCGCAGAAACACCAAATCACGACCCATGCGTGCACAGACGCGGCTCTGCGGGTTGCGAACACTGCGGGTTACAAACGTGCCCCCTGCATGGATCACATTCGCACCCCGAGCGTCCACTATATAATCAAATGAAAACATGTTTAAAATAACTTTTGTTAAAAAAACCAGAAGCTTTCTTATTAAGAATTATAGGTACCGAGATTCCAAAGGTTTATGTATGTGACAACAGCCGCACAGATGCTACTAGTCCAGAGATGGAAGAAAGAGACAACCCCGACCAGAGCAGAATGGCAAACCAAGTTGATGGACTATGCAACAATGGCAAAATTAACTGGGAAACTCAGAAGTCAAGACGACAAGAACTTTAAAAAAGAATGGGAAAAATTTATAAGTTATGCATCAGACCACTGCAAGCAGCTAAAAACATTAGCAGGATTCTATGTGTGGGGTATAAATAATAAATTATTATTATTATTATTATTATTATTATTATTATTATTATTATTATATAACCACACTTTTAAAGTAATGGAAACTATGGATAATTTACAAGGATAAAAACTTGGATAAGTAGTGATATGCAGTTGTAAATATTAACATTAGGACCCAGGGAAGGGATGGGGGAAGTCAGGAGATTCAGAGTAATCTCGAAATTTGGATTTTGAAATGTTTTTTTGTGGTATGTTTATACTTTTGAAAATTAAATTTTAAAAATATTTTTAAAAATGAAATGTTAAGTTCATTAGCAGGATTAACTTAAACCAAACAGTTAAAATGAAACTTAAAAGGAAACCAAGGAGTAATTAATAATTGGATTAATGAAGAAAATGCAGTGTTATAAAATAGGGGGGAAAAGAAACCGCAAAAGGGGGGAAGTCAAAATATGTTTATTATAATATTGGATTTGTAAAAACTGAAAATTATATATATCTCAGATGAGCATGAAGCTGATGTTTATTATTCAAACTAATGTGTGAAAACACATCCAACATTTTTATACAGCAGTTAAATGTGCATGCAGTTTATGCATTTTTAAAGACTACTTTAAGAAAAGGAAAAAGTTTATATTTTACCCTTACATTGTTTCAAGATGGAAAAGGGACAATCATCATATACTAAAGAAGGGCTGCTTTAAACCAAGTGCCCAATGGTATCACAAAGACCAGATACTTCCTTACAGTTTTCTGCACATCATACCAAACATCATGCAAAGAGTTCAGCAGCATTATTCTTAAAATGTAATTTCTATTCTTAAAATGGGCATGTTAAATCCACTGAGAAAGTCCACTCTACTATGTACCCTCCTCCCCCGGTTACGTTGCTTTCATTTCCATCACTGGTAATAGAAAAGGTTTAATGGGATCAACAGGCCAAGTAGAACATCAAGTGTGCAGAAAAGAAAGAAAAAGACACATTGTGCATTTATGCAATATAGTTGTACTGGTTTGGATTCTCCTTGTCTCTTTCCATGTAGTCCCTGTCAATTAGCGACTCTATTCTCTTCTTAAGGTCAGTGGGCTGTGAAAGCAATTCAGGAAGTCAGTAATGATTTTTGAATATTTTTTGCATTAAAATATGTATATAATGATCATTCAGCTTTTACTTGATATCAGGCTCAACCCAATTCCTTCAAGTGGGTGTCACGGTTTGTAAACAGAAAGGGGTTAAGGGGATCATTCAGTTGTTTAGAGTGTGGTGCTGATAACACCAAAGTTGCAGGTTCAATCCCCCTATGAGGCAGTTGCATATTCCTGCATTGCAGGGGGTTGGACTAGATGATCCTCAGGGTACCTCCCAATTCTATGATTCCTAAGATTCACAACTCCATTCTATTTACATCACAAGTAGCTTCTTTGGATATGCACTCCACTATGTCCACAAAGTATTCCTATCCTGGAGGGCAAATTCTGACAACACACAGCATACAGATACATGTTTTGAGTGCTTAAAATGACAGCCATCCTAAATTATTCTGTACTGGAATTCTTTATCATTAGCTGACTAAATCTTTTGAAGTTGCCTCATCGGACATTATCAAAAACAAAACAATTTTTCACTTGAAAGTACTGTCACAATAAAAGTATTGTAGGAATAAATTACCGCCAACAAGTAAAGGAAGAACATCTATACCACACCTTTACTGGGAATTTCAGTTGGTTGTATACTTCAGACACAAGAAGATTGTGGCTCAAAGTCTTGCGCATTTTCATTATTCTCACAATTGCGGCATCAATTTGGTATTGCCGATCCTGAAATACCCTCTCTGTAGTGCTTGCTTGTTCTTCTACCTGCAGGAGCAGGAATTTGGAAAAGAAAGTATATCAGAAATTGAAAAAGCCTGTCTTTGCCATCCCTCAAGTGAATGGATTAATTTCAATCAGTAGTGTAGTGTGGGCGTGGACAGGATTTTTGTTGGGGGTGGGCAGGACTTCTGTTGGGGGGGCTGAACTGACGTGATTGGTCAATTAGCAAAGTATTTATATTGTTTTACTTGATCTGGGGGGAGATGCCCCCCCTGTGGCTATGTCCATGTAGTGTAGTTAATTTGGGTTGAGTGGATGAAATGGTATTGGTGTTCTTGGGGTACTACTTCTGATAAAACAAAAAAAATTCCTTCCAGTAGCACCTTAAAGACCAACTAAGTTAGTTCTTGGTATGAGCTTTCGTGTGCATGCACACTTCTTCAGATACACAGATACTTCAGATACTTCAGATGTGTATCTGAAGAAGTGTGCATGCACACGAAAGCTCATACCAAGAACTAACTTAGTTGGTCTTTAAGGTGCTACTGGAAGGAATTTTTTTTGTTTTGACTATGGCAGACCAACACGGCTACCCATCTGTAACTACTTCTGATAAGTAAGGCCCTCCCCTTAAAACCACATATGAGAGTCCTTGCTTGTCATCATTGTAAAGGGGGAAAGAATCCTTTAGACTCCATCCACCTCACCATTTCACTATGCAAACTTTTGAAATAAATGTACAGAGCCAGAGGCAATTATGCTGCTTAAGGTCACAGTCTTGTATCCTAAGACACCTACTTACGAACAAGCCATGTCTGTTCATCAAGGTCATCTTAAGAGGACTGTCTTTTGGTGTCCCCACCTACTGAGGTCAGGCAGGCAATGACTGAGGATTAGGCTCTCTGAGTAGGAGCACACTGGCTTTAGAGTAGGGTTTCCCAAACTTGGGTCTCCAGCTGTTGTTGGACTCCAACTCACATCATCCCTAGCTAGCAGGACCAGTGGTCAGGGATGATGGAAACTGTAGTCCAAAAACAGCTGGAGTGTCAAGTTTGGGAAACCATGCTTTAAAATACCCTTTCCATGACTGTGCCTATTCTCATGAGTTTTAAGAACCAGGTGAAAAAGTTTTAGTTTGTCCAGGTCTTTTCAATAGGATGCCATATTTTATTTAATGGATGCTTTTTGTAGTTGATTGTTCTTAGCCAAGTAAAAAGCAATACAATAAACAGGAGTTCTGCTAAATCAGACCAAAGGCCAGCTAGTCCAGCAAGGTGATCTCACAGTGGCAAACTGGATGCCTCTGGGAAGCCCAAAGCAGGACATGAGCACAACAGCCCTCTACCATTCAGAGCCCTCTACTGGTATTCAGAGGCATACTGCCTATGCTACTGGAAGTAGTACATAGTTCTCATGCCATTGACAGTAGCCACTGGCAACCTTAGCCTCCATAAATTTTCTAATCCCCCTTTAAAGCCATCCAACTTGGTGACTTACTATTACATTGATTCAAAAGGCGTTTTACAGTTTTATGACCTTTATACCTTTTTAATGCTGTACTGTTTAATTGTAAGCTGTCTTGAAAAGAAATTTAATTTAAAAGCAAGATTAAAAAAGATTTCCATAAAAGAAAGTCATTTTGGGGTCAATGGGAAGGCTACACATTTTACAATGTGTAAGGTCAGATCACTTCCTGGTGCAACTGGACATCTCAGAGACTCTTCCCCTCTGCAGGGAGGTGGAACCTATTCGGATGTTCCGCCCCCAACACTTAATGGATCCAAATAGCTTCCAGAGAGTGGTAGGGGATGTTTTATCCCATGTTGATGGCCTTTCAGCTGATTTCCTGGTGACCTGCTGGAATGCAGAGTTAACCAGGGCTATTGAATGTCTGGTTCCGAAGCGCCCTCTCCGATTGCATGGAGCCCGGACAGCCCTGTTGTTTCCCCCAGAGCTGAGGGCGATAAAACAATCATTCAGACGGCTAGAGTACCAGTGGCGGAAAACTCATTCTGAATCAGACCGGACACAGGTTAGAGATCAACACTGAGCCTACCAAGTGGTTATGGTGACGGCGAATAGGACCTTCTTCACCGCCTCTATTGCATCTGCAGAAAACAGCAGCAGGAGACTCTTTCAGATGGTTCACAATCTATCAGAACCACCTTCGTCATCGGGCCAGGTAGGGAAGCCAGGATCTCCTGCAATGCTTTTGCAAAGTTTTTTGCAGATAAAGTTGCTCAGATTCGGAAGGAGGCAGACTCCACCGTGGAAGCAGGGCCGAGGTGGGAGAGTGCTGGAGTCCTGTCTAGTCATATTATATGGGAACAATTCCAATCTGTTACCTCCAAGGATGTGGACAGGCTGCTTGGACGAGTGAAACCAACCACCTGTCTTCTTGATCCTTGCCCATCCTGGCTCATAAAAGCAAACCGGGAAGGGCTGGGCGATAGGCTCTGCGGGGTGGTGAATGCTTCCCTCTGCGAGGGAGCCTTCCCAGACCCACTGAAAGAGGTGGCCATTAAACCACTTCTTAAAAAAACATCTTTAGGCCCGGCCAATATGGCCAACTATTGCCCAGTCTCAAATCTTCCATTCTTGGGCAAGGTGATTGAGTGGGTGGTTGCTAAACAACTCCAAGCATGCCTGGAGGATGCAGACCATTTGGATCCCTTCCAGTCGGAATTCAGGCCTCATCATGGGACTGAAGCTGCCTGGGTCACTCTGGTTGAGGATCTCCTGTGGGCTAGGGACAAAGTTGAAAGCTGTTTCCTAGTTCTGCTGGATCTCTCAACAGCCTTTGATGCCATCGACCATAACATCCTTCTGGACCATCTAGAGGGGCTGGGAGCTGGGAGCAGTGGTTCTGCTCCTTTCTCCTGGGCCGTGTCCAGAAAGTGGTGTTGCGGGATGAGTTATCAGACCCCTGGGCTCTCACTTGTGGGGTGCCTCAGGGTTCCATCCTCTCCCCCATGCTTTTTAATATCTATATGAAGCTGCGGGGAGAGATCATCAGGGGGTTTGGGCTGGGTGTTCATCAGTACACAGATAATACCCAGCTCTACCTCTCTTTCAAATCAGAACCAGTGAAGGCGGTGAAGGTTCTGTGTGAGTGCCTGGAGGCGGTTGGAGGATGGATAGGGGCTAACAGATTGAGGATGAATCCTGAAAAGAAAGAAGTACTGTTTTGGGGGGACAGGGGGTGGGTGGGTGTGGGGGACTCCCTGGTCCTGAATGGGGTGACTGTGCCCCTGAAATACCAGGTACACAGCCTGGGAGTCATTTTGGACTCACAGCTGTCCATGGAGGTGCAGGTCAATTCTGTGTCCAGGGCAATTGTCTACCAGCTCCATCTGGTATGCTGGCTGAGACCCTACCTGTCCACAGACTGTCTCGCCAGAGAGGTGCCTGCTCTAGTTATCTCCCGCTTGGACTACTGCAATGCGCTCTACATGGGGCTACCTTTGAAGGTGACTTGGAAACTGCAATTAATCCAGAATGCTGCAGCTAGACTGGTGACTGGGTGTGGCCGCCGGGACCATATAACACCGTTCCTGAGAGACCTGCATTGGATCCCAGTACATTTCCGAGCACAATTCAAAGTGCTGATGCTGACCTTTAAAGCCCTAAACGGCCTCAGCCCAGTATACCTGAAGGAGCGTCTCCACCCCCATTGTTCAGCTTGGACACTGAGATCCAGTGCCAAGGGCCTTCTGGCGGTTCCCTCACTGTGAGAAGTGAGGTTACAGGGAACCAGGCAGAGGGCCTTCTTGGTAGTGGCACCTGCCCTGTGGCATGCCCTCCCATCAGATGTCAAGGAAATAAGCAACTATCCTACTTTCAAAAGACATCTGAAGGCAGCCTTGTTTAGGGAAATTTTTATGTTTAATGCTGTAATGTGTTTATAATATTTGATTGGGAGCTGCCCAGAGTGGGTGGGGAAACCCAGCCAGATGGGCAGGGTATAAATAATTTTTTAAATTATTATTATTATTATTATTATTATTATTATTATTATTATTATTATTATTATTATCATCATCATCATCATCATCATCATCATCATCACAACACCAAGAACAACTAAAAATATGTTCATCTGTAATTTAAACATTTGCAACAAAAAACAATTTCCATCCTCTTCCCTATCTTCCAAAAGACTGCTTGGCAACAGGAAGAAAATGGAAGTACAAGGAGATATTACAATAATTATGAGGGGGGAAAAATAGTATTCAAAAGCAGCTTCTCCCAGTTTAAATGGGTGCTGGATGGCCATAACCTTGAACAGATTAAATACTTCAGTTATCTAGGGCTCACATTCCATCATACAGGATCTTGGAAGCACCATTGGCAAACCTCCCTTCAAAAGGCGGAGATCACAAAGCTAGCCATACTCAGATTCTTTTTCACAAAGGGTGGCAAATGTGTTCCAGCATCCTTAAGGGTTTTCAACGCAAAACCTGTTTCCCAACTCCTGTACGCAACAAATGTCTGGCATAATGGGGACGTGCCTAAGCTAGACGGCTTTCAGGTAAAATTTCTACAATCTCTACTGCAGGTACTCAACTGTGTCCCCAACTCCATACTTATGTTAGAAGCTGGTGAATGCCCAATTTTAACTAAAGCATGGTGGGCTGCCCTAAAACATTGGCTCAGGATTGCAGTGTTTGATCTAGGGAAGGGTTTGTATCAACACCTGACCAATGAGGAGTTTGTCAGCAATTGACAGAAAACCATGGCTAGAAAAGTCACCTCTATTAGTCTGTCACCCCCCCCCCCCCCGCCAACTCTATTACCTGGTTATGAAGGCACCCTAAAGACGTTAAAGCAAAGATTATGGGATAATGCACACAGTGACTTGCGATCTCAATCACACACAGTCTGTAGTCCGCTGGCAGTAGGAGTACACTATGGGCATGTCTTTAAGTTAACACCTTATATTCAAAACCTGACAGTATCAAATTACCAAAGGTTATTCACCAAAGCCAGACTAAACGTTTTTCCTTCTGCAGTGTTGGATGGCAGGTTGAGAGGAGTTCCCTACCAGGACAGACTTTGCTCGTGTGCCCAAGACATCAGTTCTATAAAACATATTTTGCTGCACTGTGCGAAATACAAGCAATCCAGGGCTGAATTGATATTACCCTTGCTGGTACCTTTCCCGGGAAAATCAGAGGCTCACTATGTCAGGTTCCTATTGGAAGACCGGACATACGCTAGAACATTAGCAGTGGCAAACTTTGTCGGTGGTTGCAAGAACCAATGATCCCTAACTTTAAGTCTGAACAAAATGCTTGTTTAACCTGGAGGTAGGCTGTCTGAATTGTGTATTGCTTTGTAATGATTTGTTGGGTCTCTGGACTGTAATAAAGATTGATTGATTGACAACAATAAGCTACAGCTAACAAGTCACCCAGCATGCAACTCCTAGCCATAAAAACCTGAACCACTAAGCATTCAATGTAAATAGATACTTAACCAAAAGCTAGGGAAATAAAAAATCTAATTTAATGTACAAAATAGCTCACATTTCTTATAATGAGACAAGTACAAGTGTCTTGATGTCCCAATCTCAGGAAGAGAGGTTTTTGTAACCCATGCCCCTGGCATATAAAATGGTTCAGGATGACTCAAGCAGTATAAATTGAAAACTGGAGCCAAAATAATTGCCACTGAATTGCTTCTGGGTGATTCAGGGCACTGCCCAGGCACCCAGAAAATATACGACAGTAATCTGAAGGGAAAAAAGAACCAGAGACCGTTTCTTTCATCTGGATCTGATTGATTTTTATCCTGAATAGCTTATGTCTGAAGTCATCATTGCAAATAAATTTATCGCCATCTTCCACATCTTTGCCTCTGGGGCTTTTTGTTAGCACTCTGGCCTTGCCGCAGGCTAATGACTGGAGGGTTCGTCGAAGGTCTCCATCCTCTAAAACAGAAAGAGATGGTTTAGTTTTTTAGCCACTAGCACTCAGAAGCCACAAGGAACATCCAATACGGACCTATTCCAGTAGCTTGTTTTATCTCCTCTAAACTGAATTCTTCACCTTCGTTAAACATAAGCAGCACTAAAGTCTGGAACAATGAGACCTGTAGCTCTTTTTTGCCCTGTCAGGAACAAAAAAAAGTGATAAAAACACTTCTGCATTTACTTATAAAATGTAAATAATTTGTTTAACAATAGTTCTAGATCCATGCACAGGGAGGTCCTACACTTTGCAGTTATTTAACATTCATTCCATATAAAAGGAAATAATATCCATATGATAGCTGTGTTATCTTTATAGCAGAGTGCTTATACCTTAGGAAGACACTATGTGTAATCATGTTTGCCTTTTTAAACTACAGTTAAGAACTATATCTGATACACTTCAACCACAGTTTAGCATTGGCCATGAATTTAACCACGGTTAAATCTACATTGAGCAAACCCTTGTTAGGACAGTTTCCCTGATTCTCTAGCCAATCTGTTTGCAAGGTGATAAACAGATCTTTCTGGTGTTTCCCTATTTCCAAGACCAATTCAAAGTGCTGTTTTTAAAGCCTTATACAACTTGGATGTAAATACAAGTCCATGGTCACCCAGCAAAAAGGAATATTTTTTTGCAAATATATTTATGTAAGCCAATACAAATGGGCCCCTATTTACACCTGAAATTGGATAATTTTGATGGAACATGGAAAGTATTGTTCTTGGGGTGGATGGTTCATGAAAGGATGAAAGTTTCGTGAAAGGATGGATGTTTCATGCAAATGATAGCACAGGATGTTGGTGGCAGAACTGATGAAGAAACAAAATCAAATGAAATGAAATAAAGTAAGAACAATTCACAAAAGCTGAACAAAACCTAGAGACCAATATTTTAAAATGGGAATGACTACTTAAAAATCCCTGCTACATTCCACATCTACTAAATGGCTTCAACAAGTGATTAACAGTATACCAGAAAGCAAACAGTACCTCTTTAAATTCTGCTTTGAGTACGCAGTGTCCTAATGCTGATTGCCACTGTAGTTTCCTGCCACTGTGCTTTCCTAGATAAAATGTCTTGAATATCTCCTGCAGTTTTATCATCTAAAGAGAAGAGAGATATGAGCTTCAAGTACAGGGTTGCCATATTTCAAAAAAGGTTTGCTGAATTTTGTTCGGCAAAATTTCCTCATGTGCCATTTTTACACCTGAAAACCAGGACATGTCAGGAAGTTTCCTGACGTATGGCAAGTAAAAATAATCAACTAGTACAGTCTTATCTATGCTGAGCCATTAAAGGCTATCCCCTGCCTCCGGGTCTGGCCTTGACCGGATGGATACTGCAATCAACAGGGGAAACCCACATGACCTGAAGGTGTTGCTGTGTAATGCCAGGTCAATGATGAATAAAACCACTGCCATCCACGACCTGATTGTGGATGGAGGATTTGACCTGGCATGTGTGACAGAGACCTGGTTGGAGGAAGCAGATGGGCCTGTCCTTGCTGCCGCCTGCCCACCAGGTTTCTCTTACGCACAGCAACCCAGGTCATGTGGGCGGGGAGGGGGGGTTGCAGTGATTTTTAGGAAGTCATTAGTTTGCATCAGGCGTCCTACTGGGAAGACCCAGTTTTCTGAGTGCATGTTCTGGAAGTTGGGCAATAGGGGCAGTACAGGATTCCTTTTGGTGTACCGACCTCCCCGCTGCACCAAGGATTCCCTGTCCGAGCTGCTTCAGGTCGTGGCGGATGTTCTCCTGGAGACACCTAGTTTGGTTGTCCTAGGGGATTTTAACATCCATGCCGACACGACCTTACAAGGGGCCGCTCGGGACTTCGTGGAAAGCATGGCCTCCATGGGGCTGTCCCTGAATAAGTTGGGCCCAACTCATAGTCATGGACATGCCTTAGACCTGGTATTCACCTCTAGTGACGTGGGTGATCTGACACTAAGTAAAAGTGAAACCAAAGAAGTGCCATGGTCAGATCACTTCCTGGTGCAACTGGACTTCTCCGCGACCCTTCCCCTCTGCAGGGAGGTGGGACCAATTCGGATGGTCCGCCCCTGCCACTTAATGGATCCAAATGGTTTCCAGAGAGTGGTAGGGGATGCTTTATCCCATGTTGATGGCCTTTCAGCTGATTCCCTGGTGGCCCGCTGGAATGCGGAGTTAACCAGGGCTATCGACTATCTGGCTCCGAAGCGCCCTCTCTGATTGCATGGAGCCCGGACAGCCCCGTGGTTTTCTTCGGAGCTGAGGGCGATGAAACAATCGCTGAGACGGCTAGAGCGTTGGTGGCAGAAAACTCACTCCGAATCTGACCGGACACAGGTTAGAGCTCAACGTCGAGCCTACCAAGTGGCGATAGCGACGGCGAAGAAGACTTTCTTCACCGCCTCTATTGCATCTGCAGAAAATAGTAGCAGGAGACTCTTTCAGGTGGTTCACAATCTATCAGAACCACCTTCGTCATCGGGCCAGGTAGGGAAGCCAGGATCTCCTGCAATGCTTTTGCAAAGTTTTTTGCAGATAAAGTTGCTCAGATTCGGAAGGAGCTAGACACCACCGTGGGAGCAGGGCTAGGGCGGGAGAGTGCTGGAGCCCTGTCTGGTCAAGTTGCATGGAATCAATTTCAATCCGTTACCCCCGAGGATGTGGACAGGCTGCTTAGACGCGTGAAACCAACCACCTGTCTCCTTGATCCTTGCCCATCCTGGCTAATAAAAGCAAGCCGGGAAGGGCTGGGCGATGGGCTCTGCGGGGTGGTGAATGCTTCCCTCTGTGAGGGAACATTCCCAGATCCGCTGAAAGAGGCGGTCATTAAACCGCTTCTTAAAAAACCATCTTTAGACCCGGCCAGTATGGCCAACTATCGCCCAGTCTCAAATCTTCCATTCTTGGGCAAGGTGATTGAACGTGTGGTTGCTGAACAACTCCAGGCACGCCTGGAGGATGCGGACCATTTGGATCCCTTCCAATCAGGGTTCAGGCCTCATCATGGGACTGAAACTGCCTTGGTCGCACTGGTTGATGATCTCTGGCGAGCTAGGGACAAAGGTGAGAGTTGTTTCCTAGTTCTGCTGGATCTCTCAGCGGCCTTTGATACAATCGACCATAACATCCTTCTGGACCGTCTAGAGGGGTTGGGAGCTGGGGGCACTGTTATACAGTGGTTTCGCTCCTTCCTCCTGGGCCGTGTTCAGAAAGTGGTGGTGGGGGATGAGTGTTCAGACCCTTGGGCCCTCACTTGTGGGGTGCCTCAGGGTTCCGTCCTCTCCCCCATGCTTTTTAACATCTATATGAAGCCGCTGGGAGAGATCATCAGGGGGTTTGGACTGGGTGTCCATCAATATGCAGATGATACCCAGCTCTACCTCTCTTTCAAATCAGAACCAGTGAAGGCGGTGAAGGTCCTGTGTGAGTGCCTGGAGGTGGTTGGAGGATGGATGGCGGCTAATGGATTGAAGTTGAATCCTGACAAGACAGAAGTACTGTTTTTGGGGGACAGGGGGCGGGCTGGTGTGGAGGACTCCCTGGTCCTGAATGGGGTAACTGTGCCCCTGAAGGACCAGGTGCGTAGCCTGGGAGTCATTTTGGACTCACAGCTGTCCATGGAGGCGCAGGTCAATTCTGTATCCAGGGCAGCTGTCTACCAACTCCACCTGGTACGCAGGCTGAGACCCTACCTGCCCGTGGACTGTTTCGCCAGAGTGGTGCATGCTCTAGTTATCTCCCGCTTGGACTACTGCAATGCGCTCTACGTGGGACTACCTTTGAAGGTGACTCGGAAACTACAGCTAATCCAGAATGCGGCAGCTAGACTGGTGACTGGGGGCGGCCGCCGAGACCACATAACACCGGTCTTGAAAGACCTACATTGGCTCCCAGTACGTTTCCGAGCACAATTCAAAGTGCTGGTGTTGACCTTTAAAGCCCTAAACGGCTTCGGCCCAGTATACCTGAAGGAGCGTCTCCACCCCCATCGTTCTGCCCGGACGCTGAGGTCCAGCGCCGAGGGCCTTCTGGTGGTTCCCTCATTGCGAGAAGCAAAGCTACAGGGAACCAGGCAGAGGGCCTTTTCGGTAGTGGCGCCCGCCCTGTGGAACGCCCTCCCATCAGATGTCAAAACGATAAACAACTACCTGACATTCAGAAGACATCTTAAGGCAGCCCTGTTCAGGGAAGTTTTTAATGTATGATATTTTAGTGTTTTTTGGTTTCTATGGAAGCCGCCCAGAGTGGCTGGGGAGACCCAGCCAGATGGGCGGGGTACAAATAATAAATTATTATTATTATTATTATTATTATTATTATTATTATTATTATTATTGGTCAAAATCAGCACTTTGAATTGGGTCCGGAAGCTATTTGGAAGCCAGTGCAGTCAGGCCAGGATTGGTGTGAGATGATCAAACCGTCTTGTCCCAGTGAGCAACCTGACTTTATTTTAAAAAGTCACCTTTATCCCAAATTGTTCCTTTAACCATTTTTTTTAAAGTACAATAAGTTTTAATCTTTTTGTATAGTGTTGCAACTACAAAGGGAGAGGCCCACAAATTACTTACTTAAACTATTTAACTTAAGTAATTCTCCCCAAATATGCCAGAGGTTTCTTGGCAATTTGTCTAAGTTTTCCAATTATTAGATAAAGAAGTTTTAATTTTAATCAGTAGTATATAGCAGTGGTTTTCAACCAGCGTGCCGTGGCTCCCTGGGGTGCCTTAAATGATGGTCAAGGGTGCGTGCAACGGGCAACACTGGCCTCTCTCCCTCTTTCTTCCCCTGTCTCCTCTGATGACCTCTCGTGTCTTTGCCTCCGAAATGCTTGCACAGTTGTTTGTTGCAGTAGCCCTGGCTACAAGCAACTGGTACCTCTGGGGCTGACCAGGGGATGTTGGTTGCCAGAAGCTGAGGCAACCTTGGAATAAACAAGCAAGTGGGTGAGGGAGCCCAGCCAGCCAGTCCACCAGCCCCTGCTGTTGGGAATGGACAGACAAGTGTGAGGCCGGGCAGGTAGGCAGGCACCGTGCTAGCCTTTCTTGTACTTGCTGTGTGCAAGGCCTACCAGGGAGCGGAGTGCCCAGTGCTGAAGGGGAGCCTTTCCACCATGCAGGCCCAGCAGCACCCACTGCTGCCACCCAAGGTAAGGTGCTGTCCTCAAGTTCATCTTTGGCCAGTCTCTGTTGGGCTACTAAGGCTGGGAGCATCCTCTTCCCAAGCCCCTGTGGCAGTGTGAGGAAGCACCTCTCTTTGGGGGGGGGGGGGCGGCTCAAAGACCAGGGGCAGAAGCAGTGGCTGCCCAGACGACTCCCAAGGACAAGGGAGAGGAGAGGAGTGAACACTCCAAAAGGGAGGGTGTTGGGAAAAGAGTGAGAGGTTGTTCGCTCTGCAGGCAAGGGGCGACATAACTGGGCTCCTGAGCCCCACAGGGGTGCCGCAGGAAGTATGCAGTGTTAGGGAATCATTCTGGCAGAAACAAGTAGACAGTTTCTAAAATGTTCCAGGTTTCCTTTATATATGGGAGTGGCACTCTGAGCTTAATTAGCATCAGCTGGAAGTGCCAATATGAAGAAAACCACACCACTTCGTTTTTGCAGATGCCTGATGGCAGATGTCTGACAGAAGAGTAAAGGTAAAGGTAAAGGGACCCCTGACTGTTAGGTCCCATCGCGGATGACTCTGGGGTTGCAGCACTCATCTTGCTTTATTGGCCGAGGGAGCCGGCGTACAGCTTCCGGGTCATGTGGCCAGCATGACTAAGCCGCTTCTGACGAACCAGAGCAGCGCACAGAAACGCTGTTTACCTTCCCGCCGGAGCGGTACCTATTTATCTCCTTGCACTTTGACGTGCTTTCGAACTGCTAGGTTGGCAGGAGCAGGGACCGAGCAATAGGAGCTCACCCCATCGTGGGGATTCGAACCACCGACCTTCTGATCGGCAAGCCCTAGGCTCAGTGCTTTAGACCACAGCACCTGCCTGTAAAATCTGCTGAAGGACTGTTCCTGTAATTTACGGCGTGTGGGAGATAAGAGAGCATTTGTTTGAAAGTGTGCTGTTAATTGCAGTTTATTTTAACAGTCGAAAATATATTTGCTACCGTAATGTTTCCACAGAGTTTGTGAGTCATCTTTAAAACAACTTCTGTTATTGTCCACTGCTTCTGGGAAGATTAAGATTGCTCTGCTAAACAGTTTAAAGAGGTTTTACCTAAAAGTGTGTGGATGGTAACCTCTAATGGTTAAGGGAGCCATAGACTCAAAAAGGTTGAAAACCTCTGGTCATCAGTATCAAACAAGAGTAATAAAAAGTTGTTCCATTTTGGATGTGTTGTCCAGCTATCTTACCTCTGATGGCAGGTGGACCTCCATAGGCACGTAGGTTGGCCAATATCCCATAGTCAAGATATTCACTGTGAGTTCAGTGTTACCAGGTACATTCTGATTTTGCATATACTACAGCAGAATCAAAGTGACAGAATAACCATATGAAACTACAAACAAGTTAAAGGCACTGTTAACTGCACACCTCACATCAAATCAGTATTTGGATTCTGTCGTCCCTCCAAGGAGCTTAGGGTAGCATAAATCAAATCCCCACCTTTAATCCTTACAACCACCCTTAGATTAGCTGAGAGATGGAAACTGGGCCAAGGTCATCCTGTGAGTTTCTGAGTTTGGGGAAATTCAAACCCAGGTTTCTCCAGCCAGATTTCCTTATCTAGTGCTCCACCATTCCACCCAATAACAAAGAGCTATAAGAGCATTACCAATTTGGCATACAGAAAGCAAAGCACATTGATGGAACTAACACGAGGGGTAGCTAGCCCTGTTGTGAGGAAGAAGGAAAATGGAATATTTGCAATGTCCTTTTCAGATGTAACTGCACATGCTTAATTTATTTCGCCAAAATACCGAAAACTTAATCCAATTAAAGGATAACCCAGAAGCCAAAATACACCCAGAAAGAAATATTGATGCCAGGTTTTGTACCCATACCTGCTTAAACTGTATCATGATGTCTTTAGAAAGCTCCATGTCTTTAAACATTCCTTCAAGTTTGCTTGTGAAAGCAGCTCCACATTCTATAAAATGATAGTTGTATTGAAATTGCAGTTAGATATTTTGTCATTGTCAACAAAAGATTTAAAGTGCATCAATAAGCAGATAGCAGAGAGGTATTTCCTGTTTCAGATAAAGGTAAAGATTACAACAGTATTGCAATTCTGCTCAGGAGTGGCTGGCTTGGTGGGCAGCTGTTGCAAATTGGTTCTGTTGGTGTGCCCTTGCTGCCCTGTCCTGGTAAAGCAGCAGTGATGCTGCTGCTGGAAGGCAAACTCTGTGGTAGCCAGTGGCGTAGCAAGGTCAGATGGTACCCGGTGTGAAAAATTTCTTGTCACCCCCCCCCCATTGAAATTATTAAAAGAAGGAAAAATAAGATACAGTCGCAAGTGTTATTTTCTGGTTTATTTACTTAACACTGTGAGCATAAGCACTTAAAAACTTTTTTTCGCAATGGGAATTTCTTATGAATGAAATTTTTTACTTAATTTTGCAGATTTGGCTTAACGTATGATGATCACAATGAATCAAGGAACGAAAAAATGTAACAAAAATAAATTCAGCACAGCACTTATAAGCTTCAGTAACTAACTCAACAGAATGACGTGGGGTGACTGACCGGCATGGCAGCGGATAGGATTGGTTGCGGGTTGGGTGATGATGAGTTACTGGTTGTTTACGTCTCGCTCAAGTATAAACTGTAGAGACAGACTGCGGTGAATCGGTAGAAAGAAACACCCACTCCCCTTCCTCATCCATATGCTCTCCACTATACAACATCAAGTTCAGCCACGTTTCGTTGCATTTGTTGACTAAACTAAAAAGTTTCAATGCATATTATGTTGACTTGTTGAGGTTAATTGTCAGACAAAGTTATTAAACTCGTTTTAAATAATTTTTTTCAAAAAAGTGTTGTGAGCCCCCCCCCCCAATTTTTTTTATTTTAAAAACACATACTTTTGCCATTTTTGTCACCCCCCTCAGTGATGACACCCGGGGTAGCCCACCCCCCCTTCCTATGCAACTGGTGGCAGCACCTTGGCAAACCAGTTGCTCTTCATTTATACTGAAGACTTTTTTAAAAAGAATGTGGGCCAAATTCTTAAATTGCTATCTATCCAGTTCAACTCCCAAAAAAGTAGCTACATGCAAGCTATGCATGTTTAAAAAGTGGCCTGCACGGCATTAAAATATTCACACACTGATTTTGTTATGGCACTTGCAGTTTATTGTGTTATGGCACTTGCAGTTTATTGCTTACTTTAGATCAGAGGTTCCCAAACTTATTTGGCCTACTGCCCCATTTTCAGGAAAAAAATTACACAGCGCCCACCTGAAAATCTGCCTTCTTTAAGCGAACAAAAAGAAAGATGCAGTGACAAATTTGCATTCTTTTATGTATCTATATTTCTACCTACATCCTACAACCTAGTAAAGAAGGATAATTTTAAAATAAAAATTATAAATATCAAAAATAATTCTAATGAGAAGAATGAACCTGGTGTGCTGCTATCAATTTATTAACGTTTGGCTCTATTTTTGTCAGCAGGATTCTTAAATCACCACAATTAGCTATTTGGGGGCAGGTTCTGTTTTCAGTTAACAGATTTGTGACCGCACTGAACCCACATTCCACTAAATATGATGAAGGAAATATTGGCAAAACCTATTTGGTGTTTCACAACTTTCTGACTAGTTGCAGGACCTTAGCCAGACCTAGCAGAGTACACGCAGAATCCACGGAAGCAATTGGCAACTTGGCTGCAGACAGGATAGACGAAGCAGGAACCAGGAACTTGTAGTTAGGTGTTTATTATATACAGTGGACTATTTACAGGAACAGAACACGGATCTTATGCTAGCTCTCTCTGACACGATTGACAACTCCTACACTCACTGACTACACTCAACTCCAAACTCTGAACTAACAGTTAGTAGGCCATTAATTATCACTCCCTTGAGAGAGCTTGACCAATCAGGGAGTGGTCTCCATGTCTCTGTTATTACCAGGCAGACTTACTCCTTCAGATTGCCTTCTGGCTGTCTGCCAAACCTTAATTGACTCTGTGTGAGTAGCTGCATGTACACAGTTTCCCAACAGGAAATGCTATAGTATTGTACAGGGGAGGAGTTGACACTGTCCCACAACAGCGCCTGACCTGGCGGTAAGCGTCATTACTGTTGGGTATATTTACGTAGCTGTAAATGGAGCCCACGCGCTTCCCTCAGCTCTCCGGTCAGCTACTGTAGCAGAGTGCACGCAGCGAGAAACTGTTGCTGTGCGTGTGTGTATAATAAATCAGGCTGCACGCACGGTGTCTTCCTTATCTTCTAAAAGTCTTTATTCGTGTAGAAAAACAGCTCTTAAATCTTTCCTGGCGACAGAGCACACATCTTGCTTCCTCTCCGGAGGAAACCGAAACAGAACAGACACACAGAGAAAACACTCCCCTCTGTGTACGGAGAGCCACGCCCCAGAATGTGAGACGTCACACAGAACCTCTTAACCCTGTAGGTTCTGATTCTCTCCACACCCCCTCTCGCCTCGCATTCTGGGGGTACTGTGAACACACATTTACAGACCTCTGAGAGTTCAACACCTTCCCCATTGCCTTTCGCCCCTTCCTGGCATCTTTGTCAGGCAACTGTTGAACCTCCTCACAAATCTCAGGTTCGCACCTAGCCACACCAACCCAAGCACTAGTGGCTTCATACCTTTCAGGTGGAATTCCCTTTGTTGCCCGAGATGAACGCCTGGGCACAAACTGGGGTGCTTCTTCTGACCCACTGGGGCCAGCAGGTGTGTCTTCTTCATCAGACTCCTCCCCCTCTGACTTGACCCATCTGTGAGCTTTCTCCATTATGCTAACAGGAGATGAAGGCTCACTCTTGGACACTCCTTTAACAACCCGTGGAGATGCCCAAACCTGTTCCGGACCTTGATCCTGGACCTGGTCCTCATTTTCAGGTTCAGCCTCTAACTCTCCCTCCTCCTCAGATTCAGACAGACAATCTGAGTGAATGTCAGGGCTCGCTTTGCGCCTTGCCCAACCATCCTGCTCACAGAACTCAGCATGTTTACTGATCAGAAGCTTGGTCTGATCACCTTCTGGATATGCAAACCTCCACCCCTTCGTCGCAGGTTCATACCCACAGAAGATCATTTCCTGGACCTTTGGACCACCTTGTTCTTGCAGAGCTTTTGGTACCGGCACCAAGGCTTTCGTACCGAATACACGGAGGAAATGCACCTGCGGTTTCTCTCCGTGGAGCATAAAATACGGGGTTTCACCTACCACTGAATTGTAGGACCTATTCTTCGTGAAATTCGCAGCCTTCGTCAACTCCCCCCAAAAGCTTTGAGGCAAACCAGAGTCATACAGCTGAATCTCTGCTGCTTGAACCAGAGCTTTGCTCCTAAGCTCTGCCACTCCCTTCTCCTGCGGAGAAGTCACCTTGTGACGTATCCCTTTCTGGCGAAAGAATTTCTGCAGAGCAGACCCAGTGACCTCTGACCCTCGGTCACTCTGGAACCCCTGCACCTTGGTGGAGAACCTTAGTTCCACCTCCGCAATCCAATCTTTGATCAGTTGCGCTGCATCCTCTTTCCGTTTCAGCGGATAGAACCAGCCAACCTGGCTAAAATCATCCTGCAGCGTCAGCCCAAACTTGGCCCCTCCCAGACTTGGCTTTGGCATGGGACCAAAAAGGTCTGCGTGCACAAGCTCAAAAGGCTTTGTGGCTACCCTCTCCACTCTGGGAAAACCACACCCTTTTACATTCGCTTTTCTGCAAGCCCTGCACTTTAGGGGTCTACCACATTCTCGTATTTTGCAACCTTTAGTGCACTCCGGTAGCATCTGGATATCTTCACAAGAACCATGTGACATTTTCTTGTGCCACGCACAAGCACATGAAACATGAGCATGAACATTTGCAGACTGTGCCTGTACTTTCTCAGCACTCCCTTCACCCTCCAGAGGTGTTTCAAGAACAAAAAGGCCGTTGTGCCCTTTTGGAACACTGATCAAGACTTTCCCCCCTCTGGAAATTGTGCAGACATTCTTCTCAAAACAAACCTTATACCCCTCCTGTAAGAGACAAGGTACAGATAAAAGACAATGTTTTATCCCCAGCGCCACATAGACTTGCAGCTGCGCCTGCAAAACAGAAACATAAACATTTCCAACTTTAGACAATGGCTTTTGTAAATCGTCTGCAAAGCAAACAGTTTTCCCATCTAAAACAGGTTTGCAGTTCCACATCTTGACACCAGGTGTCTCAGTTATCAGATGTCTGTTGACAGTACTGTCAATAATCCATTTCGTCACTTTGTCCTCACTGCAGCTGTTCTCCGAAGCTGCCATAGCAATGACCGTCCCGCTGCCCCCTTCCTTGGGGCCTTTGCAGGTGTCCTTTACAACTGCCATGGATGCAGTTAGCTGATAAGCGCCGTCTTCCCCCTCTGAGCCACGTCCTCTCTGCGACTTCCCACGCCTGCCCCCTCTGCTGGACTGGTTGCCATGGAAACCCGGCTGATTCCCATGGGAAACGGCCTTGGAGACATCCTGCCCTGTCTCCCTTGCTCTCTGGGGGCAGTAGCGACGCAAATGGTCTGGCGAATTGCAAATGTAGCAGCGACGAGTGGAAAAACACTGGGGTGAGCTCACAGCTAGCATAGTTTCCGGGCTAGCTCCGCCCCCTCTGAAATGGCACTCCTCCTCGTCACACACAGTGGAAACTTTTCCAAACTGGCTTTTGGGCCTCTCTGCCCCCCCCGACACTTCCAACAGCACTCCGTGAGGCTGTAAAATCAGGGCTTCTGGCTGAGCACTCAGCTTCCTCCTGCTCCTGGCCACCTGCTGAGCTTTCACACAAACCTCTCAGCACTTTCCAGGCTTCACAGGCAGATTCAATGCCCTCCAAATGAGGTAGCAGCTTAACATGTACACTTGCTCTCAACATGCAGATCTCAGCTCTCACAGCTTTCTCTCTCTGCTCACTGTCCACCAGTTCTGCATTTCCAGCAGCTGGTTTGGCTGGGGCCGGCTCCTTCTGGCTTATTTCCCACAGCCCTGTTGCCCAATACCACGCTCTCACTTTCCTGACCCAAGTATTCCACGACTGGGTGGTGAGCTCTTCAAGCTTTTCAAGCGGAGCTTGAAACACCTCTCGGCCATCTGCCATCTTCCCCCGGGGCCCAGCTTACTCACGTATACAAACAGCAGCTCTCCAGCTCCCGGACCAGCAGAACAGCGTCCCCCAGCTGAGTTCGTCTGCCTCTCCCAACTTCAGGCAGGACTCAAAGCTGGTGTCAGCGACGTCTTCAGCTTGCCTTCAAACGGTAGGCACAGCTCCAAACTCTCTGCAGCTATTCTCCAGCTGGCTCCCACACACACCGGCACGTCTGGCAACAGCTTCAAAGCGTTTTCTGACCACCCATGACCTGTTGGGTATATTTACGTAGCTGTAAATGGAGCCCACGCGCTTCCCTCAGCTCTCCGGTCAGCTACTGTAGCAGAGTGCACGCAGCGAGAAACTGTTGCTGTGCGTGTGTGTATAATAAATCAGGCTGCACGCACGGTGTCTTCCTTATCTTCTAAAAGTCTTTATTCGTGTAGAAAAACAGCTCTTAAATCTTTCCTGGCGACAGAGCGCACATCTTGCTTCCTCTCCGGAGGAAACCGAAACAGAACAGACACACAGAGAAAACACTCCCCTCTGTGTACGGAGAGCCACGCCCCAGAATGTGAGACGTCACACAGAACCTCTTAACCCTGTTGGTTCTGATTCTCTCCACAATTACACAACAAAGGAAACATGTACAAATGGTTTTTCCATTTTTTTTCTTCTCTTCTTTCCTTATGCTTCCACTGCCCCCTTATTTTTATTCCACACACCCCAATTGCACCTGAGGCTACTACCGCCCATCCTGAATTGTTCCAGTGCCCCCCAGGGGAGGTATTTACCACTTTGGGAAACACTGCTTTAGATGAAGTAAATACAGATATATTTCTAAGCCACTTCATGCATCCAGTGAAGTAAGTTGTAGCCTATGAAAGCTCATGTGACAATAAGTTTGCTAACTGCCACACAAATTTATTGTCTTTATGTCAGTACAACCTAGGAAATCTAAAAGGGCCATTACAGAACCATGGTATTCTGAAAGGCGAAGTTTGAGGAGGTAAAACTCAAAACAGTGGATAGTTTACCAGCCTAAGCCTGGGATTCAAACAGGGGCATACCATGGGTTGCTGGCACCCAGGGCAGGTAAAGTGTCCTGGTGGACTGGGCAGCTGGGGTGGAGGCCACATTGGCATTGGCGGCTGCCCTGCTACTTCCCTCCTTCCTCCCCACCTTGTCCCACCCCACCCCAGAGGCACCTTGTGGCCATTGAATGGAGCTGCTGCCTGGACAATGAGGCAGCTGAAGCCCCTCGCAAAAGAGGGGGAAGCAAGCAGGGAGGCGTTAGTTACAGGGGTCCCTCACACCTATATTAAGCCTCTAATTGGGAATGTCTACACAGGTAGGACTTGAATGCACTCATTCAGTGCATTCAGTCTCTGTAAGAGTGTAAGCTAACTAGGAGGGGATGTTTTATCCCGTGTTGATGGCCTTTCAGCTGATTCCCTGGTGACCCGCTGGAATGCAGAGTTAACCAGGGCTATTGACTGTCTGGCTCCGAAGCGCCCTCTCCAATTGCATGGAGCCCAGAGAGCCCTGTTATTTCCCCCGGAGCTGAGAGCAATTAAACAATCGTTGAGATGGCTAGAGCACCGGTGGCGGAAAACTCATTCTGAATCGGACCGGACACAGGTTAGAGCTCAATGTTGAGCCTACCAAGTGGCAATGGCGACGACGAAGAAGAGTTTCTTCATCGCCTCTATTGAATCTGCAGAAAACAGCAGCAGGGGACTCTTTCAGGTGGTTCACAGTCTAATGGAACCACCTTCGTCATCGGGCCAGGTAGGAAACCCAGGATCTCCTGCAATGCTTTTGCAAAGTTTTTTGCAGATAAAGTCGCTCAGATTCGGAAGGAGGTAGACTCCACCGTGGAAGCAGGGCTGAGGTGGGAGAGTGCTGGAGTCCTGTCTAGTCATATTATATGGGATCAATTCCAATCTGTTACCTCCGAGGATGTGGACAGGCTGCTTGGACGAGTGATCCTTGCCCATCCTGGCTCATAAAAGCAAGCCGGGAAGGGCTGGGCAATGGGCTCTGCGGGGTGGTGAATGCTTCCCTCTGCGAGACCCACTCAAAGAGGTGGTCATTAAACCACTTCTTAAAAAAGCATCTTTAGGCCCGGCCAATATGGCCAACGATCGCTCAGTCTCAAATCTTCCATTCTTGGGCAAGGTGACTAAGTGGGTGGTTGCTGAACAACTCCAAGCATGCCTGGAGGATTCAGACCATTTGGATCCCTTCCAATCGGGATTCAGGCCTCACCATGGGATGGACTTCATTACAGACTTACCAGCCTCAAGGAAACAGACAGTAATATGGGTGGTGGTAGACTTGTTTACTAAAATGGCGCACTTCATGCTGTGCCAGAAGCTGCTATCGGCCCAAGAAACAGCGCAGATGTTTGCAAAACATGTGTTTAAGCTGCACGGGTTGCCGTTGAGAGTGATTTTGGAAAAGGGGGCACAATTTACCTCGCAGTTTTGGAGGAAGTTAATGCAGCTTTTGGACGTAGAGGTGTGCTTGACCTCGGCTAGGCACCCACAAACCAATGGCAAGTCAGAGAGAACCAGCGCTACGTTGCAACAATACCTTCGTTGCTTTGTGAAATATCAGCAAGAAGACTGGGTAGACAAGTTGGGACTGGCAGAGTTCGAGTACAGTAACGCAGTAAACACGTCTACCCAGCAGACTCCATTTATGGCAAACCACGGAAGACACCCAAGAGCATTTCCAGAGCCATGAAGCAACTTGTCGGTGCCAGCAGCGGAGCAGTTCATGGAGGAAATGCAGGCTCTACAGGAACTGCTGAGGGAGAAACTAGACGCGGCTAAGGCAGTGTACAAGAAGAATGCTGATGAACATAGGCAGCAGGGGGAGGAGATCGAAGTGGGGGATAAGGTGTGGATGTCAGCTAAAGACTTGCCAACTAAGGGGAGATAGAGGAAGCTAGAGCCAAGAAGGCTGCGACCATTTCAAGTGGTAGAGCAGGTAAATCCTGTATCGTTCAAACTTAAATTGCCTGCCTCAATGAAGATACACCCTGTATTCCATAGGACTCTCCTGTCACCATTTGTTCCTGCACACCAGTACCAGAAACTTAAGCAGGCACCTCCACCTCCAGTCATGGTGGAATCCCAAGCGGAGTATGAGATCCAGGAAATATTGGATTTGAGGATTTGCAGGAGGCAGTTGAGGTATTTAGTGTCTTGGAAAGGTTATGCTGCTGAAAATTCCTGGGTACGAAGCCAGGATTTGCATGCCCCTGACTTGCAGAGGCAGTTCCACCGTAGGTACCCCCACAAACCCAAACCCAGAGGGTGGAGGCCGAACCCAGTGAGGAAGAAGCTGAGGAGAGTGAAGAATGGTGGGAACCTGCATCAAGAGAGCCCTCCATGGCAGGCAATGAAGCAGAGGAGGAGGAAGGGGGGCTTAGAGGAGGGGGTGATATCAGAGAAGCGGCTATTCTGACAGGCAGAGGGAGAAGAATCAGAGAGCAGCAGGAATCTGCTTTCTTCACACACAGAGAGTAAGGGAAGCTTATCTAAGAACCCGTAGATTGAGTCGTTTAGTAGAAAGGCGCATGTCAGGGAAAAGGAGGGAGTGGAGGCTTTCCTGTGTTGGCCAGAAAAGGAAGCCAAATCCAGCAACTGACTCAACGGGCAAGGAATGATTAATGGAGCTCCGACCGGGAGTTATTTTAATTGACCAATAAATCTGAAATAATTAACTGTCAGAGGTTGCGTCATGTGTGAGAGAGACATCAAACCTGACACTGCAATGCGCTCTACGTGGGGCTACCTTTGAAGGTGACCCAGAAAGTGCAATTAATCCAGAATGCAGCAGCTAGACTGGTGACTGGGTGTGGCCGCCGGGACCATATAACACCATTCCTGAGAGACCTGCATTGGCTCCCAGTATGTTTCCAAGCACAATTCAAAGTGTTGATGCTGACCTTTAAAGCCCTAAACGGCCTCGGTCCTGTATACCTGAAGGAGCGTCTCCACCCCCATCGTTCTGCCCGGACACTGAGGTCCAGCGCCGAGGGCCTTCTGGTGGTTCCCTCACTGCAAGAAGCAAAGCTACAGGGAACCAGGCAGAGGGCCTTCTCGGTAGTGGCGCCTGCCCTGTGGAACACCCTCTCATCAAATGTCAAGGAAATAAGCAACTATTTTACTTTTAAAAGACATCTGAAGGCAACCCTGTTTAGGGAAGTTTTTAATGTTTAATGCTGTAATATGTTTTTAATATTCGGTTGGGAGCTGCCCACAGTGGCAGGGGAAACCCAGCCAGATGCTTGGGGTATAAATAATAAACTTATTATTAATTTATTATTATTATTATTTATCATCATCCCTTCAGTTCTTTCTGATAGGCCAGAATTGCAAAGTCAACACAGGTGGAAGAGTCCACATGACTGAAGGGGACACAAAACTCTGCAACACAGACACTTTTTTCTGGTAGTACATTTTTAAGGTGTCATGCCTAGGCAATGGATTCTTTCTTGCAGGGGGTTGGACTACAGGACCTTTGGATGCCTTCCAAAACTACAATTCTATAATTCTATCTTCTTCTTAGGAAATACAGTAACAATCCTTCATATGCAAAGCTATCATTTTTAAAACACTTTCTACAATATGGATGTATTGGAAACCCACTCTGATTTCTAAAGAAAGAAACATCTTGAGTTTCTGCACATTTTGATATATTAGGCTAGAGGAGTGGTGTTGATGTTGGAGAGAACATAAAATAGACAGCAAGCAATACATTAGAAAAAATGCAAAAAAACGTTACCAACAAAGGGAGATTGGCAAAACAAGCTGTGTATCTGAAATTGGCAGTGGAAATTAGACAACAACCAAACCAAAAACTTAAAAAAGAGTGGGAAAGTGTAAAAAAATATTTGGCATAACATTGTTCTCAAATCAAACCCTTGATGTGTTTCAAATAAATTTCACAAAGTCAAAATGCAGATAAACAAGTTATTTATTATGTATTAAAAAGACAATAAAGGTAAACAACACAATTGAAAGGAAAAATAAGATAGAAAAAGCTGCAGTGAGGTGGTGGGTAGTCACGGGTGAATAAATATGGATATTGTTTGGTTTACTTATGTATACAGTATATGTTAAATTATGGATTGGAATATGTAAATAATTAACAAAGGAAAATTTAATAAAAAGCATTTTAAGAAAACACCAAAAAACAAAACTGCAAGCCTTCCATACTGTTGAGGTTCCTTTAATTGCTGTTAAGTAAACTCTGGTGCACGTGCTTCCCTTATCTTGCACCTGCAGGTTTTACGATTAGTGTTTGAAAGTCACTGTGACCTGACAACAGGCCAAGGGTGTGGTCATTCTTGAGTATATTGAGAGGGGGCTGTACACTGCCTGTTTGCTTTGGTGCAAGGAAGCTCTGCCAGATTGATACTGAACTCTGTGCTGTATGTATGCTGTGAGTTGTACTTCTTTGCATTTGAAGCCTGTACTTTATGTATATAGTGTATATAGTAAAAAGGTAAAGGGGACCCCTGACCATTAGGTCCAGTCATGGCCGACTCTGGGGTTGCGGCGCTCATCTTGCTTTATTGGCCGAGGGAGCCGGCGTACAGCTTTCGGGTCATGTGGCCAGCATGACTAAGCCGCTTCTGG
Source organism: Podarcis muralis (assembly GCF_964188315.1). NCBI lineage: Eukaryota > Metazoa > Chordata > Lepidosauria > Squamata > Lacertidae > Podarcis > Podarcis muralis. The sequence continues at coordinate 8,947,306 of NC_135674.1, forward strand.
TGAACCAGAGCAGCACACGAAACGCCGTTTACCTTCCCGCCAGAGCAGTACCTATTTATCTACTTGCACTTGGACGTGCTTTCGAACTGCTAGGTTGGCAGGAGCAGGGACCGAGCAACAGGCGCTCACCCCACTGCGGGGATTCGAACCGCCAACCTTCTGATCAGCAAGTCCTAGGCTCTGTGGTTTAACCCACAGCGCCACCCGCCTCCCTTAGTGTATATAGGAAACTGCCTTAATGCTTTGGATCCGTCAGTAAAGGACTGAACTGACTGAAAAGCCTCAAAGCCTTGAAATAAAAAGCCAGGAAGCTCCCTCCCCACCTCAACACTGTGATCTTTTAACTCTTTATTTTACATTAGAAATGGAGATAAGTATGTGGAGGGTGGGTGAGGATTTCTAGATAATGGAGAAACTACTGAGGAACTTGCGAGCCCGTTTTGTGGGAGAGCTGGCTATTCCTTTTCCTTGATAATAAATGGGTGGTGGTGGCAGTGGCAGGTGAGAGGAAGAAGAGAAGGACCTGGAGTTTTGTAGATTTGTAGAATTGGAAGGAACCAAGAGCCCTTCAACGATTCTCTCTCCCTACACACACACTGCATTGCCAAAGCAGCCAGCAGACTGAGACGGGCTCAGGAAAGACTATGGGAACGGACAAAGTGTGGGCTGCACAGATTGCAGAAGCTCCTTTTCCCTGCTTCCTCTATGCTGCTCCCAACCCAGGCTGCCTGCCTCCCCTCTGCTCCAACAGCTCCTTTGCAAGCACGGGGAAGCTGTGGCAGCCTCTGCAGCAGCAGCCACTCTTCCTCCTCTTCCCTCCGTGCCTCTTCTTCGTCATCCATTTGCTACCCACACACCACCATGCAGTGGCCTTCCTCTGGCCCAGGCAGCCCCTCCATCCTCCTCCGTTGTCCCCCTCTCATTTCCTTCAAGACCCCAGCCCTGCACTGGGTGGGCTCACCAGCAGTCAAACAAGAAGCAACTGCCCTTGCAGCGCAGCACAAGGCTGGCGTGAGGATGCAGCAGGTGTCCCTCCAAAAATGTGCCTCTAAAAAAGTGCACCTGGGGCCACAGCGACGGTAGCTCCACCCACGCTGCAAATAACTTTTAATGTAAATAGCATAAAGTATGCACATCATAATATGTAAATAATATTCAAGTGTCTTATCCTTTACAAACACAGGTTGGGGAGCTGCTATGACAGTGAACATAGAGAAAATTACAGAGGACTAAACCAAGCAACTTACCATGTTTGAGCTTGGAAAGCATAGATTTTTCAGCATCTACTGATGCACTTTTGCCTACCAATAACCGCTTTGCTAGATCTTTTTTGTAAAATGCCTCAAAAACATCCTTTCCTGTAGAAGACAAGTTTATTTAAATCTCAGTTTGAAGTCTACATTACAACTGTCTCTCTTTAAATTACGGATCAGCAACTTGTGATTCCTGGATTCCATTTTAGCTCCCTAAGGCAGAGGTTTGCAACCTTTTTGAGTCCACGGCTCCCTTGAACAACTGCATTCTTTCTGCAACTCCCCTGTGAGGAAATGTGCTCTGAGCCTCAGAAGCCCAGTTATGTCACCTCTTGCCTGCAGAGCCAGCAGCCCCTCATCCCTTTTTGAACACGCTCCCTTATGGAGTGTTCCCTCAGCCTCCTCTCCTCTCCCTCTCCTTGGGAGTCCTACAGCAGCCATCGCAGCCACCCCGGTCTCTGAGCTGCTGCCCCCAGCCCCAAAGAGCTGTCTTCTCATGCCACCCCACAAGGGCCTGTGAAGAGGATGCCCCCAGCTTTAGCAGCCTGACGGTGACTGGCAAAAGGTGAATGCGAGGCCACCATTTTATTCACCTAGGGAAGCAGTGGGTGCCACCAGGCCTGCATGGTGGAAAGGCTCCCCTTTGGAACAGGGCACTCAGCTCCCAGGCAGGCATTGCACACAGCAAGCACAAGAAAGGCCAGCATAGCACCTGTCTGGCTGGCCTCCCACTTGTCCGTCCGTTCCCAACAGCAAGGGCTGGTGGACTGACTGGCTGTGGTCTGAGTTCACCTCAGCTCCTAGCAACCAGCACTCCCTGGCCAGCCCCAGAGGCACCATTCGCATGGAGAGCTTGTAGCCTGTTGGTTTCTATTTCCCTCACTGAGCAGCAACTGCAGTCACAAGACATTGTTTTGCATTCCACAGTCAAAGTTACTGTTGGATTCCCACGGGAATGGGAGACTGGGTGTGACGTTCACTGGTTTCCTGTTTTTCAGTGTTCTCTCGGTTTCTTTGTTAGAGAGACAGTTGCTTCTCTGCTCTCACAGAGGCAAGATGCATGTTTGTATTCTCTCAGCATAGAGTATAAATAAAGTTAAGAATGTGGCACATACTGCTTATCCTTCTGCTGTGTGGACTACTCTGCTTGGGCTCAAGATAAGACGAGCCTGTATCAGCTTCAGATGGGCCGAAGCTGGTCAAAATCTCAGATTTTTTGTTATGGGCCCAGAAAAACGGAATCGGACTGAAGAATGGCTGCTGGCAGAGGAACAGAGAAATAGAGGATCGGAATGCCGGCAGAGGCAGAGAGACGGATCGGGTCTTATCTGCTCTGCGTGTCAAGAAGATTGATGAGAGGTATGTGCTCATTGCTCCGGGCAGCCTGCCAGCTCCTAATTAATGGCTTTATGGCTGGACTTTGAACTTTTAAAGCTGTTTGCCGCAGCACAGGCTCCAAGGCTTGGGAGGCTTGAAAACCGAAAGTACTTTTACAAGTGCTTTTGGTAGCAGCTGTACACAGACGCAGCTTGATTAATGACGCAGAAGGCTAATGCCAGAGTCATGGCGGCTCTTCGGGATGCTTTCAGGATTCCAAAGCTCAATAAGAAGAATTATGCGGAGTGGGTACTGTACGCAGAGGCTCTTCTGCGTAAAGAATGTCTGTTTAATGTTATTACAGACACTCCCCCAGCTCCAATAACAGATGAATGGGCAGCTAAGGATTCCAAAGCAAGGGGAACTCTTACATTGATAGTCTCCCCAGAAGAGCTCTGTCTGTTGCGTGATAAGACCTCAGCCAGAGAGATTTGGGACACTTTGAGAGATGCTCATTTGAGAACACAGGCGGGTGCTTCTTTGTTCTACTATGCCAAGCTGCATGATATGGCACTTGCTGAAGGTGCAGATGTGCGTACACATCTGATGGAGATGCAGAATCTGAGACATGAGCTGCAACAGAGAGGACTCACCTTTCCAGACATTCTTTGGGTTCAAGTTGGGAGTCCGTTGCCACTCAGATTGCTGTTCAGCCAACTGCTCAGATCACAGTAGCACATGTTACTGCCGTGATTCTGAATGAAGCGGACAGGCGAGGTGCTAGCTGCATAGGTAAGGGGGAGTCTTCACAGACGTCATCCCAGAATGCAGTGGAACCACCTGATGGCGCCAAAGCTTTGAAGGCAGTGAAATGCTACTCGTGTGGACGTCTAGGCCATATGAAGAGGGAATGCAGATTTCCCAGGGCCAAGACAGAGCAACGCAGTGAAGGCTCATCGCGTGGAAAAAGCAAAGGCAAAGGCAAAGGTCCAGTGTCCAGGACAACGCAGCACAAGGCAATGGTCTCACGCTTCACTCCAAAGGTTGCAAAGGTCCAGAAGACATCTAGATCTTTCTTCGTGGTGGATTCGGCCGCAACGCACCACTTATGCAATGACAAGCGACTGTTCGTGTCTTTTACACCACAGGAAGGTGCGATTCACCAGGCGGATGACCACATGATCCCCAGTCAAGGCTACGGAACTGTTGTTCTTCACAGTTTGGACTTATCGATACAAGATGTTCTCTACGTTCCAGATGCTTCACACAATCTACTCAGTGTTGCGCAGCTGAATGAACGGAAAATTGACGTTTCCTTCAAGAACAATAAGTGCACCATCACAAAGAAAAACGATTATGTCTTGCATGCTGAATATGTTGATCGTTTGTTTGTTTTGTATTTTGATGATGTTGTGCAGGATGAAACTTGTTGCATTGCAGGTTCTAACAAAAGTTTGCATGCAGGATGTATTCATGATTTTCACAGGAAATTTGGTCATTTGCATTTTGAGGCAGTATCTAAAATGCCTGCCTTGGTTGAAGGTATGACTATTAAACCTTGGAGGTACCACATGAAGTGTAAGGCATACGCAGCAAACAAGGTGAAAATGGCTGCGAAAGGTAAGGTGTCTAGTAGGCAAGCTACAGAACCATACCAGGTTGTTCATGCTGATTTGGTTGGTCCACTGTCGCCCTCTTTGGGTGGAAACAGGTACTTCATGGTTCTCATTGATGCATTTTTCAAGTATATTTATGTGTACAATCTCGAGCAGAAATCAGAGGCATTTCCAAGGTTCAAGGAATTCTGTGCTTGGTTGGAAAATGTGCATGATAAGAAGATAAAGACTCTTTTCACTGATCACGGGGGGGAATTCACTTCTCAGCAGTTTGAAGCTTTTCTGACTGAGAAAGGAATTCAGCACGATTTATCTAGTCCTTGTTCGCCATGGCAGAATGGACTTTGTGAGAGGGTAAATCAGACATTGCTTCAAGGGTTAAAAACCTTGCTGCATGATGCCAATCTTCCAGAGAGTTATTGGGCCGAATCTCTCTCGTGTTTTGTTTACAGTTATAATCGCAGGTTATCTTCAGCGATTGGTTGTACCCCCTATGAGAAGATGTTTGGCAAGAAGCCTTACATCAAACACATGAGGATTTTTGGTTCTGACATGTGGGTTCACACACCACAAAGCTCCAAGTTAGGCAAGCGTGGATTGCATGGTATCTTTCTAGGTTATCAGAAAGGTTCTTACAGAATAATGATGACTGACTCTAAGACAATTAGGCTCACAAGAAGTGTTGAGTACAATGCCAAGTGGGGGGAGAATGTGGGAATTTTCCAATGTTATCCTGATGACAGTGATGAGACTGAGGATAGGCCACAGCAACAGCAGCAGCAACAGCCACAGCTGCCGCAACCACCCACACCCACTGATGAAGGTCCTGATCCTGAGTCAGAGACTGAATCAGATGATTCAGAGGATTTCAAGAGTGCGAAAGCCTCTATGCGACCCTCTGAAGGCTCTGATCAAGAATTGGAGGAACCTTTGTTCACAATAGGTCACTTTTCTCCTAAGAAGGAAGAGGAGAGTGTTGAAGACTTAAGGCTAATTCGCAGGTCTCAGAGAGCCACAAAAGGCAGACCTCCAAAGAGATTTGCAGATGAATTTGCTAAGACAGCAGTAGCAGCTGTTAAAAGCTCCAAGAAGGTATTTGAATCTTCAAGTTTCCAAGAAATCCAGGCTTTGGGTTCAAAGGAGGCTGAGCCATGGTTAACTGGCATGAAGGCTGAGCTTGATTCCTTAGAGAGGAACAAAACATGGGAGCTAGTTCCAGTAGTTCCAGGAATGAAACTACTTGGAAGCAAATGGGTTTTCAAAGCAAAGACTGATCAGAATGGCAAGATAGTCAGACACAAAGCCAGATTGGTAGCCAGAGGTTTTTCACAGGTACCAGGTGAAGACTCACGAGACCTACTCACCCATCGTGAGGTATGAGAGCATTAGGCTTATGCTCAAGCTTGCTGCAGAAGAGAATCTTCACGTTAGTCACCACGATGTGAATACAGCGTTTTTGTACGGGTCTCTAGGTGAATCTCTTTATATGCTTCCACCTGATGGCGTACAGGTAAAACAGGGATTTGTTTGTGCTCTGAAGAAGTCCCTTTATGGTCTCAAACAAAGTGCACGGTGCTGGCACTCTAAACTCGCTGAAGTATTGTTTTCTCTGGGTTTTCAGCAAGGTAAAGCTGATCCATGTGTATTTGTCAAAGAGGAAGGGCAAAAGAAGCTGTATTGCTTGTTTTATGTTGATGATATTCTGTTCTTTTGGAAAGATGTCACAATGTACAATAACGCCCTAGCTCAACTGAAAGAGCACTTTGACATGAAAGATCTTGGTGAGGTAAACAACTACCTATCTCTGGAAATAGAGATCAGGATGGTAACATTCTAGTACACCAGTCACGGAAAATTGCTGATGTGTTAAGCAAACTAAACCTGATGGATGCTAACCCTGTAGACACACCGATGACAACAGGTTATCAGGTAGATGACACTGAAGAAGCATTTTCTGACACTACACTGTACAGAAGTGTGCTAGGCAAACTAAACTTCATTGCCAGATGTTCAAGACCTGACATTGCTGTTAGCTATAATTTGCTAAGCAGACAAGTCAACAATCCTACTGTTAAGGATTGGAAAGCTCTGAAACGCATAGCACGCTATTTGAAAGGCACTATGCATTACAGACTGAGATTTAACAATCAGAAGTCTGGTGGTCTTGAGATATTTGCAGATGCAAGTTTTGATGGTGACACTAGACAGGAAAAGTACGTCTGGAGTTTGCTACATGTACAATCAGGGTCTATTTGATTGGTCATGCAAGAAGCAAACAGTTAGCTTAAGTACTTGTGAAGCTGAACTGAATGCACTGTCTTATTCACTTAAAGATTGTGAATGGTTGTTACAATTGTGCAAAGACATGAAAATTACTGTCAAATGTCCAATCCAGGTTTATCAAGACAACAAAGCATGTTTGGCTTTGCTGAATTCTGAAGGTTGTAAGCAAAGCACGAAGCATTTGCAATTGAAATTGCAACATGCTAGGGAACGTGTTCAGAAGGGACTCGTAATGGTGTCCTATATGCCAGGTAATGAAATTCCTGCTGATGTATTGCCCAAGATTGTATCAAGGGATCAACACTGTACCTATGTGCAGAAGTTGGGTTTGTACTGATATTGTACGAACATGCTGCCCAGTGATGTTCACAGAAAGGGGGAGGATGTTGGTTTCTATTTCCCTCACTGAGCAGCAACTGCAGTCACAAGACATTGTTTTGCATTCCACAGTCCAAGTTACTGTTGGATTCCCACGGGAATGGGAGACTGGGTGTGACGTTCACTGGTTTCCTGTTTTTCAGTGTTCTCTCGGTTTCTTTGTTAGAGAGACGGTTGCTTCTCTGCTCTCACAGAGGCAAGATGCATGTTTGTATTCTCTCAGCATAGAGTATAAATAAAGTTAAGAATGTGGCACATACTGCTTATCCTTCTGCTGTGTGGACTACTCTGCTTGGGCTCAAGATAAGACGAGCCTGTATCAGCTTCAGATGGGCCGAAGCTGGTCAAAATCTCACATAGCCAAAGCCACTGCATCAAACAGCCGTGCAATCCTTTGGGAGGCAGAGACATGAGAGGGCATCAGAGGAGGGAGGGAAGGAAAGAGGGATGGAGGTCACTGTTGCCCGTGGCACACCTGATCATCATTCAAGGCACCCCAGGTTGTCACGACACACTGGTTGAAAACCACTGCCCTAAGGGGAACCATTGAGCATCAACCATTCCCAAACCAACTCAGATGTATGGGCTTCCTAGCAGCTTACTTTGAGAAACGGAAGGGTGAATGGGAGTGGAGTGTTTGACTCCAAATCCTTATTATTTCCTCAAAGTAGCTCTACAATACAAGTAGCTGCTGTCCATGCATTCCACCTCATCCCCACCAACTCTTTAACAAGTCAAATAGTTTACAGATTCATAAAACACCTATGTGTATACAGTCATCCCTGTGAGTTAAGGGCAAGGAACCAATGTTATGTGACCTTGAGTAGTTAACTAGGGCTTAACCCTCATTTCTGCAGATCTAACCCAAAATAAAAGCCATTCTACTAGCTAAGAAACTGGGAGAATAGCAGTTAAACTTTGGATTCATTCAGCCTTATTGAGCCAATTTTTGCTGATATGTGCAGGTGTCTAATGCAAATAGGAAGTCCAGCTCTTACCATAGATGAACCTAAATATAATCATAATTTTATCCAACATCTTTTCAAGCTCTTCATCAGTAGCCTCTTTGTTTCCTGCACGAAGCTTTGAATCCACATACTTAGCTGAAGGAAAAACAAAAACAAAAAGTGATCAGATTTGAACTTGCATGCTTAAACAAAGTCTTAGTCTTACTCTAGACAAGGCTAGTGCTCTGCAAACTCTACTGGCCCATTGCCAGGTCTAACAGACAAGTGCCATGCAGACAACAGACTTGCCGTTCCCAAATGTCACATCATTGTGAAAAACAAAACAGAAGTTAATTCTCTGACCATTCGAAAGCACCATAATCTTCAGCCTCCTTCCTTGCTTGTAAGTATACCCTGTTGGGATGCAGCCAAGGAATCAGAGGCAATTGGCAGGCCCCCAGCTGGCCCCAGCCCACCGGTCGAACTCCACTCCTTGGATCAGCATGAAACTGCAACCCGAGCTTCAGAAGCTTTCAGAAGCTGAGCATGCAAGCCAGCAGAGTAAAACACTTCGCAACAGAAGGGAAGGGAGAGGCATATGTGAGCATATTTACAGTTTTATTCAGCATACATCAGGACAAAGGAAAACATGTCTTCTCCCCTTCGTGTCCAAAGCAAGGCAGGAAAACAATAGCCATATACAAACGGAAGTTCCCAGCAAACTGTGCTGGAGTGTAAACAAGCATGTGACACACAACAGTCATGCCTTTTAAGGTGGAATGGAATATTCTAACATACCCAACTATTAAATAACAGGTCTGATTGGAGGTTGAGCCCCACACTCCATCTCAAATTCAGCTAAGGGGCTGCAAAGCTCCATCAGAGGAACTGGACTGATTTGTTAAACTTTGAAATATAGCCTTGTACAAGATATCTGTTAGTTATAATAAAGTTAACTGACAGTTCGGTTCTTTAGTTTATTGTTCTACCCAGAGGCCAAGACAAACTTGTAGCAATAGTATTTAACAAAATACAGAGCATACATCCATAATATAAGCCGACATCCATGATGTAAGAGAGATACCAGAGATACCCAAAAGCAAAAATCTAACTTAATTTCAGTTTAAACATCTGAATCACCAAAACAACTTATAGCAATTTTATCTATTTCATTTTTCCTGATTATTATTATTTTGCAGCCAGTGCATAGAGAGCCAGTCTGCATTACAAAGCTATTATTATCACTCAAAAGAAACTGAACCATTTCTGGGACTTCCTGAGAGGAATCAAGTAGGTTGGTCGCAGCTTTTGGAGCTCCCCCAAAGCTGTAATTAAGCGGTGACTAATTACAACAAAGGGACGCGGGTGGCGCTGTGGGTAAAACCTCAGCGCCTAGAACTTGTCGATCGTCAGGTCGGCAGTTCGAATCCCCACGGCGGGGTGCGCTCCCGTTGCTCGGTCCCAGCGCCTGCCAACCTAGCAGTTCGAAAGCACCCCCGGGTGCAAGTAGATAAATAGGGACCACTTACTAGCGGGAAGGTAAACGTCGTTTCCGTGTGCTGCGCTGGCTCGCCAGATGCAGCTTGTCACGCTGGCCACGTGACCCAGAAGTGTCTTCGGACAGCGCTGGCCCCCGGCCTCTTAAGCGAGATGGGCGCGCAACCCCAGAGTCGGACACAACTGGCCCGTACGGGCAGGGGTACCTTTACCTTTACCTTAATTACAACAAAGTTACAGAGATAACAGGAATAAACTCCTAGGTACTCCAGATGGATTGCTCACTGAAGAGGGATAGAGAAATCCCATCAGAAGGGTGAGTGAACCAGAAGTTCAGGTCAGGTGAGTTTGCTGGCCAATCAAGCACAGTAATCCCATGGGCATTGAACAAGGTTTCGGTACTTTTGGCAGTGTGGGAAGGTGCCAAGTACTGCTGGAAAATGAAGTCAGCATCCCCATAAAGCTCGTCTGCGGAAGGAAGCATGAAGTGCTCCAAAATCTCCTGGTAGACGGCTACGTTGACCCTGGACTTAATGAAGCACAGTGGACCAACACCAGCTGATGACATGGCTCCCCAAATCTCTTTTCTGGTGAGAGCAGCTTTTGCATCTCATTTGGAAACCAAGGACCCAGAGTCTGGAGGAAGAATGGGGAGGCACACAATGCCAGATGCTTGAAGTCCAGTGTGAAGTTTCCACAGTCTGTGTTGATTTGGGGACCTGAACCCCACAGAGAATCTATGGGGCATTGCCAAGAGAAAGATGAGAGACATGAGACCGAACAATGCAATACAATACAAAATGAGAAGCAGAGACTGGAGAGTGGAGCAAGGCAGGTGGAAGGAGGCCTTGCCTGATGAAGTCTCTCCCCTCACAGTTCTTCCTCCAGGCACAGCTTCCTTATGAGACGACCCAGGGCCAGGGGGTGGGGCAAGGCAGGTGGAAGGACGCCTTGCCTGATGAAGTCTCTCCCCTCACCCTGGTCTTCCATAACACCTCAGCAGTTCCACAGGCTGATAGCATCCATGCTACGCCGCATTGAGGCAGTAATTGATGCAAAATGGGCCCAAACCAAGTACTGAGTACATATGCATGCTTCTACTTCTCAGAAGTCCAATATTGCTCTATTTGCAATCCTTGTTTTGCTGATTTCATTTAATATTCTAATTTTCTGAGATTGTTAATTTGGGGTTTTCATCAGTTGTATGCCATAATCATCACAAATATAACAAATAAAGGCTTGACATACCTCGCTTTGCATGTCATGAGTCTATCTCATATATAAGTTTCACCTTTTCAGTTGAATTACTGAAATAAATGAACTTTTCCATGATATTCTAATTTTCCAAATTTCACTTGTACTTTTGAAACTGCTATAAACCACTAAAGTAATTAAATAACTACTCAACTGTCGATAAACATGTCAATCTGAAATATGACCCTAAAGCTGGCTCAAAAAGAGTAGTAATTGAAGGCTGATTGTAAAACTGCTATCCAATAGTCTAATTTATTTATGGTAATGAGAATTAATGGTGGCATTGCACTAGCTGTGGCAAATGGAATGCTAAGGAGTGTAGGAATGTGTTGACTTTGAGCAAGTTCCTCTAGCAGCACCCATGATTGCAAGTATGTCAACTGTGGTGGATTTGCAAAAATTACTTCATGGGCAGAGAAAACAATTAAGAATTGAGATGCAGAAGATAATAATAAGCAAATCTCTGAATAAAGCGGAGGCCAGTGAGGAAGTACAGCCCCTGAGAAAAATTATTGGAGAAGATTTGTCAGATCAGGAAGAAGGTCTTACACAGTTCCCTGAGGGTCACAGCCATGCCTAGAGGATGGCTCAGTGCCACTGGAAGTACAATCTGGAATGATTTTAGAAGACAAAGCAACTAAGCCTCCTGCAGTAGCTGGAATGCTGGAAGGATCAATGTAATGCTGGAGCCAGGATGTTTAGAGCCAAGATGTTGAAGAACAAGATGTTCCAGAGGGGGAAGAGACATGTGGTAGTGATAAGTGACTCTTTACTGGGACTTCCGGGTTGGCGCCATCGGTAATGGCTGAATTCCTCTGACTAAGAGGAATTTGCTCCGTGGAAATCGGGTCTGGCCGCCACGGCGAAAGCGGAGACCCTTCAGAAATCACAGGCGGGTGAAGCCTGTGAACACGGGATTTGGCAGGCACCCTCAGCGCCTCCCCTACTCGCGGGGAAACCCGTTCGCGGGCTCCGTAGCGAAGTGGGGTGAGCAGCGCGGTGCTGTGAATCGACTGCTCTTTCCACAGAGTGAAGCCGCATAGCCGTTGCCGGACAGCGCTGACTTTTTCCTGTGAACAATTGGATTTAAAAAGACATTACCCGTGAGTAGAACAATTGGATCTCAAATATATTATTTAAGAACAACTATATTGGAACTTTTTAAAGGAAGAAAACTGTAATTTGGAACTGTAGCGGGGAGGTATAAACAGGAAGTCTGCCTTCTGCTTTTGTAGACAGAACAAAGCAAAGAGACTGCAAGCTAGAGTCTTGGAGAGCCGACTGGAAAGGATTAAAATCTCAATTTCTAAATTAGAAAACTCCCCCCTGGAAGCAGGAGAAGAGGGGGGAGAAGTTTTGGACTTTTTATACCTGCGAGAGAGAGGGAAGGAAATCAAAACTCCACTGCTCAAACCCTGGGAACGGGCTGCAAACAGACAATAAGGTTGCCGCAATTGGAATGCGCTCTGACTGTTAGCTGTCAAAAGAGAGATACATTCTGCTTAATTGTTTCTAACTGCCCTTCTGACTCTTAAGGGGCAGAAAAAGTAACAGAAAATTGAAACTAAATTTCTTTTTTGAGCTACGTTTTAAAAGGAGTTATTTTGGATATTTATAAGCAAAGATTGCAACTGTTTCCTCCTAGAGGTAGTAGTCGAAACTGTTGTAAAAGCCGGACCAGGGGAATTTTCCATTAGAAAGATAAAATTGTTTGACTGTGGGATTGACCTTGGACTTTTTGAGTGTTATGGCAAATGGGAAAGAGAAAGTAGATTTATCAACAACGAGATCTGGGAAGCCTTGGCAGCGAAGAGCGTCAGCATCTGGTCCTTCTGTACCAACTGCATCTGCGCCAACTCAATCTAAACAAAGAGGAATGTCTTCTGAAGAGGCTCTAGCAGCGGTGCTGGGTAAAATAAATGAATCTTTGGAAAAACTCAGCAGGAAAGTAGATGAGACAAATATAAAAGTGGATGCATCTAATGCGAAGGTGGATGCCGCAAATGCCAAAATTGATATTAATACAGAAAGTATAAATAGTCTGGGACAAAAGGTGAATACTAATATAGAAGCAATACAGAAATTGATACAGGAGTCTGCCTCGACCCGTCAAATTGCAGAGGAAGCAAAGGGGAAAGTGGAAGTTGTGGAAGCCAAAGTAACACAACTGGAAACAAAGAGAGTTCCAGATATTCAGAGACAGGTTGAGGATCACAGGCTGATTTTGTCTATGATTGAGTTTAAGGAAAAACAGACTAACTTGAGGATTAGAGGTGTACCCGAATTTGAGAAAAATACTTTGATAGAATTTCTTACGCAGGAATTTGCAGAGTTTTGGAAGTTGGATTTGGAACAAGAAGGAGTGAAAATCGTGAGTGCCTTCAGGCTTGGAAGAGGAGGGAAGAAGAATAGAGTAAGAGACTGTTTGATTTCCCTCCGATCCAAAGAGGAGAGAGATAAAATTCTGGGCTGGCATTTTCAGAAGCCTTTGGGAATATTGCAGTCAAGAGTGGAAATATTTAAAGATATCCCGAAATACCTATTGGACCTTAGGGCCAATTACGGAGATTTGGTTGCTCTGCTGAGAAGGAACAGTATCATCTTTAGGTGGGAATTTCCTCAAGGCCTATCCTTCAGTTTTAAAGGAAGAAAAATAAAAATAAGATCAGTTGAAGATAAAGACAAATTTTTGAGCACCCACGAAGAGGATCTACAGAAGGGACTTGGAAAAGAACCAGGAGTACCGGACAGAAGATCACCAGACAGAGTACTCGAGAAAGGAGTACTGGACAAAAGATCACCAATACTGGACTTAGCAAAGTTAAATTTTGGATTGGACTACCCAGCGAAAGGGATACCAGCACCACCGTCAGAACAAGAAGAAGCACTGGGCGCAGTTGGAGGTGACTTAAAGTAATTACATCATGGCACTGCAAATATTAAGCTGGAATATTAATGGGATGAACTCCCCCGAGAAAAGGCGAAGAGTCTTTCATGCATTAAAAAAGGAACAATTGGACTTGATTTGCTTACAAGAAACACATGTGATAAGGCTACATAGGAAATTACTGGTAAATAAAAGACTGGGACAAGAATTTATTTCATCAGACAAAGTAAAAAAAAGAGGAGTAGTACTTTATGCAAAGGAGAGCTTATCACCGAAATTTCTTTTCAAAGATGATCAAGGAAGATTTGTAGCAATTGAAATCCAATTGCAAGGAGAGAAGTTTTTGATATTAGGTATTTATGCACCAAACAAGGGAAAATCGGAATTATTTAAGAAACTACATGAGACCCTGATGGACTATATGGATTATAATATGATCTTGATGGGGGATATGAATGGTGTAGTGTCTACAAATATGGACAAAGTAAAGAGACAGGTAGTCACTAAGGATGGCAGATTGCCAAAGACTTTCTTTGATATGACTGACAATATGGATTTAGTTGACATTTGGAGAATTAAAAACCCTTTGGGAAGAGAGGGAACCTTCTTCTCTGAGGCCAAAATGACATGGACAAGAATTGACCAAATTTGGGTAACTAGAGGGCTGGCTCCAAAAACTAGAAAAGTGGAAATATGCCCGAAAACCTGCTCCGACCATAATGCTGTAAAGATGGAATTGAAACTAACACCAACTGGTTCCTTCAGATGGAGGATGAATGACGCATTGTTTAGGAATGAAGAAGTGACGAAGAAGGCCCAAAAAACACTGAGAGACTATTTTGAGATAAATATGAACACCATTGTAGAAAAAGGAGTAATTTGGGACGCAAGCAAAGCGGTTATGAGAGGGTTTTTGATACAACAGAATGCAATTCAAAAGAGAGTCCAAAATGAGAAAAAAGATAAAATATTGGAGAAAATAAAGGAAGGAGAGAAGAAACTGAGAGTGAAACCAAAGTCGCAGGAGATTCTGAAAGAGATAAAGTTATACCAAGTACAATATATGAAAATGATGAACCAGGAAATAGAATGGAAAATTAAACAGATGAGACAAAAGACATTTGAATCGGCAAATAAATGTGGAAAACTGCTGGCTTGGCAAATGAAAAAAAGACAAAAACTTAACACTATCACAAATTTGGAAGTAGAAGGGGAAAATATACAGAATCCAGTGGAGATTAGAAAGTGCTTTCAGAGGTATTTTAAACAACTATATACACAGGAAACTCAGAAACAAATGGACATTGATTGTTTTTTGAAAACAAATGGATTACAAAAAATCTCTCAAGAAAATAAGCTAATGTTGAACTACAAAATAACGGAGCAAGAGATAGAAGGGGCCATCCAGAATATGCAATTGGGTAAATCTCCAGGTCCGGATGGACTGACTTCAAGATACTATAGATCCCCGAAAGAATGGATAATACAGCCATTAAAAGAAGTTTGTAATGAAATATTGGAAGGGAAAAGGGCGCGAGAGTCGTAGAAAGAAGCGTACATTACACTTATACCGAAAGTAGAGTCTGAGAAGACACAACTTAAGAATTACTGCCCCATATCTTTGCTTAATGTGGATTACAAAATTTTTGCAGATATTTTGGCTAAAAGACTAAAAAAGGTACTAGTAGAAGAAATCCAGAAAGACCAAGCCGGTTTTCTCCCAGGCAGACACTTGTCTGACAACACGAGGAATCATCCTCATTCTAGAAAAGCTACAATTAACATTCTAGAAAAGCTACAAGTGAACATTAATACTAAAGCAGTTTTGATATTTGTGGATGCAGAGAAAGCTTTTGACAATATTTCTTGGAGTTTTATGAAGAAAAATCTACAGGGGATGGGGGTTGGTCAAGGGGTTTTTTGAAAATGGTATAGGTGCAATTTATTCAGAACAAAAGGCTAAATTAATTGTGAACAATGTAGTGACGGAAGAATTTAAGACAGAGAAAGGAACACGACAAGGTTGCCCAATCTCTCCATTGCTTTTTATATCGGTCCTGGAAGTTCTTTTAAACATGATTAGGAGGGACCAAACTGTTAAAGGTATACAAGTTGGAGCTAAACAGTACAAACTGAAAGCATTTGCTGATCTGGTATTGACATTACAGGAGCCAGAATCTAGTACCAAAAGAGTACTGGAACTGATCCAAGAATTTGGACAAGTAGCGGGATTTAAGTTGAATAAGATGAAAACTACGGTTTTAGAAAAAAATTTAACAGAGACGGAGAGAGAAAGGTTTCAGAAGGAGACAGGATTAACATTGGTTAAGAAAGTGAAATACCTAGGGGTTAACATGACTGCTAAGAATGTGAATCTGTTTAAGGATAACTATGAAAAATGTTGGATGGAAGTGAAAAAGGATTTAGAAATGTGGTCAAATCTGAAGTTATCATTGCTAGGCCGAATTGCTGCGATAAAGATGAATGTATTGCCAAGGATGTTGTTTTTGTTTCAAACTTTGCAAATATTAGACAAAATGGAGTGCTTCAAGAAGTGGCAGAGAGATATCTCTAGATTTGTCTGGCAGGGCAAGAAACCTCGAATAAAATTTAAGATATTAACTGACGCTAAGGAAAGAGGTGGATTTGCCCTGCCAGACTTAAAACTTTATTATGAATCAGCCGCTTTTTGCTGGTTGAGAGAATGGATGCTTCTTGAGAACACTGATGTGTTGGATTTAGAAGGCTTTAATAATGTCTTTCGGTGGCATGCATATCTGTGGTATGATAAGGTCAAAGCACATAAAGCATTTAAAAACCATATTGTCAGAAAAGCACTGTTTAATGTTTGGACAAGATATAAGGATTTGCTTGAGAATAAAACCCCAAGGTGGCTGTCACCAATGGAAGCAAAGGCTCAGAAAAAGCTCAATATGGAGGCTAAATGGCCGAAATATTGGGAAATTTTGGAACAAGAGGGAGACAGATTAAAACTGCAGAGTTTTGAAAAATTAAAAAATAGAGTGCGAGATTGGCTTCATTATTATCAGATAATGGAGGCATATAATTTGGATAAAAAAATCGGCTTCCAGGTGGAAAAATCAAAATTGGAAACAGAACTGTTAGATTCCAAAACTAAGAATTTGTCAAGAATGTATAATTTGCTGTTGAAATGGAATACTCAGGATGAAACGGTGAAATCGGTTATGATTAAATGGGCACAAGATGTTGGACATAACATTATGATGGCTGACTGGGAACAGTTATGGACCACAGGTATGAAGTTCACGGCATGTAATGCCTTAAGAGAGAATATAATGAAAATGATATACAGGTGGTACATGACACCAGTCAAGCTTGCGAAAATTTATCACTTGCCCGATAATAAATGCTGGAAATGCAAAGAGACGGAAGGTACATTCTTTCACCTTTAGTGGACATGCCCAAGGATTAAGGCTTTCTGGGAGATGATCTATAACGAAATGAAAAAGGTATTTAAATATACCTTTCTGAAGAAACCAGAGGCCTTTCTCCTGGGCATGGTCGGCCAATTGGTGTCAAAGAGGGACAGAACTTTCTTTATGTATGCCACAACAGCAGCAAGAATACTTATTGCAAAGTATTGGAAGACACAAGATCTACCCACTCTGGAAGAATGGCAGATGAAGGTGATAGACTATATGGAACTGGCGGAAATGACTGGCAGAATCCGAGACCAGGGAGAAGGGTCGGTGGAGGAAGATTGGAAGAAATTTAAAGACTATTTACAGAAACATTGTAAAATTAATGAATGTTAGAATGATGTTGGAATGAATCTATGTGACTTTAGCAAAAATGTAACAAAGATTTAAGAAAAATAGACTGTTAATTGGTGAAAAGAGGGAAAGTAAACTTATATTAAGATCAAGATAAATTTTCAGGATAACAATTTTGAAGAGAGGGAAAGGATTTGCTGAAATGGATAATTGATTTAGAATACAAAAAAGGGAGGTGTGAGGAGGTCAGGGAAACAGGCAAATGAAAGAAGTTATGGGAAGGTTCAATTTGGTTTTTTTTCTTTTTGTTTTTAATTGTCTCTATTTTTCTGTCTTTTATTGTGATGTGTTGTTTTGTTATTGTTTAATTTGGTGTTTTTTTCTTTTGCCTTTTTGTAAACTTAAAACCTTAATAAATACTATTAAAAAAAAAGAAAGATAAGTGACTCTTTACTGAGGGCAACAGAGGCAGTAATGTGTGGAGGAAACAGGATGTCACGGGAGGTGTGTTTTCTGGGTGCAAAGATTCATGATGTAACAGAGAAGTTGCCAAGTCTTATAAAGCCCAATGACCACTACCCCTTCCTTCTGATTCACGTGGCTACTAATAATATTGCCACACACAGCCTGCAACACATAGCAAGGGACCATGAGACACTGGGCAGGTAACTGAAGAGACGTGGGGCACAGGTAGTCTTTTCATTACTCCTTCCTGTTGAAGGTTGTGGCCCAGGAAGAGAGAGGAAAATACTTGAAGTAAACCACGGGCGGCAAAGGTAGTGTCATCAGGAAGGCTTTGGCTTCTTGGATCATGGTTTCCGCTTCCTTGTGGAGGGACTTCTGGTGAGAGATGGGCTGCACCTCACAGCAGTTGGCAACAATGTGTTTGCTAAAAGTCTCGAGAACCTGATCAGAACTTTAAACTAGATCTTGAGGGGGAGGGAGACAACATTACAAACGACAGAAGAGCACCTGGCACTGAGGAAAATAGCTTCATTGATGAACAGAAAACTGAGGTGCTCTACAAACCTGCTAAAGGGCAAGCAACTACAGAAAGGAAGGAGCTGGAGGGAACAACCCATGGTTTCAGTGGTCTCCGCACAAATACACAGAGTATGGGAAACAAGCAAGACGAACTGAAGCTTTTAGTACAGGATGGCAAATACGACCCGGTAGACATTACTGAAACCTGGTAGGATGAGACTCATGACTGGAATGTAGGAATTGAGGGGTATAACCTGTTCAAAAGGAATAGACCAAATGTGAGAGCTGTGGGCGTCTCTCCTCTGAGTTGTAAATTCTGTTGCCATAAATTCTGCAGAGTCACTTGAACAGCTGGGGGTTGCCCCCCTCCAGCCCCGGCTTCATTTTCTCTTCCCCGTGAAGAGAGGCAGGCCAGCAGAGATACTGTGAGAGCTGTGGGCGTCTCTCCTCACCACAAACGCCACAGGAGCCTCTTGAAGTTTTTATATTCTTTATTTACAGTATTTACAACGGGTCATTAGCACATCGTTCATCCATCAGTATCACTCAGTTCAGATCTCTGCCGAGGCCTGTGTTTGCCTCTCCAATAGCTCATAAAATGATGAAGTCTCCCGCCTCACTTTTCAGCGATCTTTTCCCTGCATCTTGTGAGAGCAGCCGTAAATCTCTCCCCAATTCTGAGCTCGAGCTTAACCCTTGTGTTTCCTGTGAACTTCCAGGCTCACTAGCCCTCCCTGGGCTTATTTCAATAGCTCTCTCCTCATCACCTCCCTCCACCTTGGGCACCTCGTCCACTTCTTCCACTCCCAGGCCTCCCCTTCCCTCTGAGGAACTTGAAGCCTCTGGTTCGTCCCTGACACCAAACAGGAAGGGAGAAGGAGTAGCATTATATGTAAAGGATGTGAAAAGCTGATTGAGAGTATATGGGTAAAAACTGTAGGAGAGAAGGAACAGTGACCTTACTGTAGGTGTTTGCTATAGACCACCAAGCCAGACTGAGGACTCAGATGATGCCTTACTAGAGCAGATTACCAAACATTCAAAAAGAAGAGATATAGTAATCATGGGAGACTTCAGCTTCCATGATATCTGTTGGGACTCAAACTCTGTCAAAAATGTAAGATCTGACAAATTCCTTCATTGCCTCGCTGACAATTTCATATCCCAGAATGTGGAAAAGGCAACAAGGGGATCATCTATCTTGGAACTAGTACTCACCAACAGGGAGGAACTGACTGACGAAGTGGAAGTACTCAGAAACTTGAGAGGAAGTGATCATGTTCTACTGGGTTTCATGATACAGAGGCAAGGGAAAACTGAGTGTAGTAGGACACGCACTCTGGACGTTAAGAAGTCCAATTTCAAAAAGTTTAAGGAGCTACTGGGTGTGATCTCATGGTCAGAAAAACTCAAAGAGAAGGGAGTACAAGAAGGATGGAAGTTTCTAAAAGGAGAAATATTGAAGGCCCAAAGGGAGACAATACCAACAGGAAAGAAAAGTGGGAGGCATCTAAGGAAACCGGTGTGGCTGCATAAGGAGCTTACAGATGAGCTGAGTTAAGAAGGGCATGTATAAGAAATGGAAGAAAGGGGGAAATGTCAGGGGTCCAAGTTCCCAGCTTGATAACACAGTAAGTGAAGGTAATTAAAAGTAAGGATTTATTGCAAAAACAAACAGATAGCTCCGGACAGCTCTAATGCAGCCGCCGGCATTATCACTCAAGATGACCCTTCTAAAGAGTTATTCCTGCGCCTTCAGCAGATATTGAACTTACAACCCCTACTTCTCTTGTTTTGCTTCCTATCTAACAACCCTCCCCTTCACCAACTCCTCGGACTGATTGGATCAGCTCCAACTTCTTCCGGGTCTGAGAGGGGTTAGTTCACACCTGATTGTGTTCCAGAAGAGCTCTGGCTGTGTTTCACCCTGCTCCCAGCTACAACCTTATCATCCTGCTCGTCAAGGTCAGGAAAAGCTGACGGCTGCAGCTGCTGGCTCTGCCCTGTCTGAGTCAGATCAAAGCCTCCCTGTTCCTGGCTGCTTTCTGACTTTGGCTGTAAATCTTCACTTGGAGCTGGCTCATTCCTGACACCACCCCCTCCTCTAGGTGTTGGGATTTCAGTTCCCACCAAGCTGTGGAGAAGCAGCAACATTGTTTACATCATGTGATGTGTCTGAGCGTGAGATAGGAAGTCTTACTCAGTTCTCAGAGTTCTCAGTGTAACCGGGTGCAGTTACTGAGAGCCCCCTTCCGCTTCTGGATAAAAGCAGAGTCGAGTCGCAGACTCTCATGCTGTACTGCTGAAGGCGAGCAGACATGATTTGAACAGTCAAATAAAGTAGCTGGTTAGACTACGGACTGTCTTCTTTCTTCTGTGATGCGATGCCAGGAGGAAGTGAGTGTGCTCCTCTCAGAAGGGAGGAGTCGCTTATTAACGGTCTCTCTGGACTAATGGTAGATTTTAGCCAGAGAGTGACCTCCGGAGAATGCCCCAGAGTGCCTGGGATGCTGGCAACCCTCCCGGGCGGGCGTTTTTCCAACATGTGGTAGCAGAGGATGGTTCTGCAATAGCCAGACCTCTGATGTTTTGCCAGCAGATGGCTGGTGGTTGCCTGTATGCAGATGGATGCCGATGCGGATTGATGGTCGAAAGGCTCGACTGAATGGTGCCGATCGGATCTCTGAAGTCCTGCAAAAGAAGCTGCTGCTTTGGAACAAAGCACTGCCCAGTTCCTCATTCCGGGGGAGAGTTTTTGAAGCAGCCTGTTACAGCTGTTTATCCTGCTGGCAGACAACGGAAGCCGGGACTGCTTGCCGCTAAAAGGGAAGTGTGAGTAATCAGCTTTTGATTTATGAGGCTGCTAAACCTCAAAGAGAGAAGCAAGTTGGAATTGAGCAATTAAGAGGCTCATAGACTGCTTGAAGATTTACAGCTTGTTGCTCAGTAGAAGCTAATAGCTGTTTAATTGGAGCCAAGATGGATTCCTGGCAAGGGGACGGGAAGATGATTTGTCCCCTCCTGACCAACGATAATTATTCAAGCTGGTGTCTGAAAATGAAAGCAATGTTACAGCACCAGAGAATATGGGATGTGGTTGAGAACGCGGTTCCTGCAGCGCCTGGTAGGCTATGGAACGATCGCAATACCCAAGCAAAGGCTGCAATAATTCTGTGTCTGTCAGATGACCAGTTAATTCATGTGCAAGATTGTGCACACGCAAGGCTAATGTGACAGTCATTACGCCGAGTGCACATGCGTGAAGCAGCCGGGACGGCTTTGCTGCACTTTCAGCAGCTCACCAATATGAGGTTGAAAGTGGGAGGAGATCTCCAGGAGCACCTCACTAAAATGCAATATTTGAGTAACCAGCTGGCGCAGTGGAATTTTCCACTAGATGAGGATGTTTTGCTATATGATGATAAACAGTCTAGACCAGAGGTTTGGGACTGTTGCCAGTCAGCACCATGCCAGCTGCAGATCTGAACGTCTCAAGGATTTGTGCAGCTCTTATGAATGAGAACGATCAATTGGCTGTATTCGCCGTTTCTGAGGGGGAGAGTGGAGCTACGTCAGCTTCCCCCACAGTTGCTCAGGAGGAGCAGGCAGTTGCCTTAAACGCCATTCGTTGCCACAGGTGTGGCCTTCTCAGCCATGTGCAGAAGAACTGCAAAAGCTGTGTTTCCAAAGGAGCCAAGGGGAGCTCTGGAAAAACAGAGGCCGGTAGCAAGGGTCGTGCTAAGCCTCAGACAAAGCCCACTAAAGCTTTGTTTTTGCCAAAGTCTTAATCGTCGACCTGGAATTTGTTTGTCGCAGACACGGGCGCAACAAACCACCTCTCAGGAAGAAGAGGATTATTTTCCACATTTGAGAGTCGACGTTTCACCGTGAAGCAAGCTAATGGTCAGGAGCTGGAAGCCACTGGGTTTGGGACTGTGTTTCTTAAGAGTCTCAATCTGACCATTAGCAAGGTGTACTTTGTGCCAGGTTTGGAGTTCAACCTGCTCAGCGTGTCACAGCTAACAAAGCAAGGACTGGTGGTGTCCTTTGATAAGAGAAGATGCACAATCTTCTCTCTCCTGTTGTGCAGTGCATTCTACATTCCTAGTAAGAATCACTGTGTCAGAATCAGGCAAGAAAACTTTGTATTGACCGTTCTCATAACCCATGAAAATGCCCCGTGCACCTTTTGCACCTTGTGGTGTTTCTACCCACATGTGAGACCCGAAAACCTTTAAGTGCTTGGCAGAGGTTTTCTCTGGAACAGTTTCTCAAAAGGAGAACTTTCCATACCTGCTGAAACCTTTCTTACCCACATGTAAGAAAAAGCGTTCAGCGACTCAGCCCAAAACTTCTGGGGCAAACCTGCACTTAGCAGTTGTGCTTTCATGCCTTGTTGCAACTCTGTGTTCACCTTGACACATGCACTCTTGTTCCATGAAGCTTCTGAGACAGCATCTTTCTGCTCAATCTCCTGTTCACCTAGGAAATTTTGAAATTCCTGTGAAACAAAAACCTGCTTTTCATCAGTGAAAAGACTTTCAATATTAGCATCATGAACAAATTTCACCTTATCACAAAATTCTCTGAACTTTGTTAAGGTTTGCTGGGGTTTCTGCAAGATATACACCCATATTGAGAAAAACAATCAACCATTATCAGGTAGTACTTGGCTTTGCCTCTAAAAAGTGGTAGAGGTCCAACCGCATCAGCATACACACACTGGAAAACTCTGGTGACTTTGCCAGGCTTTTTGCCTGTGGGACCTGTAACACAAGATACAGCAACACCATCACAATTCTTACAATCAGTACTATCAAAGGAAAGCAAATAAAGCCCATCTTCTTTGTAGGCATAAAGAAGTGGTGTCCCATCTCTGGAGATCACACATCTTTCCTTGTTGCAGGATATCTCAAAACCCTGCTCAGTCAGGTGTGACACACTCAACAGGTTGTACTTTAAACCTGGAACAAAATAAACATTGTTAATGGTGATTTGGAGACTCTCAAGAAACACTGCTCCAAACCCAGTGGCTTCCAACTC
Source organism: Podarcis muralis (assembly GCF_964188315.1). NCBI lineage: Eukaryota > Metazoa > Chordata > Lepidosauria > Squamata > Lacertidae > Podarcis > Podarcis muralis. The sequence goes on from NC_135674.1 coordinate 8,970,520, forward strand.
ATGACCGTCTGCTTGCTTGATGGTGTAATGCCGATCCTCAAAAGTGGTAAACAATCCCTTGCATCCAGTCAGATGGACTGTGGCTCCTGTGTCAACAACAAAAGCATTCCAAGTTGACGCTGTCTTCTGTGTAATCAAAGCAAGACCTTGCTTGGACTGGGGCTTAGCACGCTCTCTGCTACCGGCCCCTCTTTTCTCTGAGCTCCCCTTGGCTCCTTTGGAAATTTGGCCCTTTCGACAGTTTTTCTGTAGATGGCCAACAATTCCACAATTGTGACACCAAATGGCCTTAAGAGCAACTGCCTGCGCTCCTTGAGCAACTGTGGGGGTGACTTTGAAGCTCCACTCTCCCCCTGAGACGTAGCAATTGCAGCCTGTCGATCACTCTCATTCAAAAGTGGCACAAATCCTCGGTACCATGAGATCTGCAGCAGGCAACATGCAAGCTGTGACGCAACAGTCATAAATCTCTGATCCAGACTGTTAATCAACATGAAACAGAACACAGGCTCCGGCAGTGGAAAATTCCTCTGCACCAACTGACTGTGCAGGAATTTCATCTGCGTCAGGTGCTTTTGGGGATCCTCTCCTTCCTTCAGCCTCAAATTTGTTGGAAATATAGCAAAGCTGTCCCAGCTGCTTCTTGTATATGAATGTGACGTAATGCTTCCCACATATTGCATGCGTGGGCCTGATCCTGAATGTGGATCAGTTGCTCATCTGATACACACAGAATTATCGCAGCTTTAGCTTGCATGTCGCGATCATTCCACAACCTCCCAGGCGCTGCCGGAATGGCGTTCTGAATAACATCAAATACTCTCTAACGCACAAGCACGGCCTCCATTTTGAGAACCCAGCTTGCATAATTCCCATCTGTGAGGGGAGGGCAAGACAACAACCCTACTCCCTGTTTTGGATCCATCTTGGCTCCAATTAACAGCTCTTCAGCTCCTTCTAGGTAGCAAGCTGTAAATCTTCAAGCAGGCTCAAGCAATTAAGACCTACTTCTTTGAGGTTTTATGGCCTCAGTAAATCAAACTGGTTACTCACAGTTCCAAGCGGCAAGCAGCCAAAAGCCTCCGTCTTTGTCCGGCAGGAATGCAGCTCTCCATAGCTGGACCAAGGTGTTAGGATATTTCCATTCCACCTTAAAAAGGGAGCAGGCTGTTGTTTGAGTCACAGTCTGCGTACTTTCGGCTCACAGGAAGTTTCTCTTTTGTATATAGCTTTTGTCTCTCTCTCTGTGCCTGGACATCAAAGCAGGCAGTCATGTTTTTTTCTTTGTTCTGACCATCGCTGAATAAAGTTGTAAAGAATGCTAACCTGGGTGCATCTTTCGCTGTGCGAACTCTACTGAAAGGGCGTGCACTAGTCTTGGAATGTGGCATGCTATTTCTGAGGCTTGTGTCGCTAATTGACTGATACTGCGTTTCTACGGGAGATCGATGGATCGTCCGGAGACGGCGTGGGGGCATGATGGCCTTTGTCTCCCTGGCAGTATCCCAACAACAGGTTTCGGGCCCAGATTCACGGCACATACAGGAGAGTAAGACTGTGACAGACTGCTGTGAGGTATGTGGAGAAAAGTAAGGCTTTTTGTTGCCGCGGCAGAGCCTTTGATGTCCGGCTGGCTAATTGGCCTGGGAGCCGCGCCAGAGGCTTCAAGATTTATGAGCTGCCGAGATAAGAAGTTTTTGAAGGCATAAAGGCTCACGGCTCAAGTAAAAACCTGGAATGGAGTTTTTACAAGCCTCAGATGATGGCACTCAGTGCCCAAAGTTGAACGTCCACAATTATGAGACCTGGGCAAGTTGCTGTGAGAGCTTGCTGCGACAGTTTGGAGTGTGGCATACTGTGTGTGAAGCCCCTCCAGTTCCTCTGACAGATAGATGGAGGGCCCAAGATTCAAGGGCCATAGACGTAATAGTCTTGTCCGTCTCTCTGGAGGAAATTACAACACTGGCTGGCAGCATGACAGCTCGTCAGATGTGGAATGCTTTGAAAGTAGCCCATCTGCCAGTCATCCCAGCCCAGAGTTTGACTGCGTCGGAGGTCCTGGCTGTTTCCCAGATCGAGAGTGATTGCAGGGATGCCGAGGGCACCGGTTGCAAGCTGCAGGGGGAGCTGACTGTGATGTCATCCCAGGCAGCATTCCAGCCTCCAGGGGGAGCCAAGGAGTCGGCAGCTGAGAGCTCTCTTTCCCATGAGAACCAAGGTCATCTTCGCAGAGGCCGGAAGGCCAGAAGTAAACAAAGACAGAAGCCTGCAGATGGCCCGAAGCAAAAGGGGGGTGGAAAGCCCACGCCAGGGAAAAACAAGGCTTTGTTTGCTGGCACTGCTTCTCCAAAAGCCGAAGGCAAGTTTGATGGCCAGGAGCAGGGGGGCAAGCAGCAGCCCAAGCCGGTGGAAGACAAGGTTTTGCTTGCTGGAAAAGCTGCTCCAAAGGCCAAAGCCAGATTTGTTGTAGATTCTGGCGCATCAAGGCACATTGCCAACGACCGGCATCTCTTTATCTCCTTCACACCTCAAGATGGAGAGATCCACCAGGCTGATGGAAAGACGTTGCAAATCGCAGGAGTCAGGACTGCGAGACTGGCAAGTCTGCAGACAACCATCAGAGATGTACTTTATGTTCCAGATTCTGCAGACAATTTGCTCAGTGTCCCACAACTGACTGGGCGTGGCTTTGAGATTTCCTTCAAGAGGAGCGTCTGTGTCATCAGGAAAGGCAAAGAGGACATTTTGCATGCAAAGTTTATAGATGGTTTGTTCTGTATAACTTATGATGACAATGGTGCTGCTGTGTCTAATGTTGATTCTTGTTGTGTTGCACAAACTAACAAAGTTCTTCATGCAGGATGTATTCACGAGGCGCACCGAAGATTTGGTCACATGTCTTGGCAGGCACTGGCCAAGATGCCTGAGTTGGTTCAGGGTTTGAACATCAAGCCCTGTAAGTTTCACATGAAATGTGTATCTTGTGCAGAGAACAAGGTGAAGGTTGCTCCAAAAGGCAAGGAGTCTAGCAGGCAGGCTTCCAAACCCTACCAGCTAGTCCACGCAGACCTGGTTGGTCCACTTGCACCCTCTTTGGGTGGAGCAAGGTACTTCATGGTTCTAATTGATTCTTTTTCCAGGTACATTCATGTGTTTATGCTGCAGCAGAAATCAGAAGTGTTTCCTAGGTTCAAGGCATTCTGTGCTTGGTTGGAGAATGCTCACAGTAAACGTATTGGTTGTTTGTTTACTGATCGAGGCGGGGAATTCACTTCTCAGCAGTTTGAAGCTTTCCTGACTGAGAAGGGAATCCAGCATGACCTCTCAACGCCTAGATCTCCATGGCAGAATGGACTTGCTGAGCGAGCAAACCAGACTTTGCTCCAAGGCCTAAAAACCTTGTTGCATGATGCCAACCTCCCTGAGAAGTTTTGGGGGGAGGCTTTGAACACGTTTGTTTATTCCTTTAACAGGAGACTGTCATCACCTATTGGTTGTACTCCCTATGAGAAGATGTTTGGTAAGAAGGACTTCCGGTTGAGCGCGAACTCGTCGCAAGCGGGGATTTTTCCAAGCGGAGAATCCCGGGTTTTTCGGAGGAAATTTGGGGTGCCACAGGGTGCAGTGGCCCCCAGGAGTAGTATCTGGAGGGTGTCCAGGTACTCTGGTTCCCGCTGAAGCCGAAACGCAGACCACCCGGCCGCCAGGTAACTCCCAGTGGAGCGAAGAGTGCGGCGGGGGGGAGAAGCGGGCTGAAGGGAAGCCATAGCTACCTCCCGAAAACGAAGCCCCGAGCTTGCAGGGTAAGCGCTTAATTCTCAATCGCAAGAAATTCGGACACAAAAGTGATTTAAAAAGACTGATTTTAACATTTGGAAGGATTCGGATACAAAACGAATAAATACGGAGGTCAGCTGTCATCTGCAATCAGCTTAGACGCATTAACAAAAGCAAAGCGGAGAAAGTGAAAGTGAGTTGCCGCTAGCGGCTTTTGTTTCTTTCCCCCTTCTAACTTGTAAAGAAATAACTTTTTAAGAAGAAGATATAGTAACGCAAAGTGCAACAAAGTTAAAAGGGAGGACAGAGAGATAAATATTGGAATTTGAAGGTCCTCTTTGTAACTGTGAGAAAAAGGAAAAAGGGAAAACGTTCCCAGTTTCATTTTTTTTAAAAAAAAACCTGCGCAACGGAACAGGAGCTTCCGACTCCATTGTTTCTTTTTATAAACAGACGGAGGTAATTGTGGAAGAGAAAGCATATTCCTTTTCTACATTTTGGACACTTTGGCCCACTTTTTGGAGGGTTAATAAATGAAAGAATTCTTTTTATTTTCTGCTGGACATTGTTATTATCTGGAATCTAAATTTACAAGTAAAATTTGAAACTTTTAGTTCTTCTGGTGTTCTTGCCTCTGGTGGTCAGAAGAGAAATTACAACTTGTTTTTTTTCTCCGTTCCTTTTGTTTTTGGCTTGTTCCTGCAGTGGTGATAGGTGTTTTTTTCCCCTCTCTCTTCCTGGACTTCCTTTACTCAATTTCAAATTTTTGACTCCTCTAAAGTACTCATTTGGATGTTTCTCATCAGGATGTAATGGATGTATATGGATATAAGTTTGATTCAATTTTGAAAAGGACTATTTTATTTTACGCTGCGAGATAAAGATTAGAAGATTATTTTTCAACTTCCAATTTTTTAAATTTTAAATAATTATAAAACTAAATTGGATTATAAAATAAATTGGATTAAAAGTGGAATATAAAAGCCAAATTGGATTACAAATTGAATTACAGCTGGATCATAAAGATTCGGAAAGGATTAGCCTAATTGGTGGCAGAAGATTTTTATATTGGAATACAATTGGATTATAATTGGACTATAACAGGTGTGCTGGTCCCAAGGGGAAGGTTACCGTTGACGTAGTCGAAGTCCGGTCCTGGGTCACTAGCCTGGAAACAGTTCGCAAGGAGTGGGGCGAGGTCCGAAGCAGGAAGCTGAGCGGGGACAGGAACACTGGAGGGTTAGGTCTGGGTCCGGACAGGAGCAGGTACTCAACGACGACGTTGCTCCCGCAACCTGGGACCGGGCTGACTGGCCTTTATCTTCTCTGAGGCCAGGGGCGGTCCCAGCCCCCAGGAGACCCGCCTCTCCTGGCCTTAAGGCGAGCACTCCTCCTGGGAGAAACCAGTTCCCTTCGCCTCTCTGCCCTGAGCCTCTGCAGTTCAGGAGAGGCTGAAGGGTTACTGGGCCCAGGGGGAGAATCACCTGTAGGCACTGAGTCCTCAACTACCTCTGGAGCCAGAATGGATTCACCTGGTGCCTGCTCCTGAGGATCCAGCACAGGTGCAGGCGCCTCAGAATCAAGGCCCTGCCCCAGTTCAGCCGGCCCTGGAGGCGGGGACTCCTGTGCAGGCTGGGATTCCTCCGGTTCATCCTCTGAATCGGATTCCCAGGCCATCACACCAGGTTTCCATAAGGAGTAGCCTAATTGGTGGCAAGAAGAATATCTATATTTGGGCCTTTGTTTTAAAACTCTGCTGTAAACATAAGGATCGGATTGGGCTGAAGATAATTGAACTATAAGTGGAGATCGGGAATTGGAACATACAAAGAACTGAACTAAAAATCCAACACTATACATTCTTTTTTGGCATAAATTATTGAGTTTGAATTGAAGAGTATAAGATTAATAGATATTATCAATTGGATAAGAGTTAATAGAGATTTGTGTTCTGGGAAGTGGAGGTGGGATTTTGTTATCTCAGATTTAATTTGGAACTGTTTATAAGAGGTATATAAGCATATTTGGGGAAATGTCTCACCAATCGAAGAAAGGAGGTGAGGGGGGAACACCAGCAGACAGAAGGGGGTCGAAGCAAGAATCAGACGTTAAAGGAGAAATATTAAAAATGTTTGCGGAAATAAGGCAAAGTGTGACAGCAGCATCAATGGAATCTATGACACAGGCACTGCTTAAAATAAATCAATCCCTAGAGGCCTTAACAAAGCAATCTACAGAAAATTCAAAGAAATTGACAGAACTTACAGCAAGATTGGATTTGAACACCACATCAGTGGCGACTAATACAGAATCTATAAATAGACTGATTCAGGAATCTTCAGAAACGAGGAAAATTGCAGAGAGTGCAAGATCTGTTGCAGGGGAGACACAGGAAAAACTTGTGCCGATTGAGAAAAAGGTGAATGAGCATGAAGCGGCCCTCTCCTTATTGGAACTACAACGGAAAGAACGGAATCTGAAATTAAGACAGGTTCCAGAGAACGAAGAGGACAATCTGACGGAATTTCTCACAGAGGCAATTCTGGAAAATTGGCAAGGAGATCTGGAGGAAGATGAAGTAGAGATAACAACTGCTTTCAGACTTGGTAGAAAGCAAAGCAAGAAGTCAAGGGATTGTCTGATTACTTTCAGAACCAAAGAGGAAAGAGACAAGATACTGAACCTCCATTATCAAAAAGCTTTGGTAATTGGAAACATTCAAGTCCAAATCTTTAAGGACATCCCTAAATACATCTTGGAAGTGAGGACTTTTTATAGAGACTTGGCCAATTTGTTGAGGAAGAACTTTATACTCTTCAGGTGGGAATTTCCACAGGGGTTGTCCTTTAACTACAAAGGGAAGAAAGTAAGAATAAGAACAGTACAGGAAAAAGAACACTTTTTGGAGAGAAACCTAGAGGACCTACAGAAAGGTACGGTGGACCCGGCAAAAGAAGGACAAGGATTAACACCAGAAGGAGGAGGGCTAACGGACATTGCAAATCTATCATTTGGACTACCACAACCGCCAACTGAAGAGGAAGAAAAGCTTGGAGCAGTCGGAGGATCAAACATCTAATAAACAAAATGTCTCTGCAACTTCTTAGCTGGAATTGTAACGGTTTGAACCTTCCCAGAAAAAAACGACAAGTTTTTCACATTTTGAAAAGGGAACAACTGGATCTGATATGTCTACAGGAAACCCATATAACCAGAGCACATAGGAAACTGTTGGTGAACAAAAGATTAGGACAAGAATTTATATCTTCTGATAAAGTTAAAAAGAGAGGAGTAGTGATTTATGCAAAAGAAAAATTGGACCCAAAAATGAAATTTAAGGATGAAGAAGGAAGATATCTGGCAATTGAAGTACAGATTCAGGGGGGAAAATATCTGATAATTGGAATATATGCACCAAATGATGGGAAGGCAGAATTTTTTAAGAAGTTGCATGAGACTTTACTGGACTATCTCGACTGCAAAATAATAATGATGGGGGATATGAACGGAGTGGTCTCCACAAACATGGATAAGGCACAAAGACAGACAATATCTAGAGAAGGAAGACTACCAAAGACTTTCTTCGAGATGACGGAAAATATGGACTTGATTGACATCTGGAGAACAAGGAACCCTCTCGAGAGAGAGGGAACTTTTTTCTCGGAATCTAAAATGACATGGACAAGAATTGACCAAATCTGGGTATCTAGTGTGATGGCTACAAAGATTAAGAAAGTAGAAATCTGCCCAAAAACCTGCTCCGACCATAACGCTGTAAAGATGGAAATGAAAATGACAACAACTGGATCCTTTAGATGGAGAATGAATGACTCCTTATTTAGAGATGAACAATTTTGTAAAAAGGCCCTAAAGACATTGAAAGATTACTTTGAGATAAATTTGAGAACAGAAGTTGAAAAAAGAACAATTTGGGACGCGAGTAAAGCCGTGATGCGAGGCTTCCTGATACAACAGAATTCAATCAAGAGGAAAAAGCAAAATGAAAGGAAATAAAGAATTTTAGAAAAAATGAAGGAAGGAGAAAAGAAACTGAGGTCAAAACCAAAGTCTCAAGAAATTTTGAGAGAGATAAAGTATTACCAGACGCAATACATGGAACTGACAAATCAAGAGATAGAATGGAAAATCAAACAAATGAGACAAAGGACTTTCGAGTCAGCAGACAAATGTGGGAAGCTCCTTGCATGGCAATTGAAAAAGAGGCAAAAATTGAATACAGTTACCTGTTTGGAGATAGAGGGAAAGAATATTCATAAGCCAAATGAGATAAGTAATTGTTTCCAAAGCTTTTTTAGGAAATTATACACACAAGGGCCAGTGAACGAACAAGAAATAGATGAATTCCTTAAAAATCATGGACTACCTAAAATTTCAGAACAGGGCAAGTTGACTTTGAATGAGAAAATAACAGAACAAGAAATAGAGGAGGCCATTCAAAAAGCACAACTGGGAAAGTCTCCAGGACCAGATGGTTTGACGGCCAGATATTATAAAGCTTTGAAAGAATGTTTAGTGCAACCATTGAAAGAAGTCTGCAACGAAATACTGGAGGGGAAAAAGGCACCTGAAACGTGGAAAGAGGCTTTTATCTCACTTATACCAAAGACTGAGACTGAAAAGAATCAGGTTAAGAACTACCGCCCGATATCATTACTAAATGTGGATTACAAAATTTTTGCAGACATTTTAGCAAAAAGACTGAAGAAAGTATTGATAGGTGAGATTCATAAGGACCAAACTGGCTTTCTCCCGGGAAGACACATGTCTGACAATGTGAGGAATATAATAGACATTGTGGAACTGCTGGAAATGAACATTAACAGAAAAGCGGTTTTGATTTTTGTGGACGCGGAGAAAGCCTTTGACAACATTTGTTGGAGTTTTATGAAAAAGAATCTCCAAGGGATGGGGGTAGGCCAAGGTTTTGAAAATGGTATAAGTGCAATATACTCTGAGCAGAAGGCAAAGCTAATTGTGAATAATGTGGTAACGGAAGAGATAGCTATAGAGAAAGGAACACGACAGGGATGCCCTATTTCCCCTCTACTTTTCATACTGGTCCTGGAGGTTTTGTTAAATATGATTAGAAAGGACCAGTTGGTTAAAGGAATTCAGGTCGGAGTGAGAGAGTATAAACTAAGGGCATTTGCAGATGACCTAGTTTTGACTCTGCAGCAGCCAAACACTAGTACAAAAAGAGTTTTAGAACTGATTGAGATATTTGGTCAAGTTGCAGGATTTAAATTGAACAAACAAAAAACTAAAGTCTTGGAGAAAAATCTAACAAATGAAGAAAAAGAGACATTCCAGAATGAAACAGGTTTGGGGATAGCAAAAAAAGTGAAGTACTTGGGGGTGAATTTGACAGCGAAAAATGTGAATTTATTTAAAGACAATTATGATAAATGTTGGACAGAAGTCAAAAAAGACTTAGACATATGGTCAAGGCTGAAACTTTCCTTGTTAGGCAGAATTGCTGTTATCAAAATGAATGTATTGCCTAGAATGTTATTTTTGTTTCAGACATTACAAATAATAGACAAGATGGACTGTTTCAAGAGGTGGCAGAAAGACATATCGAAGTTTGTTTGGCAGGGCAAAAAGCCAAGAATAAAATTTAAGACATTAACAGATGCAAAAGATAGAGGGGGTTTTGCCCTGCCGGACTTAAGACTTTACTATGAATCAGCAGCGTTTTGCTGGTTGAAAGACTGGCTGCTCCTCGAGAATACAGACATTTTGGATCTTGAAGGATTTGATAACAGATTTGGTTGGCATGCATATATATGGTATGACAAGGTAAAAGCGCACAAAGGTTTTAAGAACCATATGGTGAGGAAAGCTTTGTATAATGTTTGGATAAGGTATAAAGATTTGTTTGAAAGTAGAACCCCTAGGTGGCTGTCACCAATGGAGGCAAAAGAGGTGAAAAAATTGAATATGGGTTCTAATTGGCCTAAATATTCTGAAATCATAGAACAAGATGGTGAAAAAGTAAAATTACAGAGTTTCGAGAAGCTGAAGTTTAAGGTCAGAGATTGGCTACATTATCGACAGATAAATGAAGTTTTTAAACAGGACAGAAAGAAAGGCTTCCAAGTGGAGAAGTCAAAACTAGAAACAGAACTGTTAGAACCCAATACTAAAAATTTGTCAAGAATGTACAACTTGCTGTTGAAATGGAATACCCAAGATGAAATGGTGAAATCTAGCATGATTAAATGGGCACAGGATATGGGGCATGACATTGAGCTTGCTGACTGGGAGCAGTTATGGACCACTGGTGTTAAATTCACGGCATGTAATGCCTTAAGAGAAAACATTATGAAAATGATCTACAGGTGGTACATGACTCCGGCCAAGTTAGCAAAGATCTATCATTTGGCCAACAATAAGTGTTGGAAATGCAATGAAACGGAGGGAACCTTCTATCACCTTTGGTGGACCTGCCCGAAGATTAAGGCTTTCTGGGAAATGATCTATAATGAAATTAAAAAAGTTCTGAAGAGAACCTTTATTAAAAAACCAGAAGCCTTTCTCTTGGGCATGGTGGGCCAAATGGTGCCAAAGAAGGATAGGACATTTTTTATGTATGCCACAACAGCAGCAAGAATTCTTCTAGCAAAGTATTGGAAGATGCAAGATTTACCCACGTTGGAAGAATGGCAGACGAAGGTGATTGATTATATGGGACTGGCAGAGATGACTGGCAGAATTCGAGACCGGGGGAAAGAGGCGGTGGATGAAGATTGGAACAAATTCAAAGTTTATCTTAAAAACTGTTGTAATTTGGAAAATTAGGGGCTCAGGGTAATAAGAGATAAAGAACTACAGTTGTATTAATAACTTATAGAAGTTAAATTTATGAAATATAAACAAGTTTATTACGAAAGGGTTGCTGAAAAATCTTGAAACAAGAATGCAGAAAAGGGGTGGTACGGGGAAGTCGATTTTGTGTTTGTTTATGTTTTTGCTTTGTTTCTTTTTTACTTATGGAAAACTAATAAAAATTTATTCAAAAAAATAAGGCAAAGTGAAAAGAACTTAGAAGAGAAATTAGGACAAGTAGATACGAGACTTGGTAAAATGGACATAAAAATTGATGAGACAGTAAAGGAAATGAAAGGGCAAATTAAAGAGGTGTCTAAAAGAACACAATCCCTGGAGGAAGGGATGAAAAAGACAAGAATTGAAATGAAGGAAGTGAAGCGCGAGGAAGAGAAAATCAAAGTGGGGCTATTGGAAATTAATAAGTCACAGGAGGAGATATGGGACGCTATTGCCATGAATGAACTAAGGCAGAGGGAAGTGAACCTTAGGCTGAGAGCCGTACCTGAAGTTCAAGGAGAGAATATTAGAGAGAAACTAATAACGGAGATAGCACAATGGTTGGAGATACAAACTGAAGAAGTGCCAAGAACTGTACAGAATGCATTCAGGATGAGAGTAAGAACAACTAAATCAAGAAAAGTTCCAGGAGACTGTTTAATCACCTTTAAAGACAGAGAAATTTGATACTCCAAAAAAAAGAGAAAAAAGATTAAACATCGGCGGGAATTATATAATTATTTTTAAAGACATCCCAATCAGATTATTGAAACGAAGAGACCCATATAAACCATTGGTACAAATTCTTAAGAAGAATAAGATTGAATTCAGATTGGAATTCCCGGAGGGGATTTCCTTTTCTTACAAAAGCAAGAAACACAGACTTACAAGCCCAGAGGAAACGGGTAAATTTCAGAGAAGATACAAGGAATTAACAGCAGAGGAGGAAGAAGAAAAAAAAGGAGCAGTAGGAGGTGCGAGCGCCACTGGGGGGACGCATATGGAAGAGAACGAGGAAGAAAAAGAGGAAGGGACGGAGGAGGAACAACAACAAGAAGAAGTGGACAGATTATAAAAAATAATTTAAATGGTTTTTAATTTGGAAATCAATATGGCGCTGAAATTATGGAATTGGAATATTAATGGGATGAACGACAGAAAAAAATGGAATAAAATTGAACAATATTTAAAAAGGAAAAATTTGGACATTATTTGTTTATAGGAGACACACGTGGCAAGAAGACATAGAAAAATTTTGATTAACAAGAGATTAGGAAATGAATTTATATCTTCTGACAAAGGGGAAAAAAGAGGAGTTGTTTTATATATAAGAAATAAAATTGAAGCCCAGCAAATTTTTAAGGATGAAGAAGGAAGAATCATTGCTGTCCAGATCAATTGGCAAGGCGAAAAACTAATAATAGTCGGGCTCTATGCACCTAATGGAAATAAGACTGATTTCTACAAAAACCTAGAAGAAAGACTGTTTGAATATATGGATCAAAAGATTATAGTGATGGGAGACTTGATTGGGGTAGTTTCAATGGAGATGGACAGATTAAGAGCTAGAGAAACCAGTAAAGAAGGAAAACTACCTAAGACTTTTTTTACGATGACAAAGAATTGTAACTTAATTGGTATTTGGAGACTTAGACATCCATTAGAGAAACAGTTTACATTCTACTCAGAACCAAATCAGTCAATGTCAAGAATAGATCAAATTTGGGTCTCTAACGAGCTAACTCCAAGAATCCTACAAACTGAAATTCAACCAAGAGTAATTTCGGATCATAGTCCTATAAAAATGGAGATTAAAGGCTATGAAGAAAGAACATTTAGATGGAGAATTAATGACTACCTCTTAGACAATCAAAAAATTGTTCAAGAGGCACAAAAGAAGTTGACAGAATACTTTGTGGACAATTGTAATAAAGGTATAAAGATGAGCACAGTTTGGGATGCAAGCAAGGCGGTAATGAGAGGTTTCTTCATTCAACAGAACGCAATTAAAAATAAGCACAGAGAGAAAGGAAAGAAAGAAATTTTAAAACAGATAATGGACAATGAACAAAAACTAATTAAGAAACCAAATAATTCAAAAATAAAACAAAGTATCAAAGCTTTGCAAACGCAATTTGCAATGATAATAAACAAAGAGGTGGAATGGAATATCAAAAGGTTAAGACAAAGAAATTTTGAATTCGCCAACAAGTCAGGAAAATGGCTTGCGTGGCAAATTAAGAGAAGGAAGGAACAAAATACAATCAGTAAAATTATTGTGGATGGAGAAGAGATAGAAAACCCGAAAGGTATCAGAAAAGGTTTATTGGACTTTTATAGACACTTGTACAGAAATATAGAGAAGAACAACATGAGGAAAATAGAAAGATATCTAAAAGGAAAAAAGGTGCAAAAGATCCCGACAGAAAAGAAAGACAGACTGAATGCCCCAATTGAGAACGAGGAAATATTAGAGGTTATAAAAGAATTTAAAAAAGGAAAGGCCCCAGGACCAGATGGATTTACGTCAAGTTATTATAAAGAACTGAGGCACACCCTGACGGTACCGTTGAAAGAAGTGATGAATAATATTTTGAAGGAAAAAGACATACCTGAAACTTGGAAAGAAGCATTTATTACACTCATCCCGAAACAAGACTCCGATTTAACACAAGTTAAGAACTAAAGGCCGATTTCATTGTTGAATACAGATTACAAAATTTTCTCAGGCATATTAGCAAAAAGATTGAAAAAGGTTTTGCAAGAATTTATCAATGAAGATCAAGCAGGGTTTCTCCCAGGCAGACAGATGAAGGATAATGTTAGAAATATAATTAATATTTTGGAATATCTGACTGCCAGGAATGAGAAACAAGCTATCTTGATATTTGTAGATGCTGAAAAGGCCTTTGATAATATATCATGGGAATTTATGTTGAAAAACTTAGAGTATATGGAGGTGGGGAGTGATTTTTATAATGGAATAAGGGCAATTTATACAGAGCAGAAAGCAAAATTATACAGAGCAGAAAGCAAAATTGATTGTGAACAATGTAATTATGGAAGAAGCGAAGATTTCGAAAGGTACAAGACAGGGATGTCCTCTTTCGCCATTGGTCCTGATGGTCTTTTTAAGGTCAATTAGACAAAACTAACTAATAAAAGGGGTAACAGTAGGTCAGAACGAATATAAAGTTAAAGCCTTTGCAGATGATCTGGTAATTACGATAGAAGATCCTCTAAAAAGTGTAAATGAGGTGTTGGAGGAGATTGAACAATTTGGTAATGTGGTAGGATTCAGATTAAATAAGAAAAAAACTAAAGTGATTGCAAAAAATATGGAGTACAGAATGATAGATGAAATGCGACAACAAACAGGGATTGAGGTGGCGAAGAAAGTAAAATATCTGGGAATATGGTTAACTCCTAAAAATATTGATTTATTTCAAAATAATTATATACCGGTGTGGAATGAGATTAAAAAAGATCTGGAGGTGTGGGGAAGGATGAAACTTTCTTTCTGGGGTAGAATTTCAACGATTAAAATGAGTGTGCTTCCAAAGATGTTATTCTTATTTCAAATGATCCCAATAATTAAAGGGACAGCGATTTTTAAGGAGTGGCAAAGAATAATTTCAAGATATATATGGCAGGGCAAAAAGCCAAGGATACAATTTAAGTTACTAACAGATTTGAAGGAAAGAGGAGGCTTTGCCCTGCCAGACTTGAAATTATATTACGAGGCGTCGTGTCTCTGTTGGTTAAAAGAATGGATAAAATTAAAAAATACTAAATTGTTGGATTTAGAAGGATTCGATAACAGATTTGGATGGCATGCGTATTTATGGTCAGAAAAGAAGAAAAGTCATAAAGGCTTTGAGAACCATATCTTCAGGAGATCTTTAATAGAAATATGGGATAGGTATAAAAACCTATTAGAACCAAAAGTTCCACACTGGCTGTCTCCATTAGAGGTTATGAGTATAAAGAAAATCAATATGAGAGGGAGTTGGGTTACATATGGAGAACTGATAATCAAAGAAGGAGGAAAATGGAAAATGAAGCCATATGAACAAGTAAAAGAATATGTATTTGATTGGTTGCATTATTTTCAGGTAAATGAAATGTTTAAAAAGGATTTTAAAGAGAGTGGATATGCAGAAAAGGAATCGAAATTTCAAATGGAAATAATAAATAATGATTTTAAGATACTGTCAAAAATGTATAAAATGTTGTTGGAATGGTATACGATGGATGAGGAAGTAAAGTCGGTTATGATATACTGGGCCAGAGATTTTGGATACAATATACAATTGGATGATTGGGAAAAAGTATGGAATGAAAATATAAAATTTACAGCATGTACTGCGTTAAAGGAAAATATCATGAAAATGGTATATAGATGGTATATCACACCGGTTAAGTTAGCAAAAATGTTTAAAATGTGTAATAAGTGTTGGAAATGTAAAGAAAAAGAAGGAACATTTTATCATATGTGGTGGGAATGTAAAAAGGTGAAGGGTTCCTTTGAGATGATATATAATGAGTTGAAAAAGATATTGAAATATACATTTGTAAAGAAACCAGAAGCCTTTCTGTTAGGAATAACAGGAAGTGAGATAAATAGAAGGGACTATAAACTCTTTCAATACGCAGTAACGGCAGCAAGAATATTAATGGCCCAGAAATGGAAACAGGAGGAACTACCGACCCTTGAAGAGTGGAGAATGAAACTTATGGACTATGCAGAGTTGGACAAACTAACTGGGAAGATTAGATACCAACGGGATCACAAGTTCATTGAGGACTGGGGAAAATTTACAGAATATCTGAAAAGCATATGTGATGAACAAACAACGCTAGTGGGATTTAAAGAAGTTTTGTGAAAGCTAGAGGAATATTGTTAAAAAGAAACAGGATAGTAAGGGTATGCTAAAAGGCAATATTATATTTAGAGAATGCGTAAAGTATGTAAAAAAAAATTTGCAGAGAAGCTGATGGAAGTCTAAAAAGTTGAAATTTGTGAAAAAAATTTGATATGGTGAATTTGTATAATGGAAAAATTAATAAAAATTATTATATATAAAAAAGAGAAGATGTTTGGTAAGAAACCTTACCATGAGAATCTTTGGTTCTGACATGTGGGTACACACCCCAAAGAGCAACAAGCTTGGGAAGCGTGGGGCACATGGTTTGTTCATGGGGTACGAAAAAGGTTCATACAGGGTATGGATGACTGACTCTAAGTCCATTAAGTTCACAAAGAGTGTTGAGTACAATCCTAAGTGGGGGGGAAATGTGGGAATTTTCCAGAGTTACCCAGAGGAAGATGAAGGTGTTGTGAAAAAAGCAGATGATGTTGAGGTAGAAGAGGAAGCTGAGGATGATGATGATCAGAGTTCGGATTCCAGCTCAGTGGGCGGCGCTGCTGCTGGTGTCAGCGACAGTGATGATGTGTCTGACAATGAACTGGAAGAACCACTGTTCACCATTGTTCACTTTTCTCCTAAGAAGGAGGAGATGAGTGAAGACGACTTGCGTATAGTACACAGATCTGAAAGGGCCACAAAAGGCAAACCTCCAAAGAGATTTGCTGATGAGTTTGCTAAGACGGCAACTGCTGTTCTTAGTAGCTCAGAGAAGGTGTGGGAACCTTCAAGCTTCAAAGAGGTTCAGGAGTTAACCTCTAAAGATGCTGAGCCTTGGCTTAATGCCATGAAGGCTGAAGTTGATTCCTTGAATAGGAACCAAACTTGGGAGCTGGTACCGGTAGTCCCAGGAATGAGACTGGTTGGCAGCAAATGGGTCTTCAAGGCCAAGACAGACCAGAATGGCAAGGTTGTCAGACACAAAGCCAGATTGGTTGACAGAGGTTTTTCACAGGTACCAGGACAGGATTACCACGAGACCTACTCTCCCACCGTCAAGTATGAGAGCATTCGGCTGATGCTCAAGATTGCTGCAGAGGAGAAACTGCACGTTTCCCATCACGACATTAATACAGCGTTTTTGTACGGGGTTTTGGGGGAGGAGCTGTATATGCTTCCACCTGATGGAATGCAGATACAGAAGGGAATGGTCTGTAAACTTCAAAAATCCTTATATGGTCTCAAGCAGAGTGCCAGGTGTTGGAACACAAAACTCACTGAGACATTGCTTTCTCTAGGTTTTCACCAGGGCAAAGCTGATCCGTGTGTGTTTGTCAAGGAGGAGGGGCAAAACAAACTGTATTGTTTATGTTTTGTTGATGATCTTCTGATGTTTTGGAAGAATTGGGCTTTGTACCAAAGCACCCTCGCTCAGCTGAAGGAGCACTTTGACATGAAGGATCTTGGTGAGGTATCCAACTATCTTTCTCTGCAGGTGGAGAGGGACCAAGCAGGTAATTTTCTGGTACACCAAACACAGAAAATTGCTGATGTATTAACCAGGTTGAATTTGGTTGATGCAAACCCAGCAGACACACCGATGGTGACAGGTTACCAGGTAGATAGTACTGCTGAAGCGTTTTCTGACACTACACTGTACAGATGCATTCTAGGCAAGCTGAATTTCATTGCTAGATGTTCAAGACCTGACATAGCTGTAAGCACTAACCTGCTTAGCAGACATGCTAACAATCCTACTGTTCAGGATTGGAAAGCTCTGAAGCGCATAGCCCGCTATTTGAAAGGGACTTTGCACTACAGGCTGAGGTTCACCAGTCAGAAGACTGGAGGTCTTGAAATCTTTGCAGATGCTAGTTTTGGAAGTGACTCCATGGATGGTACAAGCACTTCTGGAGTATGCTACATGTACAACCACTGTCTGTTTGACTGGCTGTGCAAAAAGCAGACGACAGTAAGCCTAAGTTCCTGTGAAGCAGAACTCAATGCCCTGTCATTTTCACTCATGGATTGTGAATGGTTGATGCAACTGTTTAAGGACATCAGAGTTTCTGTGAAATGTCCTATACAAGTGTATCAAGACAATAGATCCTGTTTGGCTTTGCTGAACTCAGAGAGTTGCAAGCAAAGAACCAAGTACTTGCAGATTAAGCTACATCGTGCAAGAGAGTGTATTCAGAAAGGACTCATTCAGGTGTCCTACATGCCAGGAAATGAAATTCCTGCTGATCTGTTGTCTAAGGTTGTTAACAGAGAACACCTTAAGGTTTATGTACAGAGGTTGCAATTGGGCTGAACCACAGGTACTACAGGTTACACGGAAAGGGGGAGGATGTTAGGATATTTCCGTTCCACCTTAAAAAGGGAGCAGGCTGTTGTTTGAGTCACAGTCTGCGTACTTCCGGCTCACAGGAAGTTTCTCTTTTGTATATAGCTTTTGTCTCTCTCTCTGTGCCTGGACATCAAAGCAGGCATTCATGTTTTTTCTTTGTTCTGACCATTTTTCTTTTACAGTCTATATACAAAGAATCCATCAGCATGTCTGTGCTCTCTCAGCAGCAGTACAGAACAGCATCGCACACAGAAGTGAAACTAAACTCTCCAACAATACTGAGACTTCCTGTCTCACACTCACAGACACTCACATGATATAAACAACAGTGCTACTTGCTGAGCAGCACGGTGGATAAAAATCCTAACAGAATTTTCCTCATCCCCGTACCCCTTCCAAGACACTAGATAATGCAGTCTCCCCCCTCCAATGAGAGTCCAGCAATTGCAAGGATTTGTATTGTCCAAAATGTCCTGCCGTGGGGCTGTCATGGCACTGTCTCAGAACACTGGCATGGAGCTCACCCTCTGGGAAATATAGCACTTCTCCCTTACATAACAATCCTCCTCACTCCACAAAACCTTCAGCATCGCTATCCCTCTTCTGTATTGCTTCTCTCTTCTTCTTAGCAAACTCATCCTCTACAGTTTGCTTCAGGAATTCGGGTGGCTCAGCTACAGAAACCACTGCTAGCTGTATCTGTTCCGGCTTGAGGATGTGCCTCTGCACCAGGGCAGCTTCCTCTCCATGATACTCCAGCTTCCGTGACAGGGCATCTGCTCTTTGGTTCTGCAGACCCAACACATACTGCACTCTAAAATTAAATCTGGAGAAGAACTGCGCCCACCTTATCTGCCTCTGGTTAAGGTGTCTAGCTGTCTGCCAGTATTCAAGAGTCTTTGTCAGTGTTTGTAAAAAACAAAAAAGAAGGAAAGGGTTCTGACCTCCCTTTGTCTCCTCAGCCTGGTCCTCAGACCCTCGTCGCCATAAAAGAGTCCAGAAGAATATCCTTGCAGAGTTTTATTCTTAAAAGTCTTTGTGCAAAAGCGACTGACCAACTGTACAAACCAACACTACCAGCTTTCACCAACCCCACTCAACCTCAGCAACCAAACTAACATTTCTCACTCTATATATACAACTTGGTGCAGGCTGCTGACTCATGCTGGCCCAGCTTTATTTGCATTAAAGAAACAGCGGCCATTTTAGCCGTGACACTCTTGTGGTCGGTGCGCACTTCCACTTGGTGCTGTGCCCCCTCTAGGAAGTGGCACCACACCTCCAGAGCGTCCCGAATAGCAAGCACTTCTCGTTCCCAAATGGTGTAGTTCTGCTCTGATGGATTCAGCTTGCACGAATGAAAGGTCTCAAGTCCCCATTCTCATCCTCTTGCAACAGAACCGCTCCTAGTGCCCTATCAGACGCGTTGGTCTCTATCATTGGCTTGTGCGAGTCAGAATGTGCTACGTACTCCTCTGAGACAAACATGGCCTGGAGTCTCTTGAATGTTCTCTGGGCCTCTTCTGTCCATCGGAACGGTCTCTTGCCCCTTAAACAATCCGTGAGTGGAGCAGTCAGCCCCGAGTATCTGGGTATAAACTTACGGTAGTAGTTTGTGAAACCCTTCGTTCTTGGAAGCATGGGGTATGAACAAATGCCTACATAAATCCACAGACACTGCATGGACCACTTGAATGAAGCAGGCGACGGCCTGAGAAGCCGCAGTTTGTGCTGTCTGGAAGTGGTTCCCGCAGTTTCAGACGGGCTGAGGTAAAGTACCGTATTTACGCGGCTCTAATGCACCCTCAAATCTAATGCAGACCCTAATTTTCACGATGTAATTTGGCAAAAAAAGGTGTGTATTACATTCAAGTAAGTACGATATCTAAAACAACAGCAGGCTTAGGAGTGACAGTGAAAGATCTAGCAGCTAAAATATCACAGATAGAGGATTCAATGAAAAAATTATTAGGAGAAAATAAATAATTCAAAAAAAGAACAAGAAAAGATTAAAGAGGAAATAGTGTCAAATAAAGTCCAACAAGAGATTCTTGCAGCTCAAATAGCTATCTTAGAATTATATCAGAAAGAACGTTTGTTACGTTTTAGAGGGGTTCCGGAAGAACAGGAAAGAATTTGGAAAAAGATAGCAAAGCAACTGGCAATACTAACAGAATTACAGGAGGAGGATATGGTCAAGGCGATAGACACAGTCTATCGAGTAAAATCAACTTTCACAAAATCTAAAAAACTCTCAGGTTCCAAAACAGTGAAAGACAAAGTGTTACAAGGCCACTATCAGAAAATAAATTTAAGGAAATTCCTTCCAGATTACTGAATTAAGAGAAGAAATTACAAGTTACTGAGGCACTAAAGAGGAACACAATTCCATTTAGGTGGGAGTTTCTGGAGGGGTTGACCTTCTCATATAAAGGGAAGAGACATAGTATTACCAAACCTGTAAAGGCAGAAGAGTTTTGGAGAAGATACAGTGGTCTACGAACAGCCTAGTTCACAAACTATTTAGAACATAAACACTTCAAAACCGGAAGAAGGTGTTCCGGTTAGCGAACTTTTTTTGGAATCTGAATAATAATAATAATAATAATAATAATAATAATAATAATAATTTATTATTTATACCCCGCCCATCTGAATGTACTCTGTTCAGGGGTGCACTTCTGTTTTGAGTGCCACACTTCCGTTGTCCAGCAGTGGAGAAGGGGGTCGTCGTGGCGTTTCCCACAGCAGGGAGGGAGGGAAGCTGCGTGCCCGCAAACCAGCTGGTTTGCAGGTGCGCAACTCCCCCCGTGCCGCTGTGGGAAGCGCGCACTCTAGGGAGCATTTCCCGCAGCAGCATGGGGGGGGGGGAGTCTGTGTGAATCCCAGTTCAGCTACTGATTGATTGATGTGACTGCAGAAATGGATAAAAGCCCCCCATCCAAACAATGACTATCATCAGTGCAGGTAAGAATTTTTTTTTAATTTTTATCATCTACAATGCTGTTTTATTTATTTTATAGTACAGAACACTGATTATTGCTTTCATTTTATGGATCAATGGTCTTGTTAGATAGTAAAATTCATGTTAAATGGCTGTTTTAGGGGTTGTTTTTAAAAGTCTGGAACAGATTAATCCAGGGGTCAGCAACCTTTTTCAGCTGTGGGCTGGTCCACTGTCCCTCAGACCATGTGGTGAACCGGACTATATTGGGGGGGGGGGGGGAATGACCGAATTCCTATGCCCCACAAATAACCCAGAGATGCATTTTGAATAAAAGCATGCATTCTACTCATGTAAAAACAAAAGGCATACCCCACAAATAACCCAGAGATGCATTTTGAATAAAAGGACACATTCTACTCATGTAAAAACACACTGATTCCCAGACCATCTGTGGGCCGGGTTGAGAAGGCGATTGGGCCGCATCCGGCCCCCGGGCCTTAGGTTGCCTACCTCTGGATTAATCCATTTTGCATTACTTTCTATGGGAAAGTGCACCTTGGTTTAAGAACACTGGTTTAAGAATTGACTTCTGGAACGGATTAAGTTTGTAAACCAAGGTACCACTAGTATTGGAAAGCACTGGGAGAGGTTGAGGACGAACAAGAACAAGAGTAGATGATATACAGCGAAAATGAATGAACTAAGATTTTTATCTTGGAATGTAAATGTTTGGAATGTAAAGTCAAAAAGAAACAAAGTTATTGAAGCAGAAGTTGGATGTAGTATGTTTGCAAGAAACACATAAAAAGGAAACAGATTATTAATAAACGAAGAGTTGGAATAGTGTTTATTGCTTCCAATAAAGTTTTTAAAAAGAGGGGTTGTGATATATGGCAACCCTAAATTGGATCCCAGAAATGAAACTTTTCAAGGTGTATAAGGGCAAACTAATAATATTGGGAGATTTCAATGGTGTAATTTCATTAGAACACGACAAAGCGGTCAAGCAAGGTATATCTAAAGAGGGGAAATTCCCTAAGACATTTTTTAAAATGGTTCAATCTATGGATTTAATAGATGGGTGGAGACACAGGACCTCCACTAAGCACGAGTTTACCTATTATTCCCATGCCAAAAAGGTTAATTCCAGAATATATATGATTTGGCTATCAAAGGAGCTCACAACAAGAATTTTAAAAAATAGAAAATCATCCTGTCCGACCACAACCCAATCAAAATGCTCCGAAAGGGTGAAGAAAAGTCAGTGTTCAGGTGGAGATTAAATGAGAATCTCCTAAAGAATGAAGAAGTAATACAAAAAGGACCAGAATGGGCTTCCGGAGCAGCGTTCCTGGCAACTCGAGGCATACCCAATGCCGGAGAGAGACCACAGGGAAGGAGAGGCCTAAGTTACCCCGACCTCAGGTGGGGATCCTGAGGGCAGAGCCCAAAGCAGCGCATCAAGGGGTTTCCCCAAGTTTCCGCTCCTTTGCTATTTAAAACATTTACCAGTGGAGACGGCACGGGGGAGAACCTCAGTGTAAATGGGCAGAACCACTCTCCCATGCTATCGCCTCAAAACCTGGCAAGTCAGCGCTGAACTCTCCATTAATTTAAAACTGACAACAAAGAGGGGGCTCCCCCTGAAGTTAATATACAACTGAAATAATGAAGTGAGATGCATGCCAGTGTCCTTATCTCCCTCGGCTTGCTTAGATTCCCAGCCTCTGTCAGCTCCGGAACGAAGCTGACATATAAAGGGGGGCAGCGTAAAAGTTTCAAAAACACAGTGAAAACTTTGAAAGCTGTGAGGGGTTCACTCCCCACAACGCATGTAGTATCTGTCACATTGCTTCACGAGGGGTCCCTAAAAGACTTGAGTAGCACACCAAAGTTTCAGCGACCAGTAAAATAAACTCAATCGACCTCCCGTACTCCCCTGAAAGCTACAGCCTCAAACAAAAACCTTTTAATTAAGGCATAAAATCCTGGGTTAAGTAAAGCCTTACCACGAGGAGACTTCAAGGCAGGAGACTGCCAGGCTTTGTGTGGAGGAGTGAATGAGTCAGCATAATGAGGTGCCGCCATAGCGGAAGTTCCAGCAAACACAACCAGGAAAAGATGCCCAAGAGCAAGTTTGCAGAACAAACTAGCAGAACAAAGGAAGAGAAGAGGAGAGAGAAACACAGTGACTACTAGTGGCCAGTCAAGAAAGGACTTACAACTAATTACAGAACAACTGGGCTGCAACGCCACCTATGGGACAAATTTAAAATTGCAACAATAAAAATTAAACAAATGAAAAGAGTGGAATAAGCAGTGATTGGGAATTACAGACATAGGGAAAATTTTAAACCTCTATTTTAATAAATTGTAAAAAAGCCAGAAGAAAGCTATATACATCCAAAAGTGAATGGAAATATAATATATGTCAGCTTCGTTCCGGAGCTGACAGAGGCTAGGAATCTAAGCAAGCCGAGGGAGATAAGGACACTGGCATGCGGACTGGAATGTGAGAGGGAGGAGGGGCAGCCCAGTGGCAGTGTTTCAGAGAGCAGACAAGCAGAAGATAGCAAAGCCCTAAACACCAATCTTAGCTCGGATACAGAAGGGGAGAGGCCGGGAATAGCTAGCCCAAAGACTCGAAGGCGGGAAAAGGTCAGTGAGAGGAGGGGAAAAGAACGGAAGCGGATGGGTTTTTTCCACTGTTGGAAGAAGAGGAAGGGGCGGAGTTTAGACTCGGCAACTGCTAACTTGGGAGTCAGACACAGAGTGAAGAAGCTCCAGAGTGATTTATGTGTTTGAGCAATAAACCTGAGATAATTACTGCCGGTGTCTTGCTTCTGTGGGAGAGCCAAGCCATTACAGATTGCCGAGTCTCATCTTAATCTCTCACGCCAGAGGACATCAAAGACCGTGATGGATGGGCAAGTACCGGATGTGGGAAGTGCGGCTGGGGGAGCAGGAGAGCCCAATGACCCCATAACAGAATTAAGGAGCTACACGTGGCAGCTCAAAAGCCAACTAGACATTTTGGCAGGAGCACTGCAGGAACAAAGGTTGACTTCAGAACAGGAAAGGAACCTCAGAGCCAACAGGGGCTACATTTTGGACTTGAGATCAGCTGAATTCAGCTCAGATAAGCAGCGTGTTGCATGTCTGATCAGTTGGCTGGGGGGAACAGCTAAGGACTGGGCTATCACCCTTATGGAGACCCAACACAGTGCTCTAGGGAACCTGCAGGAGTTCTGGAGACTGATGGATGCCATGTTCAAGAGCCCACTGGAACACGCTACTGCAGAGCAGCAGCTACTGAATTTGCAACAAGGGGGTGACTCTGTGGCCTCTTACTGGACTACAGTGGTGCCCCGCAAGACGAATGCCTCGCAAGACGAAAAACTCGCTAGACGAAAGGGTTTTCCGTTTTTTGAGCTGCTTCGCAAGACAAATTTCCCTATGGGCTTGCTTCGCAAGACGAAAACGTCTTGCAAGTTTGTTTCCTTTTTCTTAACACCGTTAATACAGTTGCGTCTTGACTTCGAGGAGCAACTCATAGAACGCAGTGTACATAGTAGCCTTTTTTGAGGTTTTTAAAGACTTTGGTGATTTTTGAAGCTTTTCCAAAACTTCTTTTGCAGCCATTTGGTAAGTTAAGCTTTTAAAACTTTTTTGGGGGGTTTGGATTTTGGGTTGGGGTGTTTGGAATTCAAGGACTTGGTGTTGGGGAGGGGTTTGCAAGAATCTGGAAGCTTGTGTGTTTTTTTCTGCATTTTTATGATTTTCTGTGACCATTGGGCCACTCTGCTGTTTTTTTTTAAAAAAATCTGGATTTGAATTTCTGTGTGGTGGGTGCCTGGGGGAACAGTTGGGGAGGGGATTGCAACAGTTGGGGAGGGGCTGGGGGAACAGTTGGGGAGGAGTTTGCAACAGTTGGGGAGGGGCTGGGGGAGCTTTTCAGGCGATGCTTCAAGGTGACTTATTGCACCACCATCACCCTGTGGGAATTCTGGAAGGACCACTTCGACATCGTCACCTGCTTGAAGATGATCACCAGGGCCTGGGACGGGATCAGCCAGAGAAATTTGAATTGCGCTTGGCACAGCCTGTGGCCAGACTGTGTGGCACCAAGTGACTCTGATGCACCAGAGTCAACAGTGGTGCAGGACATTGTTGCCTTGGGGAGGACCATGGGCCTGGAGGTCACAGAGGAGGACATCAGAGAGCTGGTGGAGGAGCACGACCACGAGCTGACCACCCAGGAGCTGGTCGAACTGCAGGCAGAGGCTGCGCAGGAGCAGGCCTCGCTGGAAGAGGAGGAAGCAACTGAGGAACGGCTGTCCTCCAAAGAACTGAGGGACATTTGCCTGAAGTGGAAGGATGTGCAGACTTTTACACAGCAGCACCACCCTGACAAGCACGTGGCACATGACCTTGTGAACACTTTTGATACGAGGGTCATGTCGCCTTTCAGGGAGGTGCTGAAAAGGCAGATGAAGCAGCAGACCATGGACAGGTTCTTCAGCAAGAAGCAAAGAGTGGACGAGTTGTACCCCAGAGTCTTAGAAAATGTACTGTACACTTTGTTGATTTTTAAATGTTTTTCTGTCATGTTTAGAAACTTAATTTATTGTTCCTTAAATTTTTGAAATGCTCTTTACAGTATGTGTGACTTTAAAGAGCACTTAATAAACTCTTGTTGTACCAAATTTGGCTTTGTTTGGACTTTTTTTGACCATAGGAACGCATTAATTGATTTTCAATGCATTCCTATGGGAAACCGTGCTTCGCAAGACGAAAAATTCGCTAGACGAAAAAATTCGCGGAACGAATTAATTTCGTCTTGCGAGGCACCACTGTACCTTCAATTCACTAGTGCACAAGGTGGGCTGGGGACAGAACACAGGGCCCCTTGCAGCCATGTATCGTGCAGGGCTGAGTCCTTCGATCCTGGATGAGATGGCGAAGATGCAGCCCATGCAGTCATTGGAAGAGATAGTTCAAGCGTCCTTACAGTTAGAGCTACGCCAACAGCAGAGGAAGCTAGAGAAGAGGGGGGCAGGGGGACCCTTGGAGGTAAGGGCCTACACTCCCAAGCTTCCGGAACAGGGGGTTGGCAGCACACCTAGTCAGGGAGAAGCTGTTGAACCGATGCAGATTGGATCGGTGGAAGGGGAGAGAACCAGGAAGGTATGGAAGGAAGGGAGTCAGCAGCGTCGGGAGACACGCACTTGCTTCGTGTGTGCTAGGCAGGGTCATTTGGCTAAACAATGTCCTGATAGGAAGACAGAGAGATTCCTTTCAGGGGCCAGGGTGGAGGAAAAGCCCAAACCCCAAGCAGAACAGTCGGGAAATGGCCAATCCCAGCCCTTAAGAGAGGCCAGGGGCTGGGAGACAAATCAGTAGAGGGGCCTCAAATGGAAACAGCCATTCCTGGGGTAGCTCTGCCCATGACGCTACAACTCCCAGATGGTCGCAGGGTGCAAGGGCAAGCGTTGGTGGATTCGGGGGGCTTCTCTAGACTTTGTCGATGCAGATTTTGTGAAGCAACACAACCTTGGGACACAGCAACTAGACTCCCCAATCGAGGTACAGACGATAGATGGTAGACCCTTAATGGGGGGGAGGTGGTTCAAGCCACACAACCGTTAGGGGTGGAGGTGGTGGGGCACAAGGAGACAATGAGGTTCCATATCACTAAGTTAGCGACACACCCCATAGTCCTAGGAATGACGTGGCTCACAAAACACGATCCTGTCGTGGCCTGGTTCCAACGCTCCTAGACGTCCGCGTCAGCCTTTTGCCAAGCAAACTGCTTGAGACTTGAAGTTCCTAGAGAGGTGGGAGCAAAGGGGGTGGAGGTAGGAGGGAAACTCACGGGAGAAGAGAGTTCCATACCCCCGCAGTATAAGACCTTCAGAGACAAGTTCTGTGAGGAGGAAGACCAGTTACCCCCACACCGCCCTTATGACTGCAAAACAGACTTGGTGCCAGGGGCCCAGATATGCGATTGGATAGCTGTTGGACTGGGTCCAGTAGGCTTCCTCTGCGCCTCACTGCTGAACCCCCGTGGATAGCTCTCCGTCAGCTACCTGTAGCAGAGTTTCCGCAGCGTAGAAACTGTCGCTCTGTGCGTGTGTAATAAATCAGGCTGCACGCAAGCATTCTTTCTTATCTCTTACAGTCTTTAATCGTGTAGAAAAACAACTCTTAAATCACCCGGCGAGAGAGCACTCATCTTGCTTCCTCACCGCCAGTAAAACGGAAGAACACTGACACACAGAGAAACACTCCCCTCTGTGGACAAAGCCACGCCTCAGAATGTGAGACGTCACTCAGAACTTCTTAACCCTGTAAGTTCTGATTCTCTCCACACCCCCTCTCGTCTTGCATTCTGAGGGAAACTGTGAACACACATTTACAGACCTCTGAGAGTTCAACACCCTTCCCATTGCCTTTCGCCCCTTCCTGGCGTCTTTTCCAGGCAACTGTTGAACCTCCTCACAACTCCCATGTTCGCACTGTGCGAAACCAACCCACGCAGTAGTGACCTTAAACCTCTCAGGTGGAACTCCCTTCGTCGCACGAGTGGACCGCCTGAGCACAAACTGAGGTGCTCCTTCTGACCCACTGGGGCCAGCAAGTGTGTCTTCTACATCAGACGACTCTCCCTCTGACTTACTGCGTCTGTGAACTTTCTGCGTTATGCTTACAGGAGATGAAGGCTCACTCTTGGGCTCTCTTTTAACAACCTGTGGAGATGCCCAATCCTGTTCTTGACCTTGGTCATTGACCTGGTCCTCATCAACAGGTTCAGCCTCTGGCTCTCCCTCCTCCTCAGAATCAGACAGACATTCTGAGAGAACGTCAGGACTCGCATTGCGCCTTGACCAACCAAACTCAGCATGTTTACTGATCAGAAGCTTGGTCTGATCACCTTCTGGATATGCAAACCTCCACCCCTTTGTCGCAGGTTCATATCCACAGAAGATCATTTTCTGGGACCTTGGGCCACCCTGCTTCTGTTGAGCCTTTGGCACAGGCACCCAGGCCTGCGTCCCGAACACACGGAAGAAATGCACCTTCGGTTTCTCTCCGTGGAGCACAAAATACGGGGTTTCACCTACCACTGAATTGTAGGACCTGTTCATCGTGAAATTCACCGTCCTCATCGCCTCCCCCCAAAAACTTTGAGGCAAACCAGAGTCACACAGTAAAACCTCTGTTGCTTGAACCAGAGCTTTACTTCTAAGCTCTGCCACTCCCCTCTCCTGAGGAGAAGTAGCACCCGTCACCTTGTGACGTATCCCTTTCTGGCGAAAGAACTTCTGCAGAGCAGACCCAGTAAACTCTGCACATCGGTCACTCTTGAACCCCTGCACCTTGGTGGAGAACCTTAGTTCCACCTCTGCAACCCAGTCTTTGATCAGTTGCGGTGCATCTTCTTTCATTTTCAGCGGATAAGACCAGCTGACTCGGCTGAAATCATCCTCCAGTGTCAGCACAAACCTGGCCCCGCCCAGACTTGGCTTTGGCATGGGCCCAAAAAGGTCTGTGTGCACAAGCTCAAAAGGTTTCGTGGTTACCCTCTCCACCCTGGGATAACTGCACCCTTTTACCTTTGCTTTTCTGCATGCTTTACAATTTAGGGTTCTGGCACATTCCTTTATTTTGCAACCTTTAGTGCACTCCGGCAACATCTGGATATCTTCCCAAGAACCATGTGACATTTTCTTGTGCCACACGCAAGCACATGAAACATGAGTGTGGACGGTTGCACACTTCGCCTGTGCTTTCTCAGCGACTCCCTCACCCTCCAGAGGTGTTTCCAGAACAAAGAGGTTGTTCTGCCCTTTTGCAACACTAACCAGTTGCTTCCCCCCTCTGGAAATTGTACAGACACTGTTTTCAAAGCACACCTTATACCCCTCCTGTAAGAGACAAGGGACAGATAAAAGACAATGTTTTATCCCAGGTGCCACGTAGACTTCCAGCTCCGCCTGCAAGACAGAAAGATAAACATTTCCCACGTTAGACAAAGGCTTTTTTGACCCATCAACAAATACAACTGTTTTCCCAACTGAAACAGTTCTGCAGTTCCACATCTCGACACCAGGTGTCGCTGTTATCAGATGCCTGCTGGCTCCAGAGTCAATTATCCAGTGCATTACTCTGTCCTCACTGGAGTAGTCCTCAAGCGTTGCCATGGAGGCAGTTAGCTGATAAGCGCCGTCTTCACTCTCTGAGCCACGTACTCCCTGCGCTTTCCCACGCCTGCCTCCTCTCCGAGACTGGTTGCCATGGAAACCTGGCTGATTCCCATGGGAAGCGACCTTGGAAGCATCCTGCCCAGCCTCCCTGGCTCTCTGGGGGAAGGAGCGACGCAGATGGTCAACAGACTTGCAGATAAAACACCGACGAGTGGAAAAATACTGGGGTGAGCTTCCAGCTGGCTTAGCTTCCGGGCTCTCTATGCCAGCCCCGCCCCCTCTGAAACGGCGTTCCTCCTCGTCACACACAGTGGAAAACTTTCCAAACATGCTTTTGGGCTGTTCTGCCCCCCCGACTCTTCCAACAGCTCTCCTTGAGGCTGTAACTTCAGGGCTTTCAGGGCTTTTCACTGGGCTCTCGGCTTCCTCCCGGCTCTGGCCTTCTGCTGAGCTTTCACACAAACGCCTCAGCACCTCCCAGGCAGCATGCGCCGACTCAACCCCCTCCAAATGAGGCAACAGCTTAGCATGTACGCTTGCTTTCAACATGCAGAGCTCCTCTTTCTGCCTCTGCATTCTGTCCTCCAGCTCTGCATCTGCAGCAGCAACTGGTTCTTTCTGGGCTATTTCCCAAAGCCCTGTGGCTAAAAACCACCCTCTCACTTTTCTAACCCAGGTATGCCATGACTGGGTAGTGAGCTTTTCAAACGGTACTTCGTACAGCTCCTGGCCATCTGCCATCTTCTCCCGGGGCCCAGCGTACTCACGTAACCAGCAGCAGCTCTCCGGCACCCGGCTCAGCAGATCAGCTCCTCCCAGCGAGCTCCTCTGCCTTTCAAACGTTAGGCAGGACTCCAAGCTGGCTCCAGCTCCCTCCAGCTGGCTTCAACACACACCGGCACGTCTTGGCAACAGCTTCAAAGCTTTTGCTGACCTTCCATAACCTATGCGATTGGATAGCTGTTGGACTGGGTCCAGTAGGCTTCCTTTGCGCCTCACTGCTGAACCCCCGTGGATAGCTCTCCGTCAGCTACCTGCAGCAGAGTTTCCGCAGCGTAGAAACTGTCGCTGTGTGTGTGTGTGTGTAATAAATCAGGCTGCACGCAAGCATTCTTTCTTATCTCTTACAGTCTTTAATCGTGTAGAAAAACAACTCTTAAATCACCCGGCGAGAGAGCACTCATCTTGCTTCCTCACCGCCAGTAAAACGGAAGAACACTGACACACAGAGAAACACTCCCCTCTGTGGACAAAGCCACGCCTCAGAATGTGAGACGTCACTCAGAACTTCTTAACCCTGTAAGTTCTGATTCTCTCCACACCAGATCCCCACCAGTCGCCTCTATTCCATGTCAGAGACAGAGCTAGCCGAGCTGAGGGAGTTCTTGTAGAAGAATTTTGCAAGGGGTTTTATCTGACCAACAAAGGCACCAGGGGGAGCCCCAGTTTTCTTCGTAAGCAAGAGGGACACCCCGGAAAAAAGGCTCGTTGTCGACTATAGGAGGACCAACAAGCTCATGATTCCCAGCCGATACCCCTTGCCACGTATTGGGGATCTGCTGGAGAGGTTGAGATCAGCGAAAATTTTCACCAAGTTGGACCTGAGGGGGGCCTACAACCTGATACGGGTGAGGGAAGGCGATGAGTGGAAGACGGTCTTTAATACAAGATATGGGACTTTTAAGTACTTAGTGATGTCGTTTGGGTTGCAATCGGGCACAGCCACCTTCCAGGCCTTCATCAATCATGTTTTGGCAGACTTGCTAGACAGGAACGTGGTATCTTACCTTGATGATCTTTTGATATACTCAGAAAGTCCTGAAGAGCATGTGCGACACGTAAGGGAGGTGTTGCAATGGCTGAGGGCGCATAGACTCTACGTCAAGTTGGAGAAGTGCCAGTTCCACGTGACAGAGGTGGAATTTTTGGGGTATTGCGTGTCTCCTGAGGGGGTGCATATGGATCCGGCGAAGGTGAAGGCAGTGTTGGAGTGGCAGAAGCCTAAGACCAAGAAGGACTTGCAGAGGTTCTTGGGCTTTGCTAACTACTACAGGAAGTTCGTGCCTAACTACTCGCAACTCACCACACCCCTCACTGACTGCTTGAAGGGCAAGAAGCCGTTCGTCTGGACGGAGGAGGCGTAGTGCGCGTTTGAGAGGCTCAAGGAGATATTTGCCGTGGAGGAGTACCTGCACCACGCAGATCTGTACAGACCGATGGTAGTGGAGACGGATGCTTCTGAAAGGGCAGTAGGAGCGGTGCTGCTGCAGGAGGACAGCCACGGGGACTTACGGCCGTGTGCATTCCACTCGTGGAAGCTAAACGCCTCGGAACATAACTACACCATTTGGGAAAGGGAGATGCTGGCTATAAAAGAGGCCTTGGAGACATGGAGGCATTTCCTAGAAGGTGCACAACACCAAGTGGAGGTGCACACCGATCACAAGAACTTGGAATATTGGCAGACTGCGACTGGCAGAATCCGAGATTTGGGGGAGGAAACAATGGAAGAGGACTGGAAAAAATTTAAGGACTATTTGCAAAAACATTATAAGTTGTATGAATGTTAAGAAATACGCACGATTAGGAAACTTTTGCTTTTAGCAACTTGACTAGGTAAACTGAAAATTAAGACAGGAAAAAAGAGGTGGTAAATATGAAACAATTTTATTATGTGAACTTTAAATGTACAAAGTTGGGATACAATATTGTGAAATTAGAAACATAATAACTGAAAGATACAGTAAGTTAAGAAACAAGGTAACAAATTGCTGAAACTTTTATTGCAAAGAACGCAAAGTCGTGAGGACGTGGGGAAGTCCATTTGGAATATTGGGAAAACTATTGAAAGTTGGATTGTAATAATCTTTTTATCATTTTTCTTTGTTTTTGTTTCTTGTATTTTCTTATTTTAACTTTGTGTCTATGACTCTAAGAAAAGAAACTCAATAAAAAATATTTTTTATTTTTTTAAAAAAAGAATATTGGCAGACTGCGAGACAACTGAACCAGAGACAGATCAGGTGGTCGCAGTTCTTTGCCCGCTTCAACTTCTGCATACAATATGTACCGGGGCAACTGAACCAGAGGGCGGATGCCT
This sequence comes from Podarcis muralis, assembly GCF_964188315.1. NCBI lineage: Eukaryota > Metazoa > Chordata > Lepidosauria > Squamata > Lacertidae > Podarcis > Podarcis muralis. The sequence continues at coordinate 9,002,618 of NC_135674.1, forward strand.
TGTCCCGGAAACCGGAATACATGAGGGGAGAACAGAACCAAGAATTGAAACACATTCTGAAGCCAGAACAGTTGCAACTAGCGGCGACATCAATTGTCGGAGTAGAGAAATTCAAGCGCCAAACACAAGATGAATTTGTGTAGCAGAAACTGGTAGTAATACGTAACAAGGAGAACAGCGCTGAAGGATTAACTGAAAGGGAAGGCCTCTTTTTTAAGGGTGAGGTGCTCTACGTGCCAGAAGGGCATTTGCGAGCACGAGTCATGCGGCAGTTCCACGACAACCCAGCGGCGGGTCACTTTGTGCAGTACAAGACCGTAGATCAACTAAGGAGACGGTTTTGGTAGCCCAGGATGAGAGAAGAGGCCCAGGAGTATGTCAGGGCATGTGGCACTTGGCAACGAGTAAAAACACCTAGAGCAGCACCAGCGGGACTTCTGCAACCGCTTCCGACTCCGCAAGGACCTTGGGAGGCGATCGCGATGGATTTCATCACAGACTTGCCACCTTCTCGAAAGCAGACAGTGATCTGGGTCGTGGTGGACTTGTTCACGAAAACGGCGCGCTTCGTGCCATGCCCAAAGCTGCCGTCGGCACAGGAAACAGCCCAGATGTTTGTAGACCACGTGTTCAAACTGCACGGGCTGCAGTTGCGAGTGATTTCGGACAGAGGAACACAATTTACCTCACAGTTTTGGAGGAAGCTGATGCAGCTTTTGGAAGTTGAAGTGTGTTTGACATCAGCGAGACACCCTCAAACCAATGGAGAGTCAGAGAGGACCAATGCTACGTTGCAGCAATACCTGCGTTGCTACGTGAACTACCAGCAAGAGGACTGGGTGGATAAATTGGGACTAGCAGAATTCGCGTATAACAATGCAGTACATGCGCCTACCCAACAAACACCGTTTCTGGCCAACTATGGACGACATCCAAGGGTGTTTCCAGAACCAGAGGACCCCTTGTTGGTGCCAGCGGCAGAACAGTTCGTAGGGGAGATGCAGGCGTTACACGAACTACTGAGAGAAAAGCTGGACGCAGCTAAAAACGCATATAAGAGGAATGCTGATGAACGTAGACAGCAGGGAGAAGAGATCAAGGTGGGGGACAAGGTGTGGTTGTCGGCCAAGGACTTACCAACAAAGGGGAGGTGCAAGAAGTTAGAGGCAAGGCGATTGGGACCATTTGAAGTGGTAGAACAGGTAAACCCTGTAGCGTTTAAATTGAGATTGCCTGCCTCGATGAAGATACACCATGTATTTCACAGGGCTCTCCTGTCACCATACGTTCCTGCACATCCCTACCAGGAACCTAAACAGACACCTCCTCCTCCGGTCATGGTGGAGGATCAGGAGGAGTTTGAGATCCAACAGATTTTAGACTCGAGACTGTGCAGAAGACAGTTACAGTATTTTGTATGGAATGGTTACGGACCTGAAGAAAACTCCTATGTACGAAGCCAGGATTTACATGCCCCACATCTGCAACGGCAGTTCCACCATAGGTTCCCCCACAAACACAAACCCAGAGGGTGGGAGGAAGAGAACGGCCTTAGCAAAGAAGAAGCTGAAAAGACTGGCACATGGTGGGCATCAGAGCAGAGAGAGCCCTCCGAGACAGACAGCGAAGCCGAGGAGGAAGAAGGGGGGCTTAGAGGAGGGGGTGATGTCAGCTTTGTTCCAGAGCTGACAGAGGCTGGGAATCTAAGCAAGCCGAGGGAGATAAGGACACTGGCATGCGGACAGGAATGTGAGAGGGAGGAGTGGCAGCCCAGTGGCAGTGTTTCAGAGAGCAGAAAAGCAGAAGATAGCAAAGCCCTAAACACCAATCTTAGCTCGGATACAGAAGGGGAGAGGCCGGGAATAGCTAGCCCAAAGACTCGAAGGCGGGAAAAGGTCAGTGAGAGGAGGGGAAAAGAACGGAAGCGGATGGGTTTTTTCCACTGTTGGAAGAAGAGGAAGGGGCGGAGTTTAGACTCGGCAACTGCTAACTTGGGAGTCAGACACAGAGTGAAGAAGCTCCAGAGTGATTTATGTGTTTGAGCAATAAACCTGAGATAATTACTGCCGGTGCCTTGCTTCTGTGGGAGAGCCAAGCCATTACAATATATTAATCTAAAGGGAATTCCCTGAACAGAATAGAAGCACCGAGGGAGACAATAACAGAGGAGTTGAAGGGAAGATATTCTAATGGGATCAAGGAAGATACAGACAACGATCGGCTTAACATCATCCTCAAATCAATCAAGGAGAACATCAGTAGCAGAAAGTGAAAATAATATGGACATGAAAGAATTACTAGCGGCAATGGAAAGAATGTAGAAAAATTTAGGAGATAAGATAACCATTTTAGACGGGAATATTAAAACACTAGACGGGAAAGTGGAGAATATGGGAACAAAGATTGAAAAACATTCTACTTTAATGATGGACCTCTCCAGTCAAGTAAACCAATTAACTACAAAAAAAACAAAGAACTGGATAAGATGATCCAAGAGGTAAAAATAAAGACACAAAAACAAGACGAAACCATGAAAAAAATCCAGGTAGACCAAAAGGAAACAAGGAAGTCTCAAGAGAGAAATAAAGAAGAGATTGGTGAACTGAAGAGAATACAAGAGCAGACCTGGGACGCTCTTGCCATCCTCGAGATGAGACAAAGAGAAATGATTCTTTGCTCTCGCAGAAACAAAGAGGACCAAAATGAGGAAATATCAACAAAATTACAGAAAGACCTGGCGGATTGGCTAAGAGTACTGGAAGAGGACTTGTCTCCAGATATTGAGAAAATATTTAGAACAAGAGTGAATAAGTAAAAAAACAGGAAAGGACCGGGTGACTGTCTAGTATTTTTGAACTCGAGGCTACTCAGAGACAAAATCTTGTTGAAGGGCAGAGCAAACCCATTGTGTATAGATGGGAAACATATTGAGATAATGAAAGAAGTCCTGACCCATCTGTTAAAAAAGAGAGACAATTATAGTTTTTTGACATTGGCGCTTAAGAAAAACAAAATATTATTCAAATAGGAATTCCCTGAGGGACTCACCTTTACATATAAAGAGAGGAGAACTTTCAGAATGGTGGAAGAAACCAGAATCTTCTGGAGGAAATACAGGGAAGAGTTAGGAGGAGAGAAGCTTCAAGAGTGAGAAAATGAAAACAAGATAAGACTAAGACTTTTAATTACGATTTCTATTTTTTGTTTTCCTTTATTTTTTTCCCTTTCTATCACTGCTTGATTACTTAAGTAAGACTTGACAAATTTAATAAAATTGTATGGCTTTTAAATGTATCTCCTGGAGCGTGAATGGGCTGAACAGTAAACTAAAAAGGAATAAAGTAGAATGTATATTAAAGAGAGAAAAATGGGACATTCTATGCTTACAAGAGACCCATATATCTAATAAGCATATAAGGGTTTTTAAAAATAAAAAACTGGGTCTAGAGTTTATACCATCAGGTACAGAGAAAAAGAGGGGAGTGGTCATCTACGCAAAACCAATCCTAAACCTGCAACTGTTATTTCAAAATGAAGAAGACAGAGTCCTAGGGGTAGAAATACAACTAAAAGAAGAAAAAATAATTTTGGTGGGGATTTATGCCCCAACAATAAATTAGAATTCTATAGAAATTTGGAAGAGAGACTCTGGGACTATGCCAGTGAAAATATAATAATTATGGGGGACTTAAATGGAGTTATATCCATGGAAATGGATAGAACGGACAGCGATAGGCTATCTAACTCGGGTAGATTACCACTCTTCTTCCAAATGACAGAAAATTTCAATCTTTATGATACTTGCGAGAATTAAACATCCTAACGTAAAAGATATCACTCATTTTTCTGAAGTTAAAAAATCAGGTGGGAGAATTGATGCGATCTGGACTTCGAAAAAATTGACACTGAACTTGGAGAAAACAGAAATTTTGAATAGATCCCTGTCAGACCACAACCCAGTAACAATACGTATGAAATTTAAAAATGTACAAGGGGGAGGTGGAGGATGAATGATGAATTGTGGAGAGATGATCAAAGGGTAATTAAAGCCAAAGAAGTGCTGAAAGAATTTTTTGAAATAAATGAAAAACAAGATACAGATAGGAAAATAATCTGGGATGCAAGCAAAGCCTACATGAGAGGCTTTGGAATACAACAAATGGGGAGGATCAGGAAGAGTAAAGAGTATACTATAATGGAAATAAATAAAGAGATTAGAGAAAATGAAAAAGAGTTGGTAAAAAACCCTAAAAATGAGAAAATACTCCAAAACATAAAATCCCATATATCCAATTTAATAAATAAAGAGGTGAAAAATAAAATCAAATGGACTAAACAAATAAATTTTGAATCGGCTAATAAACCTGGCAAGATGCTGTCCTGGATAACAAAGGAAAGACAAGTGGAAAGAGTTATAAATAAAATAACAGACCAGGGAAAAGAAATTACTGACCCAGATCAAATTAAAGATAAATTTATGAATTATTACAAAAAAATATATGAACTAGAACATAAAGATGAGAATAAAGTTAAAAAATATCTGATAGAAAATAAGCTGCTGGAGATTGAGGAGGCTAAATATAGCCTACTAAACTCAAATATAGAAACAGATGAAATTAAAGAAGTAATAAGAAAAATGAAAGTTGGAAAATCGCCAGGTCCGGATGGGATTTCGATAATATAAAAAACTAGAAGAAACAGTTATCCCTAAGCTTTTAAAAAATCATGAATGAGATATTGGAGAAAGGGAAAACGCCAGAATCCTGGCATGAAGCACTAATAACACTCTTACCAAAACAAGGTGCGGATCTGAAGCTTATTATAAACTATAGAACAATTTCACTACTAAACATGGATTATAAAATATTTATAGGTATCCTGGCTAACAGGCTGAAAAAATTCTTAAATGGGGTAATAGGAAATGACCAAGCCGTGACCAAGCCATCTTTTTGCCGGGGAGGCAAATAAAAAATAATACAAGAATAATTATTGACTTACTGGAATATACAGAAATGAAACCAAGCAAAAAGGTCGCAATGCTACTGGTAGATACCGAGAAGGTTTTTGACAGCGTATCGTGGAACTCCTTAATTAAAACTTTTGAGAGCTTGAGAATAGGAAACAGCATCATGAATGGAATTAAGGCAATTTATGACAACCAGAAAGTCAAAATAATTATAAATAATGAAATCACTGAAGTATTTAATATTGAAAGAGGGACTAGACAAGGTTGTCCCTTGTCCCCACTCTTATTTATTACAATGTTGGAGACACTCTTAATAGCAATAAGGAAAGACCAGGAAATACGGGGCGTCCATTTAGGTAGCTGATATTACAAGGTGAAGGCATTCGTTGATGTGATTATTACCACCGAAAACCCAATTGAAGGTATACAAAAAGCACTAGCGAAAATTAATGAATTTGGCAAGGTCTCAGGATTTAAACTGAATAAAGATAAATCTAAATTATTAACAAAAAATATGGGAGAGAAGGAACAAGAAGACCTAGAAAGAATAACGGGTCTAAAGACCACAAACAAAGTAAATTATCTGGGGGTCTGGATTACAAATAAGAACACCAATTTATTTAAAGATAATTACACCAAAAACTGGAAGGAAATTAAAGGAAATTTAGAAAATTGGAGTAAATTGAAGTTGTCATTATGGGGCAGAATATCAATGATTAAAATGACAGTACTTCCCAAAATCCTCTTTCTCTTTCAGACAATTCCAATAATTATTGGGACAAAATGCTTTAAAGATTGGCAGAGGGATCTGGCCAATTTTATTTGGCAGGGTAAAAAAGCAAGAATGAAATTTAAATTGTTGACGGAACCCAGAGAAAGAGGAGGGTTCGCGGTCCCGGACCTCAGAATGTATTTTAAGGCTGCATGCTGGACTTGGCTGAAAGACTGGATGTTGCTTAGGAATACTGAAGTCTTGGACCTAGAGGGCTGGGACAAGGTTTTCGGGTGACATGGCTACTTATGCCACGATAAAATAAAAGCACATAAGGGCTTCACGAATCACCTAGTGAGGAAGGCCGTATTCGAAGTTTGGGAGAGGAATAAATCCAAAGTTATAACAAAAAACCCTTGGTGGATATCACCTATAGAGTCAACTGCCATCCATAAGAATAACATGAACAATAACTGGCCAACTTACAGAGACTTGGTGGATGAGATAAATCATTGCCGCAAACTGAAAAGGTTTGAAGAACTCAAACAACTTGGGGTAAATTGGTAGAATACTACCAGCTTAGGGTGACCTTTGAAAAGGATAAGATGTTAAAAGGGTATAATAATAAAGTATCAACTTTAGAGAAGGAGGTTTTACAGAACAACCAAAAGACTCTCTCCAAAATGTACAAGCTGTTACAGAATGCTCAAATAGAAAAAGAGGGAAAGGGAAAGGCCATAATAAGATGGGAGCGGGACTTAGGTTATGTAATTGAATATAAAGAATCAAAAAAACTGTGGACAAAAAATGTAAATTTTACAGCATGTTATTTAATAAGAGAAAATTTCCTGAAAATGCACCATAGGTGGTATTTAGCACCGGAGAGATTGGCTAAAATGAACAAATCACTTAGTAATAAGTGTTGGAGATGCACAAAGCAGATTGGAACCTTCTACCACATGTGGTGGACATGTCCAGAGATCAGAAAGTTCTGGGACATGATCCATGAAGAAATAAAAATATTACTAAGAACTTCACATAGTAAAAGACCAGAAACATATATTTTGAGAAAATTGAACAGTGATATTCCAAAAGAAAAAACTAATTTTTTTCTGTACGCGACATCAGCAGTGAGAATTCTGGTGCCTAAGTACTGGAAGGGTAACCAGGTACCGACCAAAATGGAATGGTTATGTAAATTATTTGAATATTTGAAACTGGCCAAATTGACGGATATAATAAGACTAAAGCCAATGAATACAGTCAAGAAGGAATGGAATTGCTTGAATGACTGTTTAGAAAGACAAGGTTCTAATGTAAAAATTTGGCTGTGTCTAGAATGACCTCGTGAATGGAAAAGGGGAAATATACATATATAGACATTTATATATTAAGATGAAAATATTAGTGAAATACAGATAAAATATAAAAGGTGAAAGAAAGTGTTGTGAGAGTGATGGAAGTCTATTATTATTATTTTGTAAAATAGTGTTTATTGTATTGAAATATTATACTTTTCTCTATTCTTTTACTGTCTACTTTTCTTTGCATTTTTTCTTTTTCTTCTTTACTTTTTCTTTCTTTCTGTTTTATTGGATATTATTCTTTATGTATGGTTTTGTTTGGATGCATCTACTTTGCAATATAATAAAGAAGTAAAAAAGGGGGGGGGGCAGAATCGATAATATTTTGAACTGAATTCAAATAAAGGGACGAGCCAAGAGGTAGTATGGGATGCCAGTAAAGAGGTTGTAAGGGTTTTTTTGTATCCAACAAAATGTTTATTATAAAAAGAAGAGAGAGGAAGAAAAACAGAAAATAATGAAGGAAATGTTAATTTAAGGGGGGGAAATACTGCTGGAAAAACCAGGAGATCTAAAAAAAATACTCCAGAAACAATTTGCCATATTAATGCAAAATTAAGTAGAGCAGAGAACAAACTCTCTGAAACAGAAAGAGTTTGAATCTGCAAATAAACCTGGAAAACTCTTAGCATGGCAATTAAAAAAGGGAAAGAAACCCAATACTATAAATAAAATTGCAGTAAGGGATTGAGTAATATCATCATCAATCTTTATTACAGTCCAGAGACCCAACAAATCGTTACAAAGCAATGCACAATTCATACAGCCTACCTCCAGGTTAAACAAGCATTTTGTTCAAAAGATAGGGATCATTGGTTCTTGCAACCACCGATAAAAACTCCCTCGCTTTTCAAAAGAACAAACAGAACATCTTAATGAACCAATTTCAATGGTGGAGATTGACACAACCATCAAGCAAGCGAAAACAGGGAAATCAGCCGTCCCTGACAGACTTACAGCTATGTATTATAAAACTTTTCTGGAGATGATAGCAGCACCACTGAAAGATGTGATGAATGGAGCTCTGCAATGAAAAGTTATGCCAGCATCATGGAGGAAGGCATTCATAACGTTAATTCCCAAGCAGGATACCAGTATACCCCAATCAAAAAATTTCATGCCGATCTCTTTACTAAATAATGACTACAAACTTTATATTGCAATATTGGCTAAAAGATTGAAAGAAGTATTAAACGTATACATTCACAAAGATCAAGCAGGTTTCCTACCAGCAAGGCAAATGAAGAACAATATTAGAAATGTCTTAAACATAATCAAATATTTAGAAAAAATAAGTGACAAAGAAGAAGGTGCTATTTGTAGATGCAGAGAAGGCATTTAATCATATTTCGTGGTTGTTTATGTTGAAGATTCTAGAAATTATGGAATTTGGAATGACCTTAATCTTAACAGGATTAAAGCAATATACAGTGGTGCCTCGCAAGACGAAATTAATTCTTTCCGCAAGTCTCTTCGTCTGGCGAGTTTTTCATCTTGCGATGCACGGTTTCCCATAGGAATGCATTGAAAATCAATTAATGCGTTCCTAGGGAAACCGCCTTCAGACCAGGTCCGGGGACAGTCTGTCCCCAGACCTCTTCTGAAGGCTGGGGGGGGGGGGGACAAGGGCTTTTCTTCCCACCCCCAGCATTTTAAAAAACCCTGGGACAGCGGAGGACTTCTCCGCTGTCCGGGGCGATCTTAAAATGCTGGCGGGCGGCATTTTAAAATCGCCCCGGGACAGCGGAGGACTTCTCTGCTGTCCGGGGCGATTTAAAAGCCCCTGGGAAGGCAGGCAGGGGGGACAAAGACTTTTGCCCCCCGCCAGCCTTCAGAAGAGGTCCAGGACCTCTTCTGAAGGCGGGCGGGGGGCAAAAGTCTATGCTCCCCCCTGCCTGCCTTCAAAAGCCGTCCGGGACAGCGGAGAAACGCGCTGCGTTTCTCCGCTCTCCCAGGAAGGCAGGCAGGGGGGAACAAAGACTTTCGCCCCCCGCCCGCCTTCAGAAGGTGTTCCCTCCCCGCCGCCCGGCTTCGGAGCATCGTTCCGAAGCCGGGCGGCGGGAGGAGGTGTTCCCGCCCCGCTGCCAGGCTTCGGAGGAGGTCCGAGGACAGTGGGGAAGACGCGCTGCGCTTCCCCGCTGTCCCGGATATTTCCCTATGGGCTGTCGTCTTGCGAAGCAAGCCCATAGGGAAATTCGTCTTGCGAAGCGCCTCCAAAATGGAAAACCCTTTCGTCTAGCGGGTTTTCCGTCTTGCGAGGCGTTCGTCTTGCGAGGTACCACTGTACTACAAACAATGGGCAAACTTAAGTGTTAATGGCAATGTATCAGGAGAGTGCAGTATTCAAAAAGGCACAAGACAAGGATGCCCTTTGTCATCACTGTTATTTATCTTGGTCAGGGGTCCTCAAACTTTTTCAGCAGGGGGCTGGTTCACTGTCCCTCAGACCTTGTGGGGGGCCGGACTATATTGTTAATAATTGAAGCTAGTCATGTGAGCAAGCACAAAATGGTGGCCACAGGTAATCATCCCAAACAAAAACAAACTCCAAGCATGTGACAGGAAAATTTGTTGGCCACGGCAAAGGAAACTATGGAGCAGTGAAGCAAGCCACTAGGGAGGTTTAAACCGGCACCAAAAGAGCAGGAATACAAAACAATATGCGGGTGCGTGCTCTATTTGTTTGTTTGTATTTTTTAGAAGCAGAACGATTCAGAGCAGTGCCATGCGCTGCAAAATCACCCTACCCCAAGCGGCAAGCCGTTTGCTGCAAACCCACGCTCTTTATGTAAAAGCAGTATAAGCGGTGCAGAACGTGTAAAAGACCCCCTCAGTGGACACAGACCCCAACACACCCACATGGCAGGATAACGTTCAAGAGTGCCAAAGCTGTGTAGGGGGGTTTTTATAATGGAGTCCCACACACAAACAGCTATTCCTGCTCACCGCAGCAGCGCACAAAAACTTTGGGGAAACTGCCTGTCCAGTGCGTTTCCCTGTGCAGAAAATACTGCTTTTCCTTCTGCACAATCTTCTGGGAAGAACATCACCTAAGGCAGGTTAGCAGAGATGCAGCGTTGCCTCCGTGTGGAAGGAGAAGGAAAGAGTCCAAACACTGTACTTCTATTCTACAGCGTTTATTTACAAGCAATAAATCAGTCTATACACCATCAGAACTTTCCGGCATCCTCTCCCTGTGCTCAAAGCACACTCAGACTGTCTGCAGCAGCTCTCAGCCTAAAACTGAAAGTACATCTCACAGACAAAGAGATGACGTGACTTCCCATCGTGACTTCCCGTAGAAGTCCCTCCCAGGCACAGGGCATACCAGAGGTTAATCACCAAACTCCACAAAAACTACCCAGCTGACTAAGGCAAAATCAACCCCCCCCCCTTATTTCTTTCTTACTTAAATTTTAATGCAAGGAGGGAAAATTGTCCACTAATGAGGGCCACACTTAACTGAACACAAGCAAACAAAATGACACACAATTCCCGCACAATTCAAGTAACAAACACACACAGAAAGAAGGGTAGCCAGCGGTAACAATTCAACCAGAACGAGAACAGCAAACGACCACGCTCTTGCCCCCACTCTCTCACCACACACACACAATACCAGCTCAGTCGACACGATCGGAGGGGAAGGACGGCCACAGATTCCCTACCTGCAGGACAGTGTGTAGGTGAAGAGGAAGTGGCAAGCGCCGTTAAACCAGACAGCTGCGTCATGGGGAGGGAAGGCTGCACACTCGCCAGCCATGTTGTGAAGGGACGACCCTGCCATCAGCCGGGTGCTCAAAGGAGCTTAATGGGGAGAGCGAGCAGAAGCGGCCGCAGTAGCAGTGGAAACAGCAGTGGGAAATGGCGGCCGCTTGAGCACTCACGCCGCTGCTGCTGGCACCAACCAAGCCCAGCCCCCTTCCACTTGGCTCTAGGCAGGGCAGGGAGAAGCCAGGAGGAGGGAGGGAGGGAGGAGGAAAGAAAGCTGCTGGCACCAATTAGAAGGAAAGAATCCTGCTGGCACCAATCAAAGCCCAGCCCCCTTCCTCCTCTAGGCAGAGCGGGGAGAAGCCAGGAGGAGGCGCCGCCGTCGCTGTGAGACGGAGAGGAAAAGAACACGCATGCTGGTGCAGCCCAAACAAACAGATCTACACCGATTCCCGGACCGTTAAGCGGGCCGGATTTAGAAGGCTATTGGGCCGGATCCGGCCCGTGGGCCTTAGTCTGCCAACCCATGATCTTGCTGGAAGTACTGGCCAGAAAAATTTGAGAGAAAACCAAAAGTAAAGGGATCCGAGTAGGGCAAAGAAGCTACAAACTTAAAGCCTTTGCGGATGATGTAGTTTTAACATTAGAAAATCAGATGAAGAGTGTACCGAAGGCCTTAGAAGTAATAACATCATTTGGATAACTCACTGGTTTTTACATTAACAAAGAGAAGAGACTAAGATGATTACAAAAAATATGGAAAAGCAGACAAAAGAAAATTTAGAAAGGACATTGGGAATCAAGGGGGGGGGGGTAGTTAAATATTTGGGAGTATGGCTTACTCTTAAAAATCTAAATTTGATCCAAGACTTAATGGACTTAATGGATTTCATATTGCAAGGGGGGAAACCTAGGATTAAATACAAAATTTTAATAGATGCAAAGAACAGGGGGGATTTGCTCTCCCTAACATACAAATGTACTATGAGGCAGAATGTTTGGTATGAATGAAGGAGTGGGTGGAACTGAAAGATGAGGGAATTTTGGACTTAGAAGAATTCGATCTAGCGTTTGGCTAACATGGTTATCTGTACTATAATAAGACCAAAGCGCATAAAGGTTTTTTAAAGTCATGTGATTAGAAAAAGCCTGTATAATGTCTAGGTAAGTTATAAAGAACTTTTAGGGGGGGGAAACCTCAAGCTGGATGGAAAGAAAGTGGGGAACATATAAAGACCTCCTCAAATTCAAAAAGGGCTCTATAAGACTTTTAAAAAGGGAAGAAGTAGCAAGTATAATAACTGACTGCTTCTAGTACCTTCAAGTAAATGAGATTTTTAAGGAGGACAAAGAGAGAGGATCTGTTGAAGGTGGGTGAGAATTCGAAAAAACAATATTGGGAAACAACAAAAAATCTAGTATCTAAAATATACAAAATATTGTTAAAATGCGAAACTAAAGATGAGCTCGTCAAGGCTGCAATGATACACTGGGTGTCAGATATCAGACATAATACTGAATTGGCAGCGTGGGAGAAACTATGGAATAGAATGATAAAGTTTTCAGCCTGTTATTTGATTAAAGAGAATATCCAAAAGGTGGTTTATAGATGGTATCTGATGCCCAGTAAACTTGCTAAATGTATAAGAAAGGATCAAATCTCTGTTGGAAGAGCTCAGAATAAGAAGGCTATTTAATACATATGTAGTGGTTATGCAAACATGCCAAGAAATTTGGGGAGATGCTATACAAGGAATTTTTTTAAATGTTTAAATTCACTTTCTAAAAAAAACCAAAAACGGAAGCCTTCCTGCTGGCAATAACAGGAGAGGAGATTCCAAAGAAGGTTCACAATTTGTTTCTATACACAACAGCATCTGCAAGATTAACCTATGCAAAGAACTGGGAAGAAAACATGATCCCAACAAAAGATCAAAAGTTACACAAACTAAAAGAGTTTGCAGACACCTAGCTACAACACCTAGCTATAAATCCACCTAACAGTTACCTCGTTCAACCCACATTTTACCAGCTTTCTCACGAGAATATCAAGGGGGAATTTGTCAAAAGCCTTACTGAAATCGATATACAGTGGTACCTCGGGTTACAGACACTTCAGGTTACAGACGCTTCAGGTTACAGACTCTGCTAACCGAGAAATAGTACCTTGGGTTAAGAACTTTGCTTCAGGATGAGAACAGAAATTGTGCGGCGGCGGCGCAACAGCAGCAGGAAGCCCCATTAGCTAAAGTGTTACCTCAGGTTAAGAACAGTTTCAGGTTAAACACGGCCCTCCACAATGAATTAAGTTCTTAACCCGAGGTACCACTGTACACTATGTCCACAGCACTCCCCTGATCCACCAAGTTCATAATTCCATCCAAAAAAAAATTGAATTGTTTGCCATTACTTGTTTTTGAGAAAACCATGTTGAGTCTTAGTAATCACAGCATTCTTTTCTAAATGTTCACAGACTGACTGTTGAAATCTGTTCTAGGACCTTCCCTGGTATCGATGTCAAGCTCACCGGTCGGTAGATACCCGGATCTTCCTTTATTCCCTTTTTGAAGATGGGGACAGCATTTGCCTGCCTCCAGTCTGTAGGGACCTCCCCTGTTCTCCAAGAATGCTCAAAGATCATAGACAAAGGCTCTGAAATTACATCCCAAGCTCATTTAGTACCCTTGGATGCAGCTCATCAGGCCTTGGAGAGTTGAATTCATTTAATCTAGCTAGGTGTTTCCTTACTACCTCTTTTACTATATTGGGCTGCAGCTCCCTCCTTACATCATTTATTCTGTTATCGCCAGGCTGGGTGTCATTTTCCCTTTGGCTGAAGACAGAGACAAAGTAGGTGTTGAGTAATTCCGCCTTCTCTCTGTCACCCAATAGCATTTCTTCATCTTCTCCATGCAGAGGAACTACCACTTGCTTGTTCTTCGTCTTACTTCGGACACAGCCAAATAAACCTTCTTTATTATTTTTAACCTCTCTTGCAAGCCTGAGAAAATTCTGAGCTATTGCCAGCCTGAGCTTCTCCCTGCAACTATTGACTACTAGTGTATACTCCTACTTTGGGATTTCCCATTTCTATAATAATAATAATAATAATAATAATAATAATAATAATAATAATAATTTATTATTTGTACCCCACCCATCTGGCTGGGTTTCCCCAGCCACTCTGGGCAGCTTCCACAGAGACCAAAAATACACTAAAATGTCACACATTAAAAACTTCCGTGAACAGGGCTGTCTTCAGATGTCTTCTGAATGTCAGGTAGTTGTTTATCGCTTTGACATCTGATGGGAGGGCGTTCCACAGGGCGGGCACCACTACCGAGAAGGCCTTCTCCCTGGTTCCCTGTAGCTTTGCTTCTCGCAATGAGGGAACCGCCAGAAGGCCCTTGGCACTGGATCTCAGTGTCCAAGCTGAACGATGGGGGTGGAGACGCTCCTTCAGGTATACTGGACCGAGGCCGTTTAGGGCTTTAAAGGTCAACACCAACACTTTGAATTGTGCTCGAGCGATCGGCTTTCCAAATTAAAAGGAATCGATTGGGGAACATTGGAACTGACTAAAATTGCTGATTTGGACCTAATTCGACGCAGACAAAGGGTAAACAGGAGGTCAACTTTGTCTGAAATCCGAAGCGCACATGGACTATTATCAGTGCGGAGCGTAACTGTGAGTAAAAAACAAACGGAGGCTGTTTGGCAAGAAGAACTATCTCGTTTTTTTGTTTCTTATTTTGGGCATTTTTAATGGACTTATATGAAAAGAAATTAACAGTGGGGGGAAGAAGATTGAGGAGATAGAGGGGACAATTTTCTTTTTTCGGTTTTGTGGAAGATTAAGATGTCGGGAAAGGATTCAAGACTGGATTATTTTACTTTCGATTTTAATGAACTGCGCAATGAACTGTGAAGCTCCCATTCCTAACTGTTTTTTTTACCCTCACCTTTGTGGCACCGTTTAAAGGGAAGATAAGAATTACGACTTTCTTTTTTTCCTGTGGTATCGGTTTGAGAGATTGGATTTAGATATTTTGGGACATTCAGTTGGATTATCTGCTAAAGCTTGGACAGTGGGTGAAAGCCTGCCCCCCTTAATGTCCTCTTTGTTTAAGAGGAAGAAAGGAAACACCATTTTAATTTACCGGTGGATACTTGGAGACGTTTGGATTTGTGCTTGGATTTGTGTCTTTTCCCCCCTTTTAACCCCCCTTTCTGAACTCCTCTGGTGGTTATTTCTTTTTTTTGGGGGGGGGGGGTTGCGGAAGAGTCTTATAGGATTTATTTTTCCTCCTTGGGTTTTTTTTATCGGGATTTAAAAATTTAAAAGATTTTAAATTGGGAATTTTTATGCTTACTGGCAGAGTGGTTTAGAATTTTAAACAGAATTGGATTTGGCCATCCAAGTGGCGAGAAGAAGTATTGGATTTTTACTTTTTATTTATTATTTTATTTTATTTTTTGTTTTTGTCTCCTTTTGGATAACATCTGGCTAAATAGTTAAAGAACGCCCTCTAGTGGATAACCATATAAATATAGTAGTTACAGAACTGAAATTGATTTTAGGTTTGCACTGCCCCCTGGTGGATAATATTATTGGTGCATTAATTTTTAATTTATAAGATGACTCACACGCAGAAGAAAGGAGAAGGAGGGACACCAGCAGAAAGAGTTCCAGACAAGAATCTGATATTAAAGGAGATTTAGTAAAGATGTTTACAGAACTCAAATCTGATCTTAAACAAGAAATACAAAAGAGTGAAAAAAAATACTAAGACAAAATTGGAGCAGATGGATAAAAAAATAGATGTGACTGTGAAAAAAATTGATGAAACAGTTAATGAAATAAAGGGGCAGATGAAGGATATGACAAAAAGGACACAAAATTTGGAAGAAGGGGTGAAAAAGATTAGAACGGAAGTCAAAGAGATTAGAAAGCAAGAAGAGAAAACCAAAGCAGAAGTAGTAGAGATCAATAAGACACAAGAGGATCTGTGGGACGCAACTGCGATGAATGAACTGAGGCAGAAGGAAAATAATCTGAGATTTAGAATGGTCCCGGAGGCCCAAGGAGAAGAAATAAAGGAGAAATTGATTAAAGAAATTGCTATGTGGTTAGAGATGCAAGAAGAGGACGTCGCAAACACAATACAAACGCTTTTAGAATTAAAGTAAGATCAACAAAAGCAAAGAAATTCCCAGGAGACTGTTTGGTTATATTTAAAGATAGAGAAATGAAAAATTTAATTTTACAAAAGAACAGGGAGAAAAGACTGAATATTGACGGGAATTATATAATTATTTTTAAAGACGTCCCACTTCAGTTGTTGAAAAAAACGGAACCAATATCAACAGTTGGTGCAAGCGCTGAGGAAAAACAAAATTGAATTCAGATGGGAATTCCCAGAAGGAGTATCGTTTGCTTACAAGGGGAAAAGACATAGACTAACAAGGTTGGATGAAATGGATAAATTTTTGAGAAGATATAAAGAGCTGGGAGGAGAAGATGAAGAGGCAGCGCTGGCGGAGGCAGGAGCTGGAGGAGGAGGCCCACAAGATTCAGAAGAGGAAGAAGGGGAGGAAGAAGAGGAGAAATAAGATTTTAAAACTATAATTTAAATTAATTAGAAATCAATATGGCGTTGAAAATTTGGACGTGGAATATTAATAGGATGAATGAGAAAAAAAGAGAAATAAAATTCAACAATATTTGAAAAAACAAAATTTGGATATCATTTGTTTACAAGAGACTCATGTGATGAGGAAACATAGAAAAATTTTAATAAATAAAAAACTGGGAAATGAATTTATTTCATCGGATAAAACTAAAAAGAGAGGAGTGGTACTATACATCAAAAACAAATTAGAAGCACAACAAATTTTCAAAGATGAGGAGGGTAGAATAGTGGCAGTACAAGTTAAATGGCAAGGAGAAAAAATAATAATTGTCGGAGTATATGCACCAAATGAAAACAAAATAGACTTTTTAAAAGATTTAGAGGAAAAATTATTTGAATATTTGGCTCAAAAGACAATAATAATGGGTGATATGAATGCAGTTGTGACAATGGAGATGGATAGTGTAGTGGTTTGGAGTTACTCGTGCGTAAGCCGACCCCGTTTGGGTGCTTGGTTGCCTGGTTAAACCCTTCGGACTGCACAGCCCATCTCCGCGTGACTGCCTCAGTCACTGGCAGAATCTGTCTGTGGGCGTTTCTTAAACCTCTGCCAGCATAAAAGCTGTTTGACACCTAATCATCTCCGCCTCTCATTGCGCGGGAGTCTCCTGCGCAGGGTGGGCGTGGGTAGCGGAGTGCCTGGGCTCTCTTCACTGACTTCCAGGGAAGAATCCCGGAGCCCTTCCACCTCCTCTTCCCATTGCTCTCCTGGACTCTTGGTGTCACGTGTATTTCCTTCCCCTTCCACCACGCTGAGTCTCCCCCTTGTGCTAGGACCTTCACCTGCAGAATCGGAGACCCTCTCCTTCTCCCATGTCTCTGATGTCAGTTCCCTGACATCCACCTCCCCCCCAGGGCCCCCTTCACTCCCCGTTCGACCTGTGGGCTCTATCTCTTCCTCTTCTCTGGTCGGTGAGACAGGAAAACCCCAGAAGGAGCTGTCCTCCTCCTCCATGGGTGCGAAAACCTCTTCCCTCGGATTTCCTCGGATTCTGAAAACCCTTCGAAGCTCTCTTCGTCATCTGTGGTGCCAAATTGTTCCTCCCAGAATCTCTCTAAGGGCTTGGGCTTATCCGGGAACCGGCGGTGGAACACTTCCACCATATGCTCGTCACCAACTGCTCCCGCTGGCACCCACGTGTTTTCCGACAAGGGCTCTCCTTCCCACGCCACCAAGTACTCCACTTGCCGACCTCTCCACCTTGAATCAACTATTTCCGCGGCCGAGTTTTGGTGTTCCCTTTCTTCTACCTGTGGTTGTGGCATGACTTCTACTTCCCGCCCCACGAACTCCCGCCCCTCTCTGTGTGATGAGAGCAAGGATCTGTGGAACACAGGATGTATTTTCATACTGTCGGGCAACCTGAGCTTGAATGCCACGGGGTTTATCTGTTGTATAACTTCAAATGGCCCCAGCCGTCTAGGCTGCAACTTCTTGCACCCTCCTTTAAAGGGTAACCCTTGAGTGGATAGCCACACCCGATCCCCCACCCGTATGGTTTCCCCTTCCCTGCGGTGCTTATCTGCTTCCTTCTTGTAATTCGCCTTGGCCCTCTCTAGGTTCATCTTAAGTTGTTGGTGTACAGCTTCCATTTCTTCCACAAACTGTTCAGCAGCGGGCACACTCCAGCTTTGTTCCTCACTCCCCGGAAATGCCCTGGGATGACACCCATAGTTGGCCATAAACGGACTCATTCCCGTGGACACATGTTCAGCGTTATTGTACGCAAATTCCGCTAACGCTAGTTTCTCTACCCAATCATTCTGCCTCTCGCTTACGTAACAGCGCAAGTATTGCTGGAGTATGCTGTTTGCCCTTTCTGCTTGCCCATTGGTTTCTGGGTGTCTCGCTGTCGAGAAACTCACCTCGACTTGCAGCAGACTCATGAGCTTCCTCCAGAACCGGGAAGTAAATTGTTTTCCGCGGTCGGAGAGAACCCTCAAGGGGGCGCCATGCAACCTAAAAATGTGCTCTACAAACAACCGTGCCATTTCTTCTGCCGTCACCGCGTGTGAGCAGGCTATGAAATGACACATTTTGGTTAGCAAGTCGACTACTACCATTACTGCTGTCTTTCCCCTTGATTTGGGCAAATCCGTCATAAAATCAATAGACACCACCTCCCAGGGTTTGTTTGGTGTGGGTAAGGGTTCCAGTAAACCCGCTGGTACCGTGCGTTCCCCTTTGGCCCTTTGGCAGCGGTCGCACCCTCGTACATATTCTCGTACATCTTCCCTCACCCTTGGCCACCAGAATTGCCTGGTCACCAACATCATAGTTTTGTGTTGTCCAAAGTGTCCCGCTGTGGGGGTGTCATGTAGTTGTTTGAGTACCCTTCTTCTTAGAACTTCCCCTGGTACGTACATTGCCCCCCTATAGTACAACACTCCTTCCTTCTCTTCAAACCCCTCTGGTGCCCCCTGCCCATTTTGGAGTTCCCTGATTTTTGTTCGGGCGAATTCATCGTTCCTAGTGAGCCCTGCCAGTTCTCTCGTGTCCACTAGAGTTCCCCCACACACCCATCGGTCCTCAGGTATGACGTGTCGTGTCTCCGGCGGCCCCTCTCCTTCGAAGTACTCTGGTTTCCACGAAAGAGCGTCTGCTCTCACGTTTTGCTCCCCTTGCACATACCGGATTTCAAAAGAAAACTTGGAGAATTCCTGCGCCCAGCGAATCTGTCTCTGGTTGAGCACTCGTGCTGTCCTCCAGTATTCCAAGTTCTTGTGATCTGTACAAACCTGGATCTTGCGCTGCGCCCCTATCAGCAGATGGCGCCACCGACGAAAGGCAGCGTAGATGGCGAGCAGTTCTCGGTCGTACACGGTGTAGTTTTGCTCCGACTTGCTCAGCTTCCTCGAGAAAAAGGCACACGGTTTCCATTCTTGCTTGCCCAGTCCTGGCTGCAAAAGAACAGCTCCGATGGCTCTGTCTGATGCGTCTGTCTCCAACCGCAGTGGTTTCTCCAAATCCACGTGTAATAGTTGCTCTTCCGACGCGAACTCCTTCTTCAAGCTTTCAAAGGACCGCTGGGCTTCCTCCGTCCACACAAACTTCTTTTTACTACTGAGACAGTCCGTGATTGGTGCTGTCAAGTGGGCAAAGTTCTTGATGAACTTCCTGTAGAAGTTGCTGAAACCTAGGAACCTCTGCACGTCTTTCCATGTCTTGGGGGGTTTCCACTCCAATACTGCTTGCACCTTGCTTGGGTCCATCGCTAAGCCTTTGTCAGACAACTTGTACCCCAGGAACTCCACCTCTCGGGCATGAAACTGACATTTCTCTAGCTTGACCCACAACTGGTGTTTCTGCAATCGTTGTAGCACTTCCCTGACATCTCGCACATGTTGCTCCTCGTTTTCCGAATAAATCAAGACGTCGTCCAGGAAGGCTACACAGTTATTGTAAAGCAGAGACCCTAACACGTGGTGCATGAAAGCTTGAAAACAGGCGGAGCCTGACTGTAATCCAAAAGGCATAACTAGATATTCAAAGGCCCCCAGGGGTGTGAACACGGTGGTCTTCCATTCATCCCCCTCCCTCATCCTGATCAAGTTGTAAGCCCCCCTTAGATCGAGTTTGGTGAAAATCTTTCCCTTCCTCACTCTCGTCAGAATGTCGTCAATTCTGGGCATAGGGAAAGTCACGGGTTCCGACACCAAATTGACTGCCCTAAAGTCCACTACAAGCCTGGGCTTATCAGTGTCCTTTTTGTCCACAAAAAATACCGGACTGCCCCCCACTGCCTTTGATTCTCTTATAAATCCTCTCTTTAGGTTCTTGTCGATAAATTCCCGTAACTCCTTCATCTCCCTGTCTGACATGGCATACAGCTTACCCACCGGCAGCTGCGCCCCTGGGAGTAAATTGATTTGGCAGTCAAACGGCCTGGGGGGGTAGCCTATCTGCCTCTTTCTCACTAAAAACCTCCTTCAGATCAGCATATTGTGGCGGCACCTCCCCTCTCCGTTCCACTGCCATACTTGCCACTCTGGCTACACTCATCCTCGGTGTTTCCCCTCCTAGGCAGTGCTGCAGGCAGTAGTCTGACCCAAAGCTGACTGTCCTCTGGTACCACGCCACCACAGGATCATGTTGCGCTAGCCAGCTCATTCCTAATATTATTGGGGGACCCGCTAATGAGGCAACGTGAAAGGCGATCGTCTCTGAGTGCCTAGACACTCTCATTCTCATCGGTGGGGTCTGGTGGGTCACTTCTCCCCCAATCAGTTCCCTCCCATCAATTGTGGTAACTGCAAGGGGGACATCCAAAGGTAGCAAGTGAAGCTGATGCTCTAAGGCAAAGTCCTTGCTGAAAAAGTTGCATGAACTCCCCGAGTCCAGCATTCCCTGCACCTTGACTGGGTGCCCATTCGGGAGTTCTAGCACCACCTCTATGGCAATGGCTGCCCTTGGAGAATCTGGTTTGGGCACGTTCACTGGTTGTTGGCCTGGCTGCTGTGCCCGCTGATTGGCAGCCAAGCGTTTCCGTTTCCCTGCTCCTGGGTCGGTTGCTCCTCCTCCTCTCCCCCCATGGCCCCCACCATTCCTTGCCAGGCCTTTCTTTGTGGGCAGACTCTGGCAAAATGTCCTGGCCGCTGGCAAAGGAAACATTTCTTGGTCGCTTTTACATCCTTTCCCTCCTTTTTGCGACCCTCGCTGGAGTTTGAAACCTCCTGGGCGCGCGCACCACCTATTTCCATTGGCTCCGCCGGCGGGGAAGGCTGCCTTGGTATTTTAGGAATGCGGTAGTCATGACAACGCTGCTCTCTTCCTTCCCGCCTCTCTTGAGCCCGCGCTTCCTGCCTTACACCAATCGCAAGGGCAGCTTTGGTCAGCAGGTCCATAGACTGTGGGCGGGGCGCGCGCGAAAGCTCATCTTTGACCGTTGGTGACAACCCTTCCTCAAATAACATTTGTATGAGTTCCGAGTCCAGCTGCCACCCCAGACGGTGAACTATCATTGCAAAACGTGACCAATAGTCTCTAACTGACCCGTCTCCCTGCTTACAGTTCATCAGTTCTCTTTTGGTCACACTTTGTTGCACATCACTCGAGAACATTGAGTCCATTGCCTGGAAGAATTTCGGGAGATCCTCCATGGCATCATTTTGCGTCGCCATAAGCGGCCTGATCCACTCTCTAGCCCCGTCCTGCAGGTGCCCCACAATATAAGCAACCCGCGCTGCGTCATTTTCAAAATCGTTCTGCTGCAGCTTCAAGGCATATTCTATTTCTGTTCTAAGCACCCCATAATCTTGAGGCTTCCCCCAAAACTTGTGCACCAGTCCCGGTACCTTCCTTGCTATGGGGGTGGGTTTCCCCTGAGCATCTAGAGACCGTCGTTCGTCTAGCCTCGCTGTCAGGATGGCTATATGCTCTTCCAAGTCGCGGTTTCTCTCCTCCAGCGATTGGCCTCCAGCCGCCCCTCCGACTTCTCCGGTCTTACTCATGATGCCGCCTGCTTGTTGCGCACGAGCAACTTTCGAGGACAGACAGATTGCTGTAGTGGTTTGGAGTTACTCGTGCGTAAGCCGACCCCATTTGGGTGCTTGGTTGCCTGGTTAAACCCTTCGGACTGCACAGCCCATCTCCGCGTGACTGCCTCAGTCACTGGCAGAATCTGTCTGTGGGCGTTTCTTAAACCTCTGCCAGCATAAAAGCTGTTTGACACCTAATCGTCTCCGCCTCTCATTGCGTGGGAGTCTCCTGCGCAGGGTGGGCGTGGGTAGTGGAGTGCCTGGGCTCTCTTCACTGACTTCCAGGGAAGAATCCCGGAGCCCTTCCACCTCCTCTTCCCATTGCTCTCCTGGACTCTTGGTGTCACGCGTATTTCCTTCCCCTTCCACCACGCTGAGTCTCCCCCTTGTGCTAGGACCTACACCTGCAGAATCGGAGACCCTCTCCTTCTCCCGTGTCTCTGATGTCAGTTCACTGACAGATAGATTAAGAGCAACAGGTAAATCTAAAGAAGGAAAATTACCAAATACATTCTTTTCAATGGTAGAGAACTGCAATTTAATTGATATTTGGAGACTAAAACACCCATTAGAAAAACAATTTACCTATCAATCAGAGGCAAATCAATCAATGTCAAGAATCGATCAAATATGGATAACGAGCTTACAACAAGAATTACAAAGATCGAAATTCAACCAAAGGTACTCTCGGATCATAATCCAATAAAATGTATTTTAAAGGGATACGAAGAAAAATCTTTCCGGTGGAGACTAAATGAAAATCTCTTTGATGATCAAAAAGTTGCAGAAGAAGCACAAAAGTCCTTAAAGGACTATTTTCTAAATAATATGAATCAAGGAACTAAAATAAGTACTGTTTGGGACGCTGGTAAGGCGGTAATGAGAGGTTTCTTTATTCAACAGAATTCAATCAAAAATAAAGTTAGAGAAAAAGGGAAAAAAGAAATCTTAAAACAAATAATGGAAAACGAGAAGAAATTGGTTACCAGACCTGAAGATACAAAACTCAAATTGAACATCAAAGCATTACAAGCACAATTTGCAATGATAATAAATAGAGAAGTAGAATGGAACATTAAAAGAATGAGACAAAGGAACTTTGAATTTGCAAACAAATCCGGAAAATTGTTAGCTTGGCAGATAAAAAAAAATGAAAGAGCAAAATACCATACATAAAATAATTGTAGAAGATAGAGAGATCAATGATCCGAAGGGGATAAGAAAAGGATTTGTGGACTTCTATAGACAACTATATAAGAGAAAAGAAAGAGGGAATATTAAAAAAATAGAAGAGTATCTAAAAGAGAAAGGGGTGCAGAAGATTCCGACAAAAGAAAAATGTAAACTAAATAAGATGATAGAATTAGAGGAAATAAGAACTGCAATTAAAGAATTAAAAAGTGGAAAGACACCAGGACCGGACGGATTTAGTGCAAGATTTTATAAAGAAATGAAGGACATCCTACTTGTACCGTTGAAAGAAGTTATGAATAACATTTTAACAGAGAAAGAAATACCAGAAACTTGGAAAGAAGCATATATTACTTTGATACCCAAGCAGGATTCTGATTTAGCGCAAGTTTAAAACTTTAGGCCGATCTCACTTTTGAATAATGATTATAAGTTATTTGCAAATATATTAGCAAACAGGTTGAAAAAAGTTTTGAAGGAGTTATTACATAAAGACCAGGCCGGTTTTCTTCCAGGCAGACAAATGAAAGATAATATCAGGAATGTAATTAATGTTATGGAATACTTGACTGCCAGGAATGATAAACAAGCTATGTTAATATTTGTGGATGCAGAGAAGGCCTTTGATAATATTTCTTGGGATTTTATGTTAAAAAACGTTGAAATGATGGGAGATGGGACAAATGTTTTTAAATGGTATTAAGGCAATATATATGGATCAAAAAGCTAAATTAATAGTTAATAATGTGTTGACAGAAAACATAAAAATAACTAAGGGTACAAGACAAGGTTGTCCTCTATCACCACTGTTATTTATCGCGGTCCTGGAAGTCTTTTTAAGGGCAATTAGAAGTAATGATCAAATAGGTATATGAAGACGAGCAGCAAAGTCAGTCCTCAGGGAATGTGCAGGCGACCTTGGAACGGACAGCTCACGGAAGAACCCAGACCAAACCTAAGAGGAGGTGTGTAGTGGTGATAGGGGATTCCCTACTGAGGGGAACAGAAGCAGTGATCTGTGGGCCTGACAAGATGTCTCGGGAAGTGTGCTGTCTCCCCGGGGCTAAGATCCAAGATGTAACTGAACGACTGCAAGGAATCATAAAACCCACTGACAAATACCCCTTCCTCTTGGTTCATGTGGGAACCAATGACACTGCAAGCAATAGCCTCCAGAAGATCAAAAGAGATTACGAGGCTCTGGGCAGGAAATTGAAGCAATTAAATGCACAAATTGTCATCTCATCTGTCCTCCCAGTTGAACGACGTGGCCCAGGGAGAGAGGGAAAAATAGTGGAAGTGAACAACTGGCTTCGCAAATGGTGTAAACAGGAACGGTTTGGATTCTTAGATCATGGATTGCAGTTTCTTGAAGATGGACTTCTGGCAAGCGATGGACTGCACCTCACAACGGTTGGGAGGAATGTTTTTGCAAAAAATCTCAGAAACCTCATCAGGAGGGCTTTAAACTGACTAATGTGGGGGAGGGAGACAGTGCTCCTGAAGGTAGGAGTCTATCAATTGATGAAGATGATCATCCAAATGTCATAGACCAAATGGAGCAAACAGCACACAGACCTAGTGGTGGGAGGAAAAAATCCTTAAATAAGAGACACGGGGGAATGATTAATGGACTTCAATGTCTGTACACTAATGCGCAAAGCATGGGAAATAAACAAGATGAGCTTGAGCTCTTGGTACAGCAAACTAAATATGACATAATAGGCATCACTGAAACCTGGTGGGATAAGTCCCACGATTGGAATGTAATAATGGAGGGATACAATCTATTTCAGAGAAACAGACCAGACAAGAAAGGAGGAGGAGTGGCGTTATATGTCAGGGATGTGTATACCTGTGAAGAGATCCAAGATTTAGAACCTCAAAGCCAAAGTGAGAGCATTTGGGTCAAAATTAAGGGAGAGAAGAATAACAGAGACCTCATTGTGGGAGTTTACTATAGATCCCCAAGCCAAACGGAGGACATAGATGATGCCTTCCTGGAACAGATGGCCAAGCATGCAAAAGGAAGGGAGATAGTAGTAATGGGGGACTTCAATTACCCGGATATTTGTTGGATGTCAAACTCAGCCAAGAGCATAAGGTCAAACAGATTCCTCACTGGCCTTGCAGACAACTTCATTGTCCAGAAAGTGGAAGAAGCAACAAGAGGAACAGCAATTTTAGATCTGGTCCTAACCAATGTTGAGGACCTGGTTAGTGGGGTAGAAGTGGAAGGATCATTAGGCGCGAGTGATCATGCTCTTCTGAAGTTAACTATACAGCGGAAAGGAGCAGCCAAGCATACTAGGACTCAATTTCTTGACTTTAAGAAAGCCGACTTCATAAAACTTAGGGAAGTGCTGGGTGAGATCCCATGGACAGTAATACTAAAAGGAAAGGGAGTTCATGATGGCTGGGAGTTTGTTAAGAGGGAGATAGTAAAAGCACAACTTCAGGCAATACCAATGAGACGGAAAGAAGAAATTACAAGCTTCCCGGGGAAGGAGGAGTCAGAGTGGAGACCATGTGCCTTTTTTTCGCGAAAACTGAACAAATCCGAGAGGAATTACACGGTGTATGACCGAGAACTTCTTGCTATTCATGAGGCTTTCCGGAGATGGAGGCACCTGCTAATTGGCGCACAACATAAGGTGCAAGTGTGCACTGACCACAAGAACCTAGAGTATTGGAGAACGGCACGAGTGCTCAACCAACGGCAGTTGAGATGGGCCCAGGAGTTCTCCAAATTTAACTTTGAGATTTGTTACGTGCCAGGCCCAGAGAACGTTAGGGCGGACGCTCTCTCACGCAAACCTGAATATTTGGAGGGGGAGGGAGCACCCGAAGAAAGACATGTCATTCCAGAGGACCGCTGGGTGTGTGGGGCGGCATTGGTGGGGCAAAGAGAACTGGTAGAGGGAACGGAGAATGATGAATACGCCCAGGACAAACTTAGGGGTCTCAGGAGGGAGGGAGATAAACCCGGAGGTTTTGAGGAGAAAAACGGGGCGTTGTATTACAAGGGAGCGTTATATATACCTGAAGGTGATTTGAGAGAGAAGGTACTCAAGCAGCTGCACGATAGCCCCACAGCAGGGCATTTTGGGCAACACAAAACCATGTGGCTGGTTACCAGGGAATTTTGGTGGCCCAAGGTCAGGGAAGATGTGCGGGAGTATGTGAGAGGGTGTGACCAATGCCAGCGAGCCAAAGGGGAGAGGCGGGCGCCGGCAGGGTTATTAGAACCGCTACCCACACCTGAAAGACCATGGGAAGCAGTGGCAATAGATTTTATGACTGATCTGCCAAAGTCCAGAGGGAAAACAGCCATCATGGTTGTGGTAGACCTGTTAACCAAAATGGCCCACTTTATAGCCTGCTCACATGCTGTCACGGCAGAAGAAACAGCTAAATTGTTTGTAGAAAATGTGTTTAGGTTGCATGGCGCCCCCTTGAGGGTGGTTTCAGACCGAGGAAAACAATTTACTTCCAGGTTCTGGAGGAAGCTCATGAGCTTACTGCATGTAGAGGTCAATTTTTCGACTGCCCGGCATCCTGAAACCAACGGGCAGGCAGAAAGAGCCAATGGCATCCTCCAGCAATATTTGAGGTGTTATGTCAATGACAGAGAGAATGATTGGGTGGAGAAGCTGGCGTTGGCGGAATTTGCCTACAACAATGTGGAGAACGTGTCCACGGGGATGAGCCCCTTTTTGGCTAATTACGGGTGCCATCCCAGGGCTTTCCCAGGAGGGGAGGGGGAGAGATGGAGCGTTCCAGCTGCCGAACAGTTCGTAGAAGAAATGGAAGCGATCCATCGCCAG
This sequence comes from Podarcis muralis, assembly GCF_964188315.1. NCBI lineage: Eukaryota > Metazoa > Chordata > Lepidosauria > Squamata > Lacertidae > Podarcis > Podarcis muralis. Next base: position 9,029,560 of record NC_135674.1, read on the forward strand.
CTCCAACTAAATTTAGACAGGGCCAAGGAGGAATATAAGAGGCAGGCAGACAAAAACAGAAGAGAAGGTGAAACCATTAGGGTGGGGGACCAGGTGTGGCTGTCAACCAAAGGGTTACCCTTCAAAGGGGGTTGTAAGAAGTTAAGACCCAAAAGACTGGGCCCATTTGAAGTCACGCAACAGGTCAACCCAGTGGCTTTCAGACTCCGGTTACCGAACCACATGAAGCTGCACCCAGTTTTCCACAGGTCGTTGCTGTCACCGTATAAAGGGGACAGAGAAGGGAGGGTCACTCGGGGACCAGCAATGGAGGAAAGGGAACAAAGCTACCATGTAGCGAAGATCCTCGATTCCAGGTGGAAGGGAGATCAAGTAGAGTATTTGGTAATGTGGGAAGGGGAACCGGAGTCGGAAAACACCTGGGTCATGGCAGAGGATGTCAATGACGAGGTTTTAATAGAAACTTTTCATCAGAGGTTCCCACGTAAACCTCAGCCTGTAGCGAGGTTCCGGAGGGAATACTTTGCCACCACCGACGAAGAAGAGGAGTTGGAGGGGTTCACAGATTCCGAGGAGGAGTCGGAGTCAGCGAGCCGGAACGGAGACCAATGGAGGGAAATGTTCGAGACGTCTGAAGATGAAGAGGATTCTTTTCAGGGTTTTACCTCCTCACCACCCAGAGGAGAGGGAACGGGAGGGGGTGAAGGGGGCCCTGGAGGGGAGGTGGATGTCAGGGAACTGCCATCGGAGGAACCGGTGGTGGAAGGGCTCACGCAGGCTGGGAGAGACTCAGCAGCTGAAGCAGGAACCAGCAGGGGGAGAGGTGGGTCTCTGGTGGAGGGGCTCACGCAGGCTGGGAGAGACTCAGCAGCTGAAGCAGGAACCAGCAGGGGGAGAGGTGGATCTCTGAGGGAAAGCGAGCAGGAGGGAGGGCTCAGGGACACGTCCAGCGAGAACAGTGGGGAGGTATCTGAAGCTCCCATAGGGAGACCCACTCCTCGCCGGAAACTGTCACGCCGTGAGTCCAGAAGACGTGTTTCCGTTAAGGAGCTTTTATGCTGGAAACGATTCCGAAAGCAACCACTGTCGGAATCTGCAAGTGACTAGAGCAGCCATGTCTGAGGGGCTCTGTCACAGACAGAAGTTTGTGGGCTTGAACAAACTCTGAGGGACTACGATTTTACGCACAAGCAGCTCATCATCCCATCACAGCACTGTTTCAAGGGTCTTAAGGTTGGCAGAGGGGCTAATTTGAGAGCCATACAGAAGTTGGGCTAAAGATTTTGCCTGAAAAACTTTTAGGGCCATCGGGAGGAAGCCAGCTCCTTTCCTTCTGAATAATCTAAGGATGGCATTTGCACTTCTTCCTGCTGATATAGCTGATGTGGTCAGGTGTGTTGACAATTTGGCATTATAAGAGAAAGTAATGCCTAAGTATTGGAAGGTCTTAGTCTGTTCAATGGCGTTTCCCTTTACGCTCCAATTATCTTTCCTGAAAGAGCAGTTAAAATGTACAATTTTGGTTTTGGCAAAGTTAATTGTTAACAGTTCAGTGTTACATTGGTCACTAAACTTTCCTAAGGCACGTTTCAGACCCACTTTGGTTTGAGAGAGAAGAACAGCATCATCCGCATACATTAAAACTGGTACTTTTCTGCCGTTAGAGAACACGGGGGGATGGGTTTCGATTTCATGGCAACATGTGACCAGGGAGTTAACATAGATGTTAAATAAAAATGGGGCTAATAGGCATCCTTGTCTAACTCCTCTTTGGACTGGGATTTCTCTAGAGAGTCTGCCGTCCTGTGCGAGTCTTATCTGGAGGGTATTGTTCTCATGAAGTTTAATCATCAGAAGTAATAACCTTCTGTTAATACCCATATTGGCCAATTTGGCCCAGAGCCTATCCCTGGATACAGAATCAAAAGCTGCCTTTAGGTCCACAAAGACCGCATACAATGACTTTTTCCAATGTTTCACATACTTATAGACAAAATAATCCAGCACTAAGCAGTGATCAATGGTGGAACGTCCAGATGTAAACCCTGCTTGTTCAATTTCTAGCAAGTCATTATGATCTAACCATTCACATAATTTTAGGCATAGTTGTTTTGTATAAAGTTTGCAGATCACATTCAGAAGACTAATTGGTCTATAATTAGATGGATCAGAAGGGTTGCCCTTTTTAAATATAGGAACAATTATAGCCAGTCCCCAATCTTTAGGGATTTCAGTTGTCTTATCTATATATGAAAATAGATTTGCAAGAACCGGGGCCCACCAGTTTATTTGCGCTTTCAGAAGTTCAGCGACAATGAAATCACTTCCTGGGGCTTTGCCAGATTTCATTTGTAGAATTAACGAAGTGATTTCAGTTTCAGATGTTGGGGGCCATGGTGTATCGTTATCTAAGGGGATGTTAAGCAGCGCAGAAGGATGATGTTCCCTAAATAGCACTTTGTAGTGCTCTTCCCATGAGTTTGCAGGGATTATTGTGCCCTCGTTAGGAGCTTTGGTTTGACTGGAGATAATTTTCCAGAAGTTGGTATTGTCTTTTTCTATTGACGCTTTTATGAGGGCCTGCCAAATGAGAGAGTCTGCGGTTCTTTTTTTGGTTTTTAGTAACTCTTTGTAGTTCTTTTTTTTAAGTTGTAACTCTGATTTAGTGATAGGGTTAGGATTTTGCTGGAAGACCTTAAAGCATTCCCTGAGTATAAGTTTTGCCTGGATGCATTCGCGGTCAAACCATTTTTTGTTGGTAGGGGGCTCATTGTGGTTAGATCTCCTGAGTCTTGACAATAACGGTTGGAGTTTTCGGATTAAAGTGTTATAATGGTCAATTGGGGAGGTCTCTTCAGTGTCGTTGGAAGTCAGATCAGCCCAGAGGAGTTGACCTTCCATTGATAGTGTCCAAATGCTAAAATTGTTATTAACATAAGGGGACCATTTAATTCTGGATCTGCCTATTTGTTGTAGAACATTAGGATCAGGTGTCTGTGGGGTGAACCCACATCTAGAGGGTTCCCAAAATTCAGTCCTTTTAAGATTTAGGGGTAGATGGTCACTTTCGGTTCTTATATCTACAGTAAATTCAATATATTCATTAAAGAGTTCTTGGGAGACAAGGATGTAGTCAATAACAGAATGCCTTAAGCCTGACCAATAAGTAAATTGGCCAGGGCAGTCTCCCGAGGAGAGGCCGTTTAAAATAACAAGGTTTAATCTAAGTGCCATTTGGAAAAGACATGTACCAGCAAAATTGGTAACTGGGTCAAGTGAATGACGCCTGAATAGGGGCCAATGTTCATCATTAGCATTTAGGGGACCCATTCCACTTTCGTTGATTAGCTGTTCGTCTGAGTGGCCTAGATATTGACAGATGCAAAAGCAAGAGGAGGCTTCGCCCTGCCAGACTTGAAACTGTACTATGAAGCATCCTGCCTCTGTTGGTTGAAGGATTGGATGAAATTAGAAGATACTGATTTGTTAGATCTGGAAGGTTTTGATAATAGATTTGGGTGGCATGCGTATTTGTGGTATGACAAGAAACGTGTACATAAACGATTTGAAAACCACATCATAAGAAGGTCTCTGATTGAAGTGTGGGAAAGATATACAAACTTGTTGGAACAAAAAACTCCATATTGGTTATCACCGTTGGAGGCGATGTGTGTGAAGAAAGTCAATATGACTGGGGGATGGGTGACATATGAGAAGCTAATAAGTAAAAGAGAAGGTAAATGGAAAATGAGACCATTTGAAGAAGTTAAGGAATATGTTAATGATTGGTTGCATTTTTTTCAGATCAATGAAATGTTTAAAAAAGATTTGAACCAAAGGGGTTTTGCAGACAAAGAATCAAAATTTCAAACAGAAATATTGAATAATGATTTTAAAATTCTAGCAAAAATGTATAAGATATTATTAGAATGGTGTATAAAGGATGAAGAGGTAAAATCAGTTATGATTGATTGGGCCAAAGACTTAGGACACAATATACAAATGGAAGATTGGGAAAAATTATGGAAAGAAGGTTTAAGATTCACTGCATGTACAACTATAAAAGAAAATGTGATGAAAATGATGTATCGATGGTATGTAACTCCGGTAAAATTAGCAAAAATGTATAAGACAAGTAACAAATGTTGGAAATGTAAAGAAAAAGAAGGTACTTTCTATCATATGTGGTGGGAATGTAAGAAAGTAAAAAGCTTTTGGGAAATGATTTATAATGAATTGAAGAAAATGTTGAAATATACATTTGTTAAGAAACCAGAAGCATTTTTATTAGGCATTATAGGTAATGAGATAAATAAGAAAGAAAAGAAGTTATTTTTATATGCAGTGACAGCAGCAAGAATATTGATGGCCCAGAAATGGAAACAAGAGGAGCTACCTACGTTAGAAGAATGGAGGACAAAAATGATAGACTACGCAGAATTGGACAGAATGACAGGAAGGATCCGAAACTGACAAGATCAAAGATTCACAGAAGATTGGGAAAAATTTATTGAATATTTGCAAAAATTAAGTGATAATCAGATTACGTTTGTAAATTTTAATGAAGCATTGTGATGGGAAATAAGCATTAAAAGGGGATGAAGTTTTACAGTAATAATATAAACAATAAAATAGAAATGTGTTTAAAGTTAAAATATGAAGGATTTGCAGACAAGTTGAGGGAAGTCGAAAAAAGAGAGATAAGATGTAACTAAGATGTATGGAGTGTATAATTTTGTTTTGTATTTGAAAATTAATAAATATATATATAAAAAAGAATTGACCTGCACCTCCATGGACAGCTGTGAGTCCAAAATGACTCCCAGGCTGCACACCTGGTCCTTCAGGGGCACAGTTACCCCATTCAGGACCAGGGAGTCCTCCACACCAGCCCGCCCCCTGTCCCCCAAAAACAGTACTTCTGTCTTGTCAGGATTCAACCTCAATCCATTAGCCGCCATCCATCCTCCAACCGCCTCCAGGCACTCACACAGGACCTTCACTGCCACCACCACTTTCTGAACACGGCCCAGGAGGAAGGAGCGAAACCACTGTATAACAGTGCCTGCAGCTCCCAGCCCCCCTAGACGGTCCAGAAGGATGTTATGGTCGATTGTATCAAAGGCCGCTGAGAGATCCAGCAGAACTAGGAAACAGCTCTCACCTTTGTCCCTAGCTTGCCGGAGATCATCAACCAGCACGACCAAGGCAGTTTTAGTCCCATGATGAGGCCTGAATCCCGATTTGAAGGGATCTAAATGGTCTGCATCCTCCAGGCGTGCCTGGAGTTGTTCAGCAACCACTCGCTCAATCACCTTGCCCAAGAATGGAAGATTTGATATGCACTTCTTAACTCTCAGCTCATTTGTAAGCTCCTTATGCAGTCACACCAGTTTCCTTAGATGCCTCCCACTTCTTTCTTGTTGGTATTGTCTCCATTTGTGCCTTCAATATTTCTCCTTTTAGAAACTCACATCCTTCTTGGACTCCCTTCTCTTTGAGTATTTCTGACCATGGGATCACACCCAGTAGCGTCCCATCGCCAGAAAGGTTCAGGGGGGAGCGTGGGGCCCTTCGGGGTTTCGTGAGCCAGTGCCGGCTGATGTTTGCCACCTGCACAGCAGACCTTCCCACTCCACGGAGCCAGGTGTGCTTCTTGGTTAGCCTGCTCGCGGGCCCGGCACTTTCCTGGGTTACTCCGTATCTTGAGGCCGACAACCCCCTGCTGGGGAATATGGACGACTTTATCATCGCCCTGGAGGGCATGTTCAGGGAGCTGAACCACGCCCAAGCCGCTGAGATGGCCCTGCAGAACCTCCAGCAGGGCACTCTTTCGGTTACTGAGTACGCCGCAGAGTTCCGTTGGTGGGCTGCGGACACCCTGTGGAATGAAGCTGCCCGTTGGTTCCACTTCCACCAGGGACTTCATCCATGCCTCAAGGACGAATTGGTGCGAGTGCCCCCCCCCCCAGCAGCCCTGACAGACTTTATCACGCTTTGTATTAACATTGATGCGCGCCTGTCCGAGAGAGATTCCGAGTGCAGCTCGAGAGGGCCCCCAGAGCCGAAGGCGGAGGTGGGGCTTGAGGAGGAGCCCATGCAAGTAGGTGCGGCCCCCCGCTCTCTCTCCAGCCAAGTGAAAAGCCGGACGCGGGCCCTGGGCCTGTGCTTGTACTGCAGAGAGGGAGGCCATGTTGCGGCAGGGTGCCCAGCAAAGAGGTCCGTGCCGGGAAATGACTAGCCCCGGCTGTGCTAGGAGGGTCTCAGCCGGGGCCCAGTCACTGCACACCCCATTTCCTGCTCCCTATCCGCATTCTCCTTCCACAGGGGGGCATGCTGCTCCTGGAGGCAATGATTGACTCCGGAGCCTCTGGCATCTTGATGGACATCAGTTTCACCGAGAAGTACGAGGTACCATCTGTGGTAAAAGCAGCACCTGTTCCAGTGGTGGGCCTGGATGGGACCCCCCTCGCATCGGGACCCATTACCCATGAAACCTGCCCACTGGCCATCTTGGTGGCAACCTGGCACCAGGAACTATTAACACTTGAGCTGGTTCAGACCCCACATTTTTCGGTGGTCCTCAGGAGCATCTGGTTGGTCCAGCACGACCCCACCATTTCCTGGGCGCAACAGACATTGTGTTTCTCGTCATCATTCTGCCACGACGTCTGTGCCCAGCCCATGTTGCCTCCATCGCAGCTGGAACCCGCGTAGTCCCACCGACTGGCCCCCAGTTCTTCCACTTTGCATAGGACTGCCCCAGATGGGACAGGGCCACCGGACGCCAGCCTAATCCCCGAACACTAGCGGTAGTTAACTAACGTATTTGAGAAGAAAGGGGCTGAGGTGTTGCCACCCCATCGGACTTACGATTGCCCTATTGACTTGCAACCGGGAGCATAGATTCCCTTCAGCCACATTTATGCCCTGTCGGCTCCTGAGCTAGGGGCCCTTTGAGAGTACCTAGAAGACAACCTTGCCAGGGTTGTCTTCTTCGTTAAAAGGACGGCGGGCTACGTCTGTGTACTGACTACCGAAAGCTGAACCAGGTTACCATCAAGAATCGCTACCCCTTGCCGTTAATTCCTGAATTGTTTGAGAGGCTGCAGGGTGCGAAGGTTTTTACCAAGTTGGATCTACATGGGGCATACAACCTGGTTCGGATCCAGGAGGGGGACGAATGGAAAACAACGTTCCGAACATGGTACCGGGTCATGCCCTTTGGACTGCAATGCGCCGGCCACGTTCCAGCACTTCGTAAACGATGTTTTTCATGACTTACTGGACTTACTGGTTCGTGGTCGCATACTTGGATGACATATTGATATTTTCAGTGCCCCCAGAAGAGCATCACCAGCATGTCCATCTGGTCCTGCAGCGTCTTAGGCAGCACCGGCTGTATGCCAAGCTGGAAAAGTGTGCGTTCCACCAGGAGCGCATGGAGTTCCTGGGTTACATCATCTCCCCTGCAGGCCTCCAGATGGACCCCCGAAAGGTGCAGGCGGTGCTGGACTGGAGGCCCCCCCCCGGGATGTAAAGGGGGTGCAACGGTTCATTGGGTTTGCCAACTTCTACCACTGCTTCATCCAGGGGTTTTCGCATGTGGTTGCCCCATCTGCGCCCTGGTCCGGAAGGACGCCGTGTTCCAGTGGATGCCAGCAGCACAAGAGGCCTCCGCGCTCCTGAAGGAGGCTTTTACCTCTGCCCCCATCCTGGCCCATCCAGACTCAGCTCCCCTTTGTGCTCGAGGCGGACACCTCAGACTGGGCGATAGGGGCTGGGCTGTCTCAAAGACAGGGGCCACAGCAGTTGCTTTCTTCTCCCAGCAGTTTACTTCTGCGGAGTGGAATTATGATATTTGGGACCGTGAACTCCTCACCATTAAAGTGGTGTTCGAGGAATGGCATCACTTGCTGGAAGGGGCCCAGCACCCAGTTCAGGTTCTCACGGATCATTGGAACCTCGAACATTTCCAATCCATGAAATGCCTCAAGCCACACCAAGCATGCTGGGCCCTGTTCTTCACGCGCTTTAACTTCCAGATCACCTATCGTCCCAGTGCCCAGAACGGGAAGGCTGACACTCTCTCCCAGAGGGATTCGGGCTCAGAGGATGATGGTTCAGAGCCAACGCCCATGTTGACCCCAACCAATTTCCTCCAAGGAACCTGGGAGCAGGACTTTCAGGTGCAGGTTCGCCTAGCCATGCGCCAGGATCCGTTTGCCAAGGACTGGTTAGATACCGTCCCGGTTAGACTGGTTAGATACCGTCCTGGTGCCTTCGGGACCGTGGTGGGTGGGCCGCTTGATGTCCAGGATGGGTGTATGTACCATTGTGGCCGGCTCTCAATTCTGGAGGGGCAACTCCGGACCCAGGTCCTTGAGCAGTGCCACGACGCGCAAACCGCCGGACATGGGGGGTACGTGAAAACACTGCAGCTACTGTCCCAGGCCTTCTGGTGGCCAAGGGTTTGGTCGTACATTAAAAAATACGTGTGGTCCTGTGGGATTTGTGCTCGGACGACAGAGACCCCTGGGACTCCTCCAGCCATTACCCACCCCCCAAAGGCCATGGTCAACACTTTCTATGGACTTCATCGTGGACCTGCCAAGGGATGGTGTCTGGTGGTGGTGGATTCACTCACCAAGATGGCACACTTTATCCCGGTCCGAAGCCTCCCCACAGTGCAACAGACGACCTGTCTGTTTCTTGAACACGTATTCTGGCTACATGGGCTCCCAGACACGGTGATCTCAGACAGGGGGCCCCAGTTCACGTCCCAGTTCTGGGCCGCCTTTCTCAAGGGACTGGGTATCGAAAGGCGACTCTCCTCTGCGTATCACCCACAGACGGACGGCCAGAGAGAGAGGGTTAATCAAGTTCTGGAACAATATCTCCGCTGCTTCCTGAGCTACCATCAGGACAACTGGTCGGATCTGCTGCCATTGGCTGAGTTTGCCTACAACGACACCTGCCATGCCTCCATGGAACAGAGCCCTTTCTATGCCAACCTCGGGTACCACCTGCGCCACCACCCCTGCACAACGGAGGCGTCTCTCGTGCCTTCCGCCAGTGATCCGGTCTTCCACATTCAGGAGACACAAGCCAACCTGGTACGGCACCTAGAGAGAGCCAAGGCCGATTATAAGGCGCAAGCTGACCGACGGCATCAGCAGCGGCCCACGTTCCAGGTCAGGGACAAGGTCTGGCTGTCCTTGGAGCACCACCATACCAGACATCCCTCGGCTAAGCTGGACATTTCCTCATCCTGCAGCAGATCAATCCGGTTCACCTACAAGTTGGAGCTTCCCCCTTCTCTGAAGATCGACCCAGCTCAAGCCCTGCCATGCAGACTATTTTCTGGGTTGCGTCGCCCTGCCACAGCCGCCGGTCCAGGTTGACGGCCATGAGGAGTTCCAGGTCGCCCAGTTCCTGGACTCGAAACGGCTCCGTGGCAAACTCCACTAATTGACTGGGTGGGCTATGGGCCCGAGGAAAGATCATGGGATCCGCCCGACTTCGTGCACGCACCTGCCAAGGCCTTTCACCGGAGGTTCCCAGACAAGCCAGGACGGGGGGGGGAGTACTGTCAGGAGTGGGTGCAGGAGCCAGGCCCTGTGACTGGTAGGGCCTCGCAGAACTGGGGCCTTCCTAAGTTTGGACTGGAAGGGCAAGGCACGGCCGCACAGATGAGGCTTGAAAGAAGTCTCGTAGCACCTGGTAGCAAGGGCCGGGAAGGGATATATAAGACCAGCATTTTCCTCTGGCTCTTTGCCACAACAACACGCTACCCACCTAGCTGTGCTTCAGCTTCCTGACTCCTGGTATCCTGACTCTTGGACCCTTGGCTTCCTGACCCCTGGACTGCTGACCCTGGACTGCTGATTCCTGCTTCCCAACCTCTACCCCAGTCCCGACGTACCAAGCTGGGACTCCGACTGCCCGTAACACATCCTTCTGTCCAACTGAAGATAAATGATGTTATACTGCTAAGAAAATTAAATTCCAAGTCCTTTTAGGGTTATTTAGTTCACTCCGTAAATAATAAAAGTTGGGGAAGAGTCAGCTGTAAGTTTCCATTGTAAACCCTTTGCAAAATAGAGCTTCCCTCCCTTTTCCCATTTTTTTATACACACAGTTCCATTTAATGTTATATTCCATATCTATAATCCAATTTCATCCCTCCGCACTTGTACATATATAATTTGAACTAACATATGTAGAGGAAAAAAGTTTATATAAAGAAACCGTAGGCACCGCCCCACCGTCTTTTGCATCAAATGAAGTCTTCTCTCAAGTTCAAACCTTAATGACCTTGCAGCTGCTTCAGTTCCACAGTTTATGATCTCATCTCTTCTAGCATGTGCCTGTATTTTAGTCCAAATTAAGCTCTAATTAACATGAGAACCTCTGCTTCTTAATGGTGGTGTAGGAGGGTTTTTGGTAGGTGAAGTGCTTTTGCACTCAGTGCCTCCCTGCCACCCGCATTCCATGCCGGAACGAGAGCCAGGTACCGAGACGAACTGCAAGTGAAGCCCATTCCCCTGCCCCCCGTCCCTGGGAGAAACTTGCAAGGACAATTACCCTAAATCATCCTGGTTTTTCCTTCGTCAACAATCTCCCGCTGTCGTGGGAGCTGCCTCCATTAAGGCAGACTGGACCCGGAAGCCCTGTATTTTATGCTTTAGAAACATATGAAAAGCCTGTGGGATAAGGCCAATGGTCCATCTAGCCCAGCATCCTGTTTTCACAGTGGCCAACCTGATTGCCTACAGGAAGTCCACAAGCAGGACCTGAGTAAAACTCTATGCATTTGTGATTCCCAGCAATTGGTATTTAGAGGCATACTGCGCCTCTGACAGTGGAGGGTTGCCATATGTCCTCTTTTTCTAGGACACGTCCTCTTTCTCATGCATATGTAAAATGAGTCGTCATAGTGATCCATAGTTGAAAGTAGAAGTTGGCAAATGTGTCCCTTTTTTTGCTCTTCAGAATATGGCAACCCTTCTATGAATTTGTCTACTCCTCTTTTAAAGCCACCCAAGTTGGTGGCCATCACTGCCTCCTGTGGTAGCAAGTTCCATAGTTTAACTATATGCTGTATGAAGTACTTTTGTCTGTCCTGAATCTTCCAACGTTCAGCTTCATTGGATGTCCACGAGTTCTAGTGTTATGGGAGAGAGATAGAGAATGCAAACTTGTCCCTATCCACTTTCTCCATGCCATGCGTAATTCTATACACTTCTGTTACGTTTCCCTCTTACTCGCCTTTTCTCTAAACTAAGAAGTCCCAAATGCTGCAACTTTTCTTTATAGGGAAGTCACTCCATCCCCTTAATCATTTTGGCTGGCCTTTTCTGAACTTTTTCCAGCCCCACAATAACCTCTTTGAGGTAAAGAGACCAGAACTGTATACAGTACAGTATTCCAAAAGCGGTTGCACCATAGATTTGTATAATGGCATTATGATACTGAAAGCTTTATTTTCAGTTCCTTTCCTAATGACCCCCAGCAAGGAACTCAATTGTTTTCACAGCTGCCACACACTGGTTCAACATTTTCATTGAGCTATCAATTACATCTTGAGACTATTATTAGAAGGAGTTTGACAAGTTGAAATAATAATAATAGTAAATACCTGTACCTATAAGTTCAGCAGGTTTATTTGGTCTTTTGTTGATGAACGTTTCAAAGGCTTCTTTCATGGCATTGACAAACTTCTCATTCTTCAAAAAGCAAATGTCAATTATATGATCAACTTTATCCTTAAAGTCCAGCAGTTCTTGGACCATGGTTTTGTCTTTTTCTGGATTTATTACTATGGTGCTTCCAAATATCTACAAAGAAAAAAAATGTTATTTAGAAACAATTCTGTTGATTGCCACACACAGCTCGTGTAAACAAGACCCAGTTTGTAAGCAAAAACACTGCATGTTTTAGACATAAGCAGTTAGCTCCAGCCAATTCAATGTCTGTTTCATTTATATCCTGCCCTTCATCCAAGGAGCTCAAGGCAGTGTAAACTGTTTCCCCCAAGATTGTATTACTACCACAATTAAATTAGGCTGATACAAAGGCAGTCAGTGAGCTTCATTGCTGAGTGGAAATTTGAATTTAATATTTAATGTATGCATATACTGCCTTTCTGCCCAAATACCCAAGGTGGTTATTTCGCTGCCACCCCCCCCCCAAAAAAAAAAATTGAGTTGTAGTTTTCTTTGTACTAAAGCTTTGTACCAGGACAAACATAACCACCAGTAATCTATAGTAAAGATTTGGGAACATTTTAAAGTCAGATATAAAACCAACCTAGTACTATAAACATGGGGAACAGTATCATTTGGGGATAGAAAAACATCCAAAATAAAGTATTTATTAGGCACCCAAGTAATCAGAATGTTATGTCAAGAAAGAAAATCCAATGCACCCAATGGATATGATAGTTCCCCACTGTAATTTTGATATGTTGGTGCAAATTTGCACAGGCTGTATTTTAGAAGACTATGACAACTTCTTAACCACATAATTTCCATATATAGGCCTATTTTACAACTTTACAGGCATCTTCCCCCACTTTAAAGATTTGTTCCTCCTAGATAACCTTTGGATATCAGCCACACATTGCTACCTTTATATACTCAATCCACTGCTGCAAGAGAGCTTGTACTCCATTTTTCACCTTACTGAACAACTGATATAATAGAGACAAGTCCTTAATTCGGTTTTCATCTAGGAGGTGATTTAAACCTGCAAGATAAAGGTGTGTTACCAATTACTCCAAATGAATGCATCTTCATCCAAACAAAACAAAAGTTTCAAACTTCAGCTTAACCAATAATAATAATAATAATTAATATATTTGTACCCCGCCCATCTGGCTGGGTTTTCCCAGCCACTCTGGGCAGCTCCCAACAGAATATTAAAGAGTATAAAACATCAAACATTTAAAAATTCCCTAAACAAACAAACCATTCCTTCCCATTACCATTTTGACTACATAAAGTTTATCAGAGCAAAACATGAGGAAAATGGCATAGATATACTCATTCTGTTACTGCTGCTGTCTCTTTTTTTTGACAGATTCTGGGGAAGCCATTAAAGTTTAGAATATTTAAGGAACTTTGTGTCAAAAAGGAAATAAAAGAATGGATAGGAGGAAATGGATAAATGGAGACAACACATTAGCCCAGTCTGGATGTAATGCTAAGCCATTTAGTGAAGTAGGAGAGTTGAAAATACTGTCAATATATTTCACATCTGGCAACCAATGTGCCCCTTTGGTTTCAGATAGTACATGGGTAGAAGAGTCTAAAAATCCCGGGACACAAATTTTCACAGCTCTCTAGCAGCTATGGTGGCTCATTTACCAGAAGTAATGTTTTTACCATTAACTCTGGAAATGTATTCTCAATTCTGATCAAACTAAGCCTCCTGGTGTATATTTTGCTCTAGGACAGGCATAGGTAAACTCAGCCCTCCAGATGTTTTGGGACTATAATTCCCATCATCCCTGACCACTCATCCTGTTAGCTAGGGATTATGGGAGTTGTAGTCCCAGAACATCTGGAGGGCCGAGTTTGCCTATGCCTGCTCTTGGAGGCTTAGTTTGGTCAGAAAAGAGTATACATTTCCATAGTTAAAACTATGGCTTACTGAAGCAAGCCATGATCAAACCATTTTGTCTGTAGGGGGCCACATTCCTTGAGGAATTATTTGTCACGGTTGTATTGTTGGTAGTGGGCAGAGCCAAAGTCAGTGGTAGGGTCACTGTTTTTCCCTCCCTGCTCAGCAACAATCTGATGATGGAAGAGGAACAGACTGCTATTTCCAGAGGTCTGAACTGATAGCTTGGCAAGGCATTTTAAAAATTAGGCAGAAGTCCACGGGTTACCCTTTTCTTTCTTTCTCCAAATCTTTATTAGCCATTACGGATATAGACCATCTTAAAACAATCATACACACACACAAAATATATATACAAAGAAGCAGCCATATAAGATATATGGTAACAGAAATTTTCATTGGAGTGTCTTCCCACTAAACCGTGCTATTTACCACTCTAATAGATACTATTGACAGAAACTCAGCCACCCTTGCAGTTACCTCTGGCTTAATATCAGACAGGTAGAATCTGATTTTCTCATTGTGCCATGTTGTTAAACTACCCCAAAAGAGGGATAACACGTTTCCGTAGCTGGTTGTACAATGGACAGTAGAAAAGAATATGTACTACAGCGTCCAACAAATTCAAATAACATCTGCAATGTCTATCATTTCTAGGGATGTTTAAATATCTGCCCTTAACAAAAGCTGAGGGGAAAACATTCAGTTGGGCTAACATAAATGCCCTGCGTTGGGCTAGAATTATTATCTTTGAGATATAAGTGATCCTGTTATCGGTTTATGGGCTACTACTAAAATGAGGCTGCATTCTAAATTGTATTTTAACTCGTATTTTAACTGGTTTTTTTTTTCTTTTACATTTTATTGTAATTTTATTGGTGTTAGCCGCCCCCCCCCCCGAGCCCGGTTCTGGCAGGGTATATTATTATTATTATTATTATTATTATTATTATTATTATTATTATTATACCATAGAACTTGGGGGAGCAGATTGTATTTACAGCTGACTCAATGGTTTGTTTTTCAGTATCCCTTAATCTAATTTGGATATTGGGATAAATATATTGCTCAGTAGAATTTTACAATAATTCCAAGTCAATACCAATAGATCTAATTTTGCTGTGTATGAGTTGGAGCCATCTGGATTTATAGAAGTCCTTAAGTAAATCGGAAAGCAAACTCAAAGGTTGGGAACGAAAATGGCAATGCAGCCAGTATTTTATAGTGTGAATCCACACCCAATATTCCACCATGTGTATACCTAATTCTGCATACATCGTCTCATACTTGATTGAATTTGGGAGCCCAAGGATACATCTCAGGAAACTTGAGTGTATCTTATCAAAATCACTATTATATGCTTATATCCATATTGGGATCTTAAAAAGTAGATGATGACACTTTAGCTTGAAAAATCTGAATGGCAGCTGGTATAAATTGGTTACCTTTCTGAAAATAAAAGCATGCTGCTGCTGAGGAGGTACATTTTGCCTGTTTTATAGCACTTGTGCGATGGTTTGACCAACCTGAGTTGCTCTGGAATAAAATTCTGAGATTTTCATTCTTTCCCATGCTGCAGAGTGTGTGTGACTACTAGATCACATGCTCTGTGTGTTGACATTCCATTCTTTGGAAGCATGGGAACGGAAGGAGCTCTGTGCCACTTCCATCTTCTTTGTTCTTTGTTCTGTTCTGTTGTTGTTCTCTCTCGGAGACATGCCATAATGGCTCTGTTCTTTATTTCAATCCTGTAAATAAATCACTAAACCAAGATGCTAGGTATCCTCAGTCTCAGCTTCTGCTAAGCTCTGCTGCTTGCTTGAATGTCCGGAGGAGTGAATGCTGTGCTATGCGTTCCGGACCAGTGCCGGGAGAAGGCCGTCTCCCACCAAGAAGCACCAACAAATGGTTACAGGGCCCAGAGAAACAGGCATCTGATGCTCGGAGCCAGAGACTGTGTGATTTACGAGGCTGGAATGCTGGACACATTGCGAGGTATGTGGCTCGGGTTACTGCAGGAAGCACTGCTAGCTTTCGCTTTTCAGAAGCAGGAAAACAGCGGCAGTTCACTGCTCATGATTTACGACTGCTAGCAGGTTTTCAGCAGCAGTTAAGGATTACCCAGAGCATGAAAGGGGTGTAGCCTTCCCCAAATTAATGCAGGGAATTATCAAACCTGGGAGATTTATGCGAAGGGATTTCTATGGAAGGAGGGAGTGTGGGAAACAATGGAAGACCCAACCCCAGGAGATCATTCAGCCACTTGGAAGAAAGCAGATTCCAAGGCAAGAGGCTTATTAAACCTTGCAGTATCTCCTGAAGAATTACTCCTTCTGAGAGACAAAGGGTCAGCCAAGGATATTTGGAAAGCTCTGCGGGATGCCCACCTGAGAGTAGCAGCAGGAGCGTCACAACAGTGGTACCTCAGATTAAGAACTTAATTCGTTCTGGAGGTCCGTTCTTAACTTGAAACTGTTCTTAACCTGAGGTACCACTTTAGCTAACGGGGCCTCCCGCTGTCACCGTGCCGCAGCTGCATGATTTCTGTTCTCATCCTGAAGCAAAGTTCTTAACCCGAGGTAATATTTGTGGGTTAGCGGAGTCTGTAACCTGAAGCGTCTGTAACCTGAAGCATCTGTAACCCGAGGAACCACTGTACTCCATTTCAGGAAGCTGCACAGAATGGCCTTACAGCCAGGGGGCGACATGTGTGCCCATTTGATGCAGATGACGACTCTGAGGCAAGAGCTGATACAGAGACAGACTGAGATCCCAGAATCTCTGTTCTGCTTTCTGATTCTGGATTTGTTGGACAGTTCGTTTGGTAGCATAGCGTCACAGCTGGCTGTCTTACACACTGCCGATCTGACGGTGCAGCATGTATGTGCAGTTCTCCAGAATGAGGATGATCGCAGGAAAGCTGCAGGTCGTGTTCAGGGGGAGTTGACTGTCATGTCACCCCAACTAGCGATGCAGGCACTAGATGGCGCCAAAGCTCTGAAGGCAGTGAGGTGTTTCTCATACGGCAGAATGAGGCACATGCAGAGGGATTGCAGACAACGCCCAAATGCTAAAGAGGAAACCAGCAAAGGCTCTAAAGGTGCAAAGAGCAAGAGCTCTGGCAAGCCTAAACCTGCTCTAAAGGTGCAAAGAGCAAGAGCTCTGGCAAGCCTAAACCTGCGCAACACACGGCTTTGGTCGCACACTGGTCCAGTCCAACAGCCCAGAACGATTTCGTCACAGATTCTGGAGCAACAAAGCACCTGTGCCGCGATAGACATTTGTTTGTCACATTTATGCCACAGAAGGGAGCTGTGCAGCAGGTGGACGGTCAGTATTGCAAGCAGAAGGAGTTGGATTTGTCTCACTTCTGAGGACCATAATTCGTGATATGCTTTTTGTTCCAGGTTTGGCGGACAATTTACTGAGTGTCTCTCAGCTGACAGCGCAAGACTTTACTGTTATCTTCAGTAAACAGAGATGCACCATCAGGAAGAATGGAAAAAACATTTTACATGCTGAATGTGTTAATGGCTTGTTCTTATTGTCTTATGATGATGCTGTTGATGTTGATATGCAAAGTGAAGTGACATGTTGTGCTATGTCTACTAACAAAATTTTGCATGCAGGTTATGTCCACGACCACCATAGGAGGCTTGGCCACCTGAACTTTCAGGCTATTGCCAAGATGCCTGATCTGGTCCAGAGGATGACCATTAAACCCTGCAAATTTCACATGAAGTGTAAGTCATGTTCAGAACACAAGGTCAAGGTTGCTCCAAAGGGTAAGGTATCTGGCAGGGAAGCCAAAGAGCCCTACCAGATTGTGCACGCACACCCTGTTGGTCCACTAAAGCCCTCATTAGGCAAGGCAGAATTTTTCATGGTACTGATAGATCAGTGTTCCAGATATATTCATGTTTTCGTGCTCAAGCAGAAGTCAGAAGCATTTCCTAGGTTCCAGGAATTCTGTGCTTGGCTGGAGAACGTCCACAAAAAACAAGTGGGTTGTCTTTTCACTGACAGGGGTGGGGAGTTCTGTTCTCAGCCGTTTGAGGCTTTTCTAGCTGAGAAGGGAATCCAGCGTGATGTTACCAATCCCAGAACACCATGGCAGAATGGTCTCTGTGAAAGGGTAAATCAGACTCTCCTACCAGGCATGCAATCTCTTTTGCATGATGCTAATTTGCCTGATTCATATTGGGCTGAAGCTTTGAACTGTTTTTCTTATGTGTATAACAGGAGAATTTTTTCACCAATAGGATGCACTCCCAATGAAAAGCTGTTTGGTAAGAAACCATTTGTCAAGCACCTGAGAATTTTTGGTTCTGACATGTGGGTTCACACTCCTCAGAGCGGCAAGCTCAGCAAACATGGTTTGCATGGTATTTTTGTGGGATACAAAAAAAGGGCATACAGAGTGTTAATGTCTGACACGAAGACAGTAAGATTCACCAGAAGTGTTCAGTACAATGCAAAGTGAGGAGACAATGTGGGAATCTTCCAATGTTACCCTGATGCTGATAACGGTGAGGAATCTGAGGAGGAGGGGGGTTCAGATGCCAGTTCAGTGGGAAGTCGTAGTGCTGTGGACTCGGATGACACAGTGGACTACAAAAGTGCAAAAGCCTCTCTCAGACCATCTGACGAGTCTGACACTGAATTGGAGGAACCACTGTTCACCATAGGCCACCATTCTCCTAAAGAGGAGAAGCCTAGCATGGAAGACTTGCGTATAGTACGCAGATCTGAAAGAGCCACAAAGGGTAAACAACCCAAAAGGTATGCTGAGGAGTTTGCTAAATCAGCCAAAGCAGATACAGCTGTTGTTAGTAACTCAGAGAAGGTTTGGGAACCTTCAAGCTTCCAAGAGGTCCAGAGTTTAACCTCAGAGGATGCTGAGCCATGGTTAAATGCCATGAAGGCTGAACTTGATTCCTTAAGAGAGGAACAAAACATGGGAACTAGTTCCATTGGTACCAGGGATGAAGCTGGTTGATAGCAAATGGGTCTTTAAGGCCAAGACAGACCAGAATGGCACAAAGCCAGATTGGTCACCCGAGGTTTTTCACAGGTACCAGGTCAAGACTATCATGAGACCTACTCACCCACCGTCAAGTATGAGAACATTAGGCTTATGCTCAAAGTTGCTGCAAAGGAGAAACTGGACATTTTGTATCACGATGTGAACACAGCATTTTTGTACGGGGACCTGGGTAAGTCAATTTATATGCTTCCACCTGATGGAGTACAGGTACAGAAGGGATTGGTTTGTGCTCTCAAGAAATCCCTGTATGGTCTCAAACAAAGTGCCCGGTGGTGGAACTCTAAACTAATGAAGACATTGTTTTCTCCAGGTTTTCACCAAGGCAAAGAAGATCCATGTGCAAAAGAGGAGGAGCAAAACAAACTGTATTGTGTATGTTTTGTTGATATTTTTCTTTTCTTTTGAAAGGATCAGGTCTTATACAATGGTACCCTTGCTCAACTGAAGAAGCATCAAGTTTGTTGCTCAAAACACACAAATCACTCTGGAGCTCAGTCACTCAGCGTCTGCTTCCAAAATAGTTGTTGCCGAGTCTGAGTTCTGCCCCTGCCTCTTCCCACATTTAAAGCACCACTTTCGCTTCCTTTCCTGTTCACGCCTCACATTAATTCTTGAGTGCCTATGCATCATGGGATGGGCTATTTCCAGTGGCCCTCCCTCTGAGTCCGAGCTTAAACTGTCAGTCTGTGTCTTCTCCCTTGAACTCTCCCCTTCCTTCTCCTTGTTCTCGGAGCTCAGGCTTCTACTGAAACTAGGCTGCTTCTCCCTCGTTCCGCATTCCTGCCTAATTACCTTCTCCTGTCTCTCCACGCTCTCCCCCTTTGTCAGCAATGGGACGCAGCTGACAGAGGGGATATTTTGGTACACCAATCACAGAAAATTGCTGATGTATTGACCAAACTGAACTTTGTTGATGTTAATCCTGTGGATACACCAATGGTAACAGGTTTTCAGTTAGATGACACCGATGAAGCACAAATTTGCTGAGCAGACACGCTAACAATCCTACTGTTCAGGATTGGAAAGCTCTGAAGAGCATAGCAAAGAACCAAGTACTTGCTGTTAAAATTACAGCGTGCAAGAGAGTGTATGCAGAAAGGACTCATTCAGGTGTCCTACATGTCAGGAAAAGAAATTCCTGCAGATCTGTTGTCAAAAGTTGTTAACAAGGAACAACTTCAGATATATGTACAGAAGCTGCGGTTAAGCTAAACACTGCAGCAACTATTACCATGAAAAGGGGGAGGATGTCAGGATTTTCATTCTCTCCTGTGCTGCAGAGTGTGTGTGACTACTAGATCACATGCTCTGTGTGTTGACATTCCATTCTTTGGAAGCATGGGAACGGAAGGAACTGTGTGCCACTTCCGTCTTCTTTGTTTTTTGTTCTGTTCTGTTGTTCTCAGAGAAGAGACACGCCATAATGGCTCTGTTCTTTATTTCTATCCTGTAAATAAATCACTAAACCCAGATGCTACGTATCCTCAGTCTCAGCTTCTGCTTACTTGAACATCTGGAGGAGTGAATGCTGTGCTATGCGTTCTGGACCGGTGCCGGGAGAAGGCCGTCTCCCACCGAGAAGCACCAACAATCTATGCATCTTTACTTGAGGAATTTCTTGTCCTCTTATTTTCCATTTCTCTAATTTCCGGGAATTAGAGAAGACCAGAATTTATGTCTTCTCATAATTTAAAGAGCATTTGTTAATTTCACAGTAAGAAACCAAGGAGAGTAAAAGACAATTCAAACCTATCCTCGTCAGTGATAATAAGGTTGCATCATCCACATACAGTAAAAGTGGAACTGGGTTTTGGTAGATTTGGGGGGCATGTGATTCTATTTTTTTTTTATGTGCTCTGGAAGATCTGATAAAAATAAATTAAAAAGAAAAGGGGCAAGAATACACCCTTGTTTTAAACCTTTCGTGTTAGGGATATCAGAGGAGAGGTGACCTTTGATATTAAGTTTCATTTGGCAGATGTTAAAAGACTATAAATTCTATCTTAAGATCAACAAATGTTTATCAGTCCCTAACTCTGCAAGCTTCTTTAACAATATCATACAATTAACTGAATCAAAGGCAGCATGGAAATGTACAAATGCTGCACAAATCTTGGATTGATTTTGAAATCCGTATTTTTCAACCAAATGCGTAAGTATGAGACAATGGTCTAAAATGGAGCAGGCTTTGGAAAAACCTATTTTATCTTTCCCTGGTAAGTTTAGATTTTTCATCCAGGTAAGCAGTTTAAGTATAAAGTGCTTAGCATAGATTTCCCCTATCACTGAAAGTAGACTTATTGGTCTGTAGTTCTTTGGTTCTCCTGGATCACCTTTTCTTAAAGATTGGAATAATTATTGATCTGAGCAATATTTCAGGGATGACTCCATATTTATTAATAAGAGTAAATAACTGAGCTAGGGGTTCTGCCCACCAATCTATGAAAGTCTTAAATAATTCTATTGGTAGACCATCTGGCCCTGGTGACTCGCCCAATTTAAAAGTATTAACTATCTCTCGAATTTCCTCCTCTTTCACCCTTGGCCACTCCTCCAGTCTCTCCAGTTTGTTATCATTGGTCTCCTTTCCAATTCAATTCACAGTGCAGGTCACTAAATATGGATATGAAATACTGGGTCCATTTGGATTCTGCAATTGGTGGAACAACTAAATGGTTGCCAGCTTTCAGGCTTCCATACACTAACAACCAAAACTCTTTGTAGTTTTTGTTTTGGATGGAGTCGAGAAATTGGGACCATTTTGGGGAGGCATATTTTTGTTTCTTTTCAGCCAAAACATTATGATATTTTTCCTTTTTCATCAAGGTAGACAGGTTCTACTTTAGTATGGTTATCTCTGAAAATTTGGCGCAATTTTCTTTTAAGTTGAAAACATTCGTCGTTGAACCAGGAACTAGTTCTGTATTTAAATGCCCTGACATTTGGTGGAGTGTTGAGCTCTTCAAACATTTTGAAAATTTCAGTATATAC
The DNA here is from genome assembly GCF_964188315.1 of Podarcis muralis. Classification (NCBI taxonomy): domain Eukaryota; kingdom Metazoa; phylum Chordata; class Lepidosauria; order Squamata; family Lacertidae; genus Podarcis; species Podarcis muralis. Next base: position 9,051,224 of record NC_135674.1, read on the forward strand.
TTTCAGAATACGAGAATTTATATTCTTTAAATTAGAGAGTACCTGATTTCTAAAATCAACTGCAAGTTTTTGCCCCACTACTACTCATTTCCTGAGACCATTTTAGTTGGATCATTTGCTCATGTTGGCAAAATTTTGTGTTATTCCAATTAGTTGTTTCAAACCTAAATTTAAATTTATAGACATCAACAGTGGTTGGTGATCACTTTCAGTATGCATCCCAATTTTGAAATCCACTATCAGATTTACAATATTGTAAGGGACCAGCATTTAATCAATGACACTACATCCTCAAGGGGAAAACTATGAGAATTCCACTTATCTATCCCCATCTGTTGAGCCATTCACAATTTGTAAATTAAAATTGTTACACAGCTCGAGCAAACATATACCTTCCCTGTTTATAACCTTGTCTCTAGGGAGTCTTCCTATTTTCATTGAATATGCAATATCATTGGTGGTATTCCAATTTAAAGTAGTAAATAATTGTTCATTATCAATTCCCACCCTAGCATTGAAATCGGCTGCTATTATTGAGGTGTTTACTGTAGGTTTTATCAGTCAAATTTTCAATGTAAGAGTTTAATTGTGACCAATTTTCAGCAGAGATAATGTTTGGTGGTGTAGGGGGGATATAGACATTGACAAGCAACAAGATATCATTTTTAGTAGTTAAAAGTAGAACTTGTGCAAGTGACGAGAATTTTAACTGTTTTGACTTCAAACCCTAGATGGTCTTTAATCAGACAGCAAAAACCTGCTTTGGGCCAGCTCTTAGAATTAGGTTTCAATGCAGGAATCATATAAGAGGTAAAAACATTAATTTTGATATCTCTAGTAGACCAGGTTTCTGGTAAAATAATTATATCAAAACCTTCGATGAAATTCATTAAATCTGGGTCTCCACCTTTGCTTCCCCACCCAGCAATGCTCCAGGACAGCAGGTGTAAAGTCTGATTTTGAGTTTGTGACTGGTTGGAAAGATTTAGTCAATCAAGTTCAGTTATTTGATTCAGAGAAATATTTTGTTCTGTGTAAATAGTTTTAACTGTGAAAATGCACTCCTGGCCACTGCGGAAACCTGGGCACCCAGGCTCAGGGTTGAGTCCAGGACCACACCCAAACTGTTACCCCATCCAACACAGGCTGAATCCCTATGCCCTGCCTTCTTCCTGTCCAAGAGCACCTCTGTCTTGTCAGGATTAAGTTTCAATTTGTTTACCCTCATCCAGTCCATTACTGATGACAGAAACCAGTTTACAACAGAGACAGTTTCCTTTGATTTAGAGGGAAAGGAAAAATAGAACTGGTGTCAGGGAATTGGAGGCAGAGAAGGGATTTAAAACGGAGATGAAGTATGTACTTGAACTGGAGGGGGCTGAGTTTGCTAACGATGCTCAAAGGGTGGCCTTCCTAATTAGCCATTTATCGGGCCCAGCCAAAGATTGGGTCAGGCCACCGATAGCAGCAAATAATGAAGCGCTGCGGAATTTGGCAAAGTTCTGGGAGGCAATGGACATCATGTTTTCACATGAAAGCCAAGTAGATATGACTCAGCAGGAGCTCCTGGCTTTGAAACAAGGGAACTTGACTGTGCATAGTTACTGGTCGCAGTTCGCCATGCTTGTTCACAAATTGGGATGGGAGTTGAATTCAGAGCCCGTGCAGGCTATGTTCAAAGCTGGGCTGAACTCTGAAGTGAAAGATGAGCTTGCCAGGGGGCCCCGTCCCAAAGATATGGACACGCTAGCGAAGGCTGCCGTATCGTTGGGTTTGAGGCAGGAAGCCCGGCTATTGGAGGGAAAGCAGAGCAGAGACCGGCGTTTCCATGGTGACCACATTCTTGAGATGCCGGCAGCGGCCACTGAAGGTCAACAGCAGCCAGAGCCCATGTAAATTGACTCAGCCCACACGCGGGAACGTTCAAAGGCCCAACGGCCGAGCAGTAAAGAGGGAAAGGACTGGCAGATAGCCAAGAAATGTTTTTTATGCCAGAAGCCAGGACACTTTGCCAGAGTGTGTCCGGAGCGTCGTAACTGGCAGGGAATGGTGGGGGCTACTCCACAGGGAGAAGAGGAGGTACCCCAGGTTCAGGGAAATGAGAGGGCCTGGCTGGTGGTGAACTGGGGCAACAGCCAGGCGGCAGCAGCTATGAAAGGCCCCAGCCAGGACACCCCAAACCAAGCATAGTGTTGGGGGTGGTGCTGGAACTCCCGAACGGCCACGCGATGGAGGTCCATGCGTTAGTGGACTCAGGAGCGAGTGCCAATTTCTTCAGCAGGGAGTTTGCTGCGCAGCACCAATTGCACCTGCAGCCTTTGGATTTTCCGCTGCAAGTGACCACTATTGATGGAAGGGAACTATTGGGAGGGGAAGTGACCCATCAGACCCCTTCCATGAGGATGCGGATTTCCACGCACTCCGAGACCATCGCTTTCCACGTAGCCACGTTGGCGGGCCCGCCTATTATTCCGGGCATGAGCTGGTTGGCCTTGCACGATCCGGTGGTTTCCTGGCATCAGTGGTCCCTGACGTTTGGGTCAGCGCACTGCATGGAGAACTGCCTGGGCATAGAGAGACCTCGAGTGTCAGAGGCCAAGATGGCAGCAACGTGCAAAGGAGGCAAGGGCGGAATCCCTCCGCAATACCGGGACTTACAGGAAGTGTTCAGCAAGAGGGAGGCTGACACGTTACCTCCGCACCAGCCATACGATTGCCAGATGAACCTGATCCCGGGGGCCAAACTGCCGGTGGGGAAGCTGTATTCCATGTCTGAGCAAGAGATGCAGGACTTGAAGGACTTTATCGACAAAAACTTAAAAAGGGGATTCATCAGGGAATCCAAGGCGGCAGGTGAGAGCCCGGTGTTCTTTGTGGACAAGAAGTCAACGAGCGAGAAGAGACTTGTAGTTGACTTTCACATTTTGAACTCCCTGACGGAACCCGTGGCCTTCCCCATGCCGAGAATTGACAACGTTTTGGCAAGAGGGCAGAAAAATTTTCACTAAGCTGGACCTCCGGGGGGCGTACAACCTCATCAGAGTGCGAGAGGGCGACGAGTGGAAGACCACCATGTTCACCCCGTTGGGGGCGTTCGAATATCTAGTTATGCCTTTCAGCTTGCAGTGTGGGAGCCCGTGCTTTCAGGCTTTCATGCACCACGTGCTGGGGCCGTTGCTGTATCTTAATTGTGTTTGTTTCCTGGATGATGTACTGGTGTTCTCTGACAACGAAGAGCAGCACGTAAAGGACATGCGTCAAGTCCTGAGCAAGCTAAAGGAGAATCGTCTGTGGGTGAAGCTGGAGAAGTGCCAGTTCCACGCGACAGGTTGAGTTCCTAGGCTACCGGTTGTCTGATAAGGGCCTGGCCATGGAGCCAGAGAAAGTGAAGGCTGTGCTTGAATGGGAGAGCCCTAAGACCAGGAAGGATGATCAGCAATTCCTGGGCTTCAGCAACTTCTACAGGAAATTCATCAAAAACTTTGCGAAGTTGACAGCGCCCATAACGGACTGTCTTAGTGGTAAGAAAAAGTTTCTGTGGACGGAAGTGGCGCAAGAGGGTTTTGAGAGACTTAAGAAGGTTTTTGCGTCCGAGGAGCAACTACTGCACGTCAACCCCGATCGACCGCTGCGGGTGGAAACGGATGTGTCAGATTGGGCCATCGGGGCTGTTCTGCTGCAGCAAGATGAAAAGGGGGAGTGGCGGCCGTGTGCCTTTTTCTCCCGTAAGCTGAAGAAGTCGGAGCTAAACTACACTATCTACAACAAAGAATTGCTTGCGATTGTGGCTGCGTTCAAACAATGGGGACATTTCCTGATTGGTGCTAAGCACCAGATTCAGGTGTGCACGGATCACAAGAACCTGGAGTACTGGCGTACGGCACGGGTGCTGTGTCAGAGGCAGATACGCTGGGCGGAGTTTTTTGCCAATTTCAACTTTAAGATTCAGTACGTGCCAGGGGAGCAGAACGCGAGGGCGGATGCGCTTTCTCGAAAACCAGAGTATCTGGTGGAGGAGGGACCTCCGGTTGCCAGATTAATGTTCCCCGAGAACAAGTTGACTTGTGGGGGGCATTGGTGAAGGACAATGAACTGATGCAACTAATCAGAGACAATGTTTTTGCAAGGCGAAAGATGGATGAGCTAAGGGAGGCGATTCACCAACAGCTCCAGTTGAACTTGGAGAGGGCCAAGGAAGTTTACAAGAGGGAGGCAGACAAGCATCGGAGACCAGGGGAGGCCATCTGGGTTGGGGACAAGGTATGGTTGTCCACGCAAGGGTTGCCCTGGAAAGGGGGGTGCAAGAAATTCAAACCCAGGAGGGTGGGGCACTTTGAGGTGATCCAGCAGATCAATCCAGTGGCATTTAAATTAAGGTTGCCTGAGAGCATGAGAATCCATCCCGTATTTCACAGGTCACGGCTGTCGCCCTACAGGGAAGGGGGCATGAGGCAAGGTAGAGGGGGAGGGGAGCTTCCACTGCCCGAAGTTGAGGAGAAAGAGCAGCGCAACAAGGTAACTGACATACTGGACTCTCATTGGAACGGGGAGGAACTAGAGTATCTTGTGGCTTGGGAAGGCGCCTTCAGTTCAGAAAACACCTGGGTCCCGGCAGATTGCATCACTGATGAGTATCTGGTGGAGCAGTTTCATGATTTATTTCCCGACAAACCCAAACCCTGGGGTAGGTTTTTTCAACAGGTGTTCGTGCCGACGGATGATGAAGAGGACTTCGAGGGATTCCCACCATCAGACGATGAGGAGGGGAACCTGGAAGACGACTACCGAAACGGCCGGAGAACTGCGGGTTTGTGGGAGGGTTGGAGGGAGGTTTTTGAAGATACAGAAGAGGAGGAGGACAGTTTTCTAGGGTTCACCCCCACCATTCCGGATGAGGGAGGAACGGGAACAGTTGACTCTCCTGAGGAGGAGGAGGAGGAGGGGGCCTTTGGGGAGGGGGTGGATGTCAGGGAATTGGAGGCAGAGAAGGAGGAGAGGGGGGAGAGAATGGGCACTTACAGAGATCCTGTGCCTTTAATTAGCAGTTGCTCTTCTTCGGACGAGGAAGGAGACAAAGGGCTGTCGGGAGAGAATGAATCTGAGGGGGAGGGTAATTTCCGGGACCCAGCCACTCTCGGAGCAGAGGTAGAAGGGGAGCTGGGCTTAGGAGGTGGATCTGCTGGGGGAAGAAGCGGAAAGAGCCATTTGAGGCAACTGACTGATCGTGATGGTGTCGTTCTTTGAACTCTTGTAAATACCTGGTGGGATAAGTCCCATGATTGGAATGTAATAATGGAGGGATACAATCTATTTCAGAGAAACAGACCAGACAAGAAAGGAGGAGGAGTGGCGTTATATGTCAGGGATGTGTATACCTGTGAAGAGATCCAAGATTTAGAACCCCAAAGCCAAAGTGAGAGCATTTGGGTCAAAATTAAGGGAGAGAAGAATAACAGAGACCTCATTGTGGGAGTTTACTATAGACCCCCAAGCCAAACGGAGGACATAGATGATGCCTTCCTGGAACAGATGGCCAAGCATGCAAAAGGAAGGGAGATAGTAGTAATGGGGGACTTCAATTACCCGGATATTTGTTGGATGTCAAACTCAGCCAAGAGCATAAGGTCAAACAGATTCCTCACTGGCCTTGCAGACAACTTCATTGTCCAGAAAGTGGAAGAAGCAACAAGAGGAACAGCCATTTTAGATCTGGTCCTAACCAATGTTGATGACCTGGTTAGTGGGGTAGAAGTGAAAGGATCATTAGGCGCGAGTGATCATGCTCTTCTGAAGTTTACTATACAGCGGAAAGGAGCAGCCAAGCATACTAGGACTCAATTTCTTGACTTTAAGAAAGCCGACTTCATAAAACTTAAGGAAGTGCTGGGTGAGATCCCATGGACAGTAATACTAAAAGGAAAGGGAGTTCATGATGGCTGGGAGTTTGTTAAGAGGGAGATAGTAAAAGCACAACTTCAGGCAATACCAATGAGACGGAAACATGGAAGGTGCCTAAAGAAGCCAGGGTGGCTATCTAAAGAACTTTTAACTGAGTTAAGATTAAAAAAGGATGTGTACAAAAAATGGAAAAGGGGGGAAACCACCAAAGAGGAATTCAAACAAATAGCCAGCACATGTAGACACAAAGTCAGAAAAGCTAAAGCACAGAATGAACTCAGGCTTGCTAGAGAGGTTAAAAGCAACAAAAAAGGCTTTTATGGGTATGTCCGTAGCAAAAGGAAGAACAAAGAAACAGTGGGGTCACTCAGAGGAGAAGATGGTGAAATGCAAACAGGGGACACAGAAAGGGCTGAACTCCTCAATGCCTTCTTTGCCTCAGTCTTCTCCAATAAAGAAAACAATGCCCGACCTGAAGAATTTGGAGCAAATGATTCAGCAGAGGAAACAAAGCCCAGAATAACTAAGGAGATAGTACAAGAATACTTGGCTAGTTTAGGTGTATTCAAGTCTCCAAGGCCAGATGAACTGCATCCAAGAGTATTAAAAGAACTGGCAGATGTGATCTCAGAACCACTGGCAGTCATCTTTGAGAATTCCTGGAGAACAGGCGAAGTCCCGGCAGACTGGAAGAGGGCAAATGTTGTCCCTATTTTCAAAAAGGGGGAAAGAGAGGACCCAAATAGTTATCGCCCAGTGAGTCTGACATCAATACCAGGGAAGATTCTGGAGCAGATCATTAAGCAAACAGTCTGTGAGCACCTAGAAAGGAATGCTGTGATTACCAATAGTCAGCATGGATTTCTGAAAAATAAGTCATGTCAGACTAACCTGATCTCGTTTTTTGACAGAATTACAAGCCTGGTAGATGAAGGGAATGCAGTGGATGTAGCCTACCTTGATTTCAGCAAGGCATTCGACAAGGTGCCCCATGATATTCTTGTGAAGAAGCTGGTAAAATGCGCTCTTGACTATGCTACCACTCAGTGGATTTGTAACTGGCTGACTGACCGAACCCAAAGGGTGCTCATCAATGGTTCCTCTTCATCCTGGAGAAGAGTGACTAGTGGGGTGCCACAGGGTTCTGTCTTGGGCCCGGTCTTATTCAACATCTTTATCAACGACTTGGATGATGGACTCAAGGGCATCCTGATCAAATTTGCAGATGACACCAAACTGGGAGGGGTGGCTAACACCCCAGAGGACAGGATCACACTTCAAAACGACCTTGACAGATTAGAGAACTGGGCCAAAACAAACAAGATGAACTTTAACAGGGAGAAATGTAAAGTACTGCACTTGGGCAAAAAAAATGAGAGGCACAAATACAAGATGGGGGACACCTGACTTGAGGTGAAAAGGATCTAGGAGTCTTGGTTGACCACAAACTTGACATGAGCCAACAGTGTGACGCGGCAGCTAAAAAAGCCAATGCAATTCTGGGCTGCATCAATAGGAGTATAGCATCTAGATCAAGGGAAGTAATAGTGCCACTGTATTCTGCTCTGGTCAGACCTCACCTGGAGTACTGTGTCCAGTTCTGGGCACCACAGTTCAAGAAGGACACTGACAAACTGGAACGTGTCCAGAGGAGGGCAACCAAAATGGTCAAAGGCCTGGAAACGATGTCTTATGAGGAACGGCTAAGGGAGCTGGGCATGTTTAGCCTGGAGAAGAGGAGGTTAAGGGGTGATATGATAGCCATGTTCAAATATATAAAAGGATGTCATATAGAGGAGGGAGAAAGGTTGTTTTCTGCTGCTCCAGAGAAGCGGACACGGAGCAATGGATCCAAACTACAAGAAAGAAGATACCACCTAAACATTAGGAAGAACTTCCTGACAGTAAGAGCTGTTCGACAGTGGAATTTGCTGCCAAGGAGTGTGGTGGAGTCTCCTTCTTTGGAGGTCTTTAAGCAGAGGCTTGACAACCATATGTCAGGAGTGCTCTGATGGTGTTTCCTGCTTGGCAGGGGGTTGGACTCGATGGCCCTTGTGGTCTCTTCCAACTCTATGATTCTATGATTCTATGATTCTATGAAATACTTTGAAGCTGCCAATAAATCTCTGTATATATGGCTGGATTCCGGGATTCTTATCTCAGCTAGCATTCACAGCACATTCTCTAACAACTGGTTAGATGCTGTCTACATTAACAGCCGTTCAGGAAAAGCAGCTTTCACTCTCTTTGAAAAGCATATTGTCTTTTGGAACACAAAGTGATTTATTACACAGTTTAAAAAGGCAGGAAAGTGAAGTATTTGCTGTTTGCAGAATGTAGCAGTTGATCTGATTCACCCCTTGCCCTCCACAGAAAGATGACATCTGTACTGAAACAACTTGCTTCTTAAATGCCATCTAGAGTTGACATGTTATCATACATACACCCTCCACCCATATTTGCTGTTTTTTGTTTTTAACATCATCAAGTTTTCATTCTGAAAAACATCTGAAGCCACTACTGTGGCTTACCTTTATGATCAGGGTAGGCAAAGGGGATTAAAAAAGTGGCAGCTGAATGGGTTAGTTCCATTCAGCATAGGGAACTGAAAACCCTGAAGAAGCAGTAAACAGAAATATTTCTATAAAAAAAGATAGGTTACCTTTCTGTAGAATGGCTGTTAAATGTTCACCTAGCAGCTGCTTTTCTACAGTAGCAATTAGTGGTTTCCTATCGGAAAAAAGTGTTTAGAATTACATTCCTTTTGCTTGCCCTTTAACCACTTTCAACCCAACTTGAACATCAGGTTGCTTCAAACAGCAACATTCCCAACTACTTCTAACAATGTGTTTATGGCTCACATGATTTTTGTGTGTGTGGAAAAACTGCTTTTGGTCTCTCCTACCTTCTTTAAAAAATGAAGCTCGATCATCTTCTAGATTCTAGAACAAAGGTAGCCAACATGATACCCTCCACATTTTGAGGGGCTACAACTCCCATCATCCTTGACCACTGGCTATGCTGGCTGGGGCTGATGGGAGTTGAGAATCCAACATCCAAAAGGCACCACTTTGGGTATCCTCAATCCACAGCTAGTAGCAGCTGAAGAGACATAACACTACTGGGTGGTGCTTTGCAGGGTACAATACAACCAGGCCCATCCAAGGAATGTACAATTTTACCACTCGGAGCTCCTTTGAGAGGAAGGGCAGGACAGAAATTTAATAAATAAAATTTCCATATAGAAGATAGCAAAAGGAGAGGCAAGAGCAGGGCCTAAGATTTGAGTATGGCAGCCATATGATGATTTTTGGAACAACTATGGACACAAATAGGTATTTTTAAATAAAGACATGAATATGGAAGCAAGATTTGGTAGCATCCAATTTATTCTCAGAGCTTGTTTAAGTTTTGCATGGTTTGAATTGATGGAGTCAACTCTTCTTCTTTTGGAAACTATACTATTTATGTGAACAAACCCATGTAATGTGGCCTTGTCTGACATTATTCTTTACATATAGGAAATGATCCCACACTGGCAAAAAGCAGTGGTGGAATGAGGAGTCCAACATGAACAGCTTTAACACACCAGGTTGAGGGTGTCTACACACTTACTGAGTGCTTTGATCCAAGTAAGTGATAATCCTGTCTGTTTCTTCCTCCAAGCGTTTGTTGACATGATGGAGGTATTCTGGAACCTGTCAGAGTCAGTAAGTTATGGAGAAAAGCTAAATAAGACAAATCCTTTGGAGGGGATTTATTATATCTGGTCATATTAGTGCTGTAATACTTTGCAGGCATACCTCGTTTTATTGTGCATCATTTTATTGTACTTCACAGATGACGTTCATTATGAGGACGCAGCTGCAGGCAGCCTGGCTGCTTCCAGGGAAAGGAAGCCCTCTGCTGCCACCACCCCTCTTCTGGCCATGGGAGTGGAGCTTAATCCGCTCCACTTCCCAGTGGGGAGGAGTTGCGGTGGACGACATGGCCACCCACTCACCTCCGGGGACGGGGGACAAAGTCCTGCATCCCCCGGAGGTTCTCAGCCATGTCATTCGCCTGCCAGCCAATCCGCTGGCTGGGGGGCGTGGCCGGGCCCCATTTAACTGAGGCACAAGCCCGAGAGCTTCCTCTTGGCTCACTTCTATCTCCCGCCCTCCCTCCCTATTATCAGGTTTCAAATTTGGCCTTGCTATGGACCTTGGTTGGTCGCCGTTGAGGGGCCTGGTAGGAATTTTTCCACTTGGCAAATTGGCATGGGCCATTTGGTTTTCGCCTACCTCGTAGCAATCGTCACAACTTTGTAAGGTTTGGCAGTTAGGCGTTGGTTGATCTTATAATGGGGGAGGGGAGGTGTGGCCAACAACTGCCCCTCCAAGCTTAAGGGTACTCCGTTAAAGGAAATCGGGTGTGTGGCTCTTGTCCAAAGTCCAGGGCTGGGCTAGGGCCATGCCACAACCCCATCGGGAACCCAGGGGGAGCTCGAGTTGGTTTGCATCGACGGGGCTCCCCCTACCAGTGGTTGACCCTTACTGGACTCCCTGCATGACAGGCAAGAGTCAGATATAGTTGGGTCAATTCCAATGCGTAAGCCAATACCGCTCACATTCTGTAACCAATAAAAGGTAAATGTAAAGGGACCCGTGACCATTAGGTCCAGTCATGACCGACTCTGGGGTTGCGGCGCTCATTTCGCTTTATTGGCTGAGGGAGCCGGCGTACAGCTTCCAGGTCATGTGGCCAGCATGACTAAGCCGCTTCTGGCGAACCAGAGCAGCGCACGGAAACACCGTTTACCTTCCCACCGAAGCGGTACCTATTTATCTACTTGCACTGACGTGCTTTCAAACTGCTAGGTTGGCAGGAGCAGGGACCGAGCAACGGGAGCTCACTCCGTCGCGGGGATTCGAACCGCCAACCTTCTGATCGGAAAGTCCTAGGCTCTGTGGTTTAACCCACAGTGCCACCCGCGTCCCTCTGTAACCAATAAAGTTGTGACCTAAATTTGCCCAATAACATTATCCTAATATCTGTGTCCTAGTGTCTTATTCATCAATGAGGGGGTCGTCTCGGGGTCTCGACACGCAACTAGGGCTGGAGGCGGGATTTTCTCCTCCTGAGCCAAGAGTAGAGGGGCTGGCTTAATAGACTACAGTATAGTGTAAGCATAATTTTATATGCACTGAGAAACAAAAAAAGTGTGACTCACTTTATTGTGCTATTCGCTTTATTGTGGTGGTGTGGAACTGAACCCACAATATATCTGAGTTATGCCTGTATTGTAGTCCCTATCAGCAGGGCAAAACACATCATGGGAGCTCCTGTTCTGCCCTCATAATCAAGAGATTAATATCCTCATGGTGCCCATGAACAGTAAGGTAATAAAATACCTCTCTCTCTTGCATAAGCCTCTGTCCTTCTGCTGCATATAAGCGATTCGTTTCTTCTAAGAATCTGTGCTCAAAAGAATCCTGATAAATCTGGGGAAAACAGAAATGAGTCATTTCCTTAGGATGCTCTCATAGTTTCATTTGAAATATTATACAGGTTAAACATGGTGGGGATCCCTGACTCACCTGAAGATCTGAAAGCATGCTGAGGAGGCTGCGAAGCAGGCTCCTGTCAATAGCCTCACCATTTCTCTCTCGCTTAGTCAACAGAAGAATGCCATCAATGGTCTTGTTTTGGACTTTCTGATCGCTAATTATCTGTGCCCTAAACAATTCTAGCCCCATATCCCTGAAAATAAAGAAATAATGATAAAGAATCAAAGTTCAACACAGGGAGGCAGCATATTGGATACCTTTACATCCATTTATTCAGGACTGATCAGGTGTTACTTTCTGAATACTAAAAAAAAAAAAAAATTCCTTCCAGTAGCACCTTAAAGACCAACTAAGTTAGTTCTTGGTATGAGCTTTCATGTGCATGCACACTTCTTCAGATATGTGTATCTGAAGAAGTGTGCGCTACTGGAAGGAATTTTTTTGTTTTGTTTTGACTATGGCAGACCAACACGGCTACCTATCTGTTTCTGAATACTGTGTAAGAAAAAGTAAGTTCCTGGCTCTTTTGTGCACACATGACCTGACCCGATTATCATGCCTTCTCATATTGGGTTCAACAACTTGTGTCTGACCAGGCTTCAGTCATTAATTATGCAGACTTTTAACTGATCTACACAAATGTCCATAGCAAGCTCTTACTAGAGGGAACAATCTTATTTGTGGAAAAGATTTTAAATAAATACATAGACAATATGCAGAGTGCTGAGGGCATTACCCAAAGATCTGCATTTTGTTAAGCATACATAATTACAAAGTAAAAAACAACAACAGTCAATTGTTTCAGATTTACAGCATTCTACATTGGCATCACCTGTTTTAAAATCTCAGACTAAACTGCTATTTGTTTTTGTCCATGGCCCTGTTTATACTTCATAAAGGTAAAAGTACCCCTGACCATTAGGTCCAATCGCGGATGACTCTGGGGTTGCGGCGCTCATCTTGCTCTATAGGCTGAGGGAACAGATGTTTGTCCGCAGACAGTTTTTGTAGGTCATCTGGCCAGCATGACTAAGCTGCTTCTGGCGAATCAGAGCAGCACACGGAAACGCCTTTTACCTTCCCGCCGAAGCGATACCTATTTATCTACTTGCACTTTGACATGCTTTCGAACTGCTAGGTTGGCAGGAGCTGGGACCGAGCAACAGGAGCTCACCCCATCGCGGGGATTCGAACCATAATTAATGGTTGATTGTGAACACCTAAATCTTGATTGTTTTGTTCCTGGCTGGCTGTAAGTGCGCAGAGGAAACAAACCACAATTCCTTTCTTAGCATTATACCTGAACCAGAGATTATGGTTTGTTTTGCTCAAACAAACCATGTTTGAGAAGTCAATAACAAAAGACACAACACTGACTGTGGTTTGTTTCTCTCCACTGCTAGCAGAGAAGTATGAAGCAAGTGTAATTGGCTCATTCGTGACAAATGTGTGGTGTGTGGCTTATTCTTATATATGAACATGGTGTCTGAAGACAGAGACAGTTTTGCCAAGCTGGTTCTTGATGGCTCAGTCATTCCCAACATGTAGCACTGCTGCCATTCTTGGTCTCCAATCAATATACACAATGACCTCCTTCACTGCCATGGAGATTCTCGATACTTTCCAGATCTGAGCTTCTTGGTTTAGCTTAACTTTATCTTTAAAGTACCACACCCACATCCCTTATGAAAATCTGGGGGTGAGACAGCAAAGAAAACACATAAACCAGCCATGTTGCAAAGATTCTCTATTCTCTGTCAGTTTGTCATCTATCAGAATGAAAGGGAATAATTTAAGAAGAGCCTGCTGAATCAGGCCCATAACCCATCTAGCCCAGCATCCTGTTCCCACAGTGGCCAACCAGATGCCTGCGGGAATCCCGCAAGCAGGATTCAAGCACAAGAGCATTCTCCTCTCCTCTGGTTGCCAGCAACTGGTATTCAGAAGCATTGCTGCCTCCAACTGTGGCAATAGAGCATACCCATTGTGGCTAGTAGCCATTGATAGCCCTCTCCTCCATGAATTTGTCTACTCCTCTTTTAAAGTCATCCAAGTTGGGGGCCATCACTACTTCCTGAGGGAACAAGTTCCATAGTTTAACAACATTCAGCTTCATTTGATGTCCATGAGTTCTAGTGTTACGAGGAAGATAAACTTCTCCCTATCCACTTTCTCCATGTCATACATAATTTTATAAATTTCTATCATGTCACCTCCTACTTGCTTTTTCACTAAACTAAGAAGTCCCAAATGCTACAACCTTTATTCATAGGGGAGACACTCCATCCCCTTTAATCATTTTCTGAACTTTTCCCAACTCCATAATATCATTTTTGAGGTGAGGCAACCAGAATTGTACACAGTATTCCAACTGTGGTCACCCCACAGATTTGTATAAAGGTATTATGATACTGGCAGTTTTATTTTCAATTCCTTTGCTGATGATCCCTAGCATGTAATTTGCCTTTTTCCACAACTGCCGCATAATGAGTAGACATCTACTGATACTTGAGGGGACTCCATTTTTTTCTTCTTTCCATTCAGAGAACTGTTCAATTATTCTTATTTTTTGCTTCCTGTAACTTAACCAATTCCTGATCCTCAAGAGGATCACTCCTCTTATTCCTTGACTGAATACATATTTTAACAGAGAATCTAAAAGTCTAACATCAATACTTCTCTTTTCTTCCTCACCAAATTGATGGCAGCGTTGAATTTTGAAGAACATATGTTCGATCCAGGAACAAAAAGATACTTCTAATCATTATCTGCAAGGGAGGAGGGAAAACAAAAATCAAGCCATAAACACACTGACCAGTTTTAAATGCTATGTCTACTATTATGTATCCATCTAAATATCATTCTTGTGCCCCAATCCTAAATATGCTTACTTGGAAGGAAAGGCCACCAATTTTAACGGGACTTGCTTCCAAATAGGCCTGCTTACTGACTGCAACTTTAGAAAGTCAAGTATATGAACTGACCACCTCCTCCCTCTTGCTCTACTCATGTTCTTTAAGATGAATGGTGCACATCCTCTTAATTGCCCCATCAATGTGTATGCTTCCACAACCAGGTCAGGTTAAGAGACAATAGCTGCCCCACTTCCCTTCACCAGGAGAAACTTCATTCCCTCCACATACTGAGATGTGGATAAATTTTAATCTATTTCTTCATATGATATCTTAATGAAATGCTTCTTCAATATGCTTTTATGGCATTGCCTTTTTAAGCTGCTGAGATCCGTCCCAATAAAGGTTCTCTTAATAAGACTGAAATATGCTGCATAACTCCTAGGGGTTCTATGTTCCCTGGCTGTATAACAGAGTCTGTATTCTAAGTCACATAAACTGTCTCTAAGAGTTGCAAAATGAATGCCCAGCCATCAGGTCACAAAAGCAATACAACAAAAAAAATAAGTCTTAAATACAAATTGCAAGCATCATTACCTGACACTGGTACAAAACAAAAAGTTGTATTTGCCTAAATATCAGTGAGCAGAAAGCTTGTGTGTGTCAGTATTGTAATGTCTCATTCTCACATTGCATAATGTTGTTGGTTGCTTTTAATTACTTAATTGATGTATGAGTATGGGAACTATTTAAATGTCTCCTCCCTCTCTCTGCTCTCTGCTCCTCTGCTGAAAAAGAGGGATGTGAGAGTTGTCTTTGCTGTTTTGTTATTTGCTTTATAAATAAAACCTTTGATGTTACTATTCCAACCACAGTTGCTTCTGCTGCATTCTGCTGTAAAGGACTGAGTTTACTACAGTGATACCTCGGGTTACATATGCTTCAGGTTACATACAGGTTAAACTCAGAAAATTATAATATTGTGGAAAAGTTCATTTATTTCAGTAATTCAACTTAAAAGGTGAAACTAATACATGAGATAGACTCATGACATACAAAGCGAGATATGTCAAGCCTTTATTTGTTATAATTGTGATATTATGGGGTACAGCTGATACAAACCCCAAATAAACAATCTCAGAAAATAAGAATATTGTGAAAAGGTGCAGTAACTATTCAATCCATAACACCTGCAATGGGTTCAGTAGGAAGCACAATCATGGGGAAGGCTGCTGACCTGACAGTTGTGCAGAAAGCCATCATTGAGACCCTCCATAAGGAGGGAAAGCCTCAAACAGTAATTGCAGAAGAAGTTGGATGTTCCCAAAGTGCTGTATCGAAGAACATTAATGGAAAGTTATGCGGAAGGGAAAAGTGTGGAAGAAAAAGGTGCACAAGAAGCAGGGATGACCACAGCCTAGAGAGGATTGTCAGGAAAAGACCATTCAAACGTGTTGGGGACTTTCACAAGGAGTAGACTGAGGCTGGAGTTAGTGCATCAACAGCTACCACACACAGACAGATCCTGGAGATGGGCTTCAAATGTCGTATTCCTCTTTTTTTTTTTTAAATAATTTTTTATTGGTTTTCCAAACACAAAAAATAAATACAAACAATACACAATACCAGACATACAAACATATAAACATGTATAACTTCATAATCTTATTTTCATACACCTTACTTCCCGGACTTCCCCATACCTCCCCTTTTCTGCATCCTTGTTTTACATTTCTTCAGCAACTCCTCCAATTAACTAATTATTCAATTCAATTTCTTTTAAATTCTTCCTTAACTTATTGATTACAGCTGCAATTCTCTATTTCCCAATTCCTTGACATCTTAACACTCCTCAATTTTACAACAATTTTTAAGATATATTTTAAATTTCTTCCAGTCTTCTTCCACTGTCTCTTTCCCCTGGTCACGGATTCTGCCAGTCATCTCCGCCAGTCCCATGTAGTCGATCACCTTCGTCTGCCATTCTTCCAGCGTGGGTAGTTCTTGTGTCTTCCAATACTTTGCTAAAAGAATCCTTGCTGCTGTAGTAGCATACATAAAAAACATCCTATCCTTCTTTAGCACCAATTGGCCTACCATGCCCAAGAGAAAAGCCTCAGGTTTCTTAGGAAAAGTCCTTTTAAGGACTTTCTTAATTTCATTGTAGATCATTTCCCAAAAGGCTTTAATCTTCGGGCAGGTCCACCAAAGGTGGTAGAAAGTACCTTCAGCCTCATTACATTTCCAACATTTATTATTGGGCAAATGATAAATTTTTGCAAGCTTGACTGGGGTCATGTACCACCTGTAAATCATTTTCATAATATTTTCTCTTAAGGCATTACATGCCGTGAACTTAACACCGGTGGTCCATAACTGTTCCCAGTCAGCAAACATAATATCATGACCGATGTCTTGTGCCCATTTGATCATGGCTGATTTCACCGTTTCATCCTGTGTATTCCATTTCAACAGCAAATTGTACATTCTTGACAAGTTCTTAGTATTGGGTTCTAACAGTTCTGTTTCTAGTTTTGACCTCTCCGTCTGGAAGCCTATTTTCCTGTCCTGTTTAAATACCTCATTTATCTGAAGGTAATGAAGCCAATCTCGTAGTTTAGGCTTTAATTTCTCATAGCTCTGTAATTTAATTTTTCCACCATCTTGCTCTAAAATTTCCCAATATTTTGGCCATTTAGACCAAATGTCGTATTCCTCTTGTCAAGCCGCTCCTGAACAAGAAACGACGTCAGAAGCATCTTGCCTGGGCTAGAGAAAAAAAAGAACTGGGGTGTTGCTCAGTGGTCTCAAGTCCTCTTTTCTGATGAGAGCAGCTTTTGCATCTCATTTGGAAACTAAGGACCCAGAGTCTGGAGGAAGAATGGGAAGGCACACAATGCCAGATGCTTGAAGTCCAGTGTGAAGTGTTGATTTGGGGAGCCATGCCATCAGCTGGCGTTGGTCCACTGTGCTTCATTAAGTCCAGGGTCAACGCAGCCGTCTACCAGGAGATTTTGGAGCACTTCATGCTTCCTTCTGCAGACGAGCTTTATGGGGATGCTGACTTCATTTTCCAGCAGGACTTGGCACCTGCCCACACTGCCAAAAGTACCAAAACCTGGTTCAGTGCCCATGGGATTACTGTGCTTGATTGGCCAGCAAACTCGCCTGACCTGAACCCCATAGAGAATCTATGGGGCATTGCCAAGAGAAAGATGAGAGACATGAGACCGAGCAATGCAGAAGAGCTGAAGGCTGCTATTGAAGCATCCTGGACTTCCATAATACCTCAGCAGTGCCACAGGCTGATCGCATCCATGCCATCCATTGAGGCAGTAATTGATGCAAAAGGGGCCCAAACCAAGTACTGAGTACATATGCATGCTTCTACTTCTCAGAGGTCCAATATTGCTCTATTTGCAGTCCTTGTTTTGCTGATTTCATTTAATATTCTAATTTTCTGAGATTGTTAATTTGGGGTTTTCATCAGCTGTACGCCATAACATCACAACTATAACAAATAAAGGCTTGACATATCTCGCTTTGCATGTCATGAGTCTATCTCATATATTAGTTTCACCTTTTAAGTTGAATTACTGAAATAAATGAACTTTTCCACGATATTCTAATTTTCCGAGTTTCACCTGTACGCTTCAGGTTACAGACTCCGCTAACCCAGAAATATTACCTCGGGTTAAGAACTTTGCTTCAGGATGAGAACAGAAATCGTGCAGCGGTGGCACAGCGGCAGCAGGAGGCCCCATTAGCTAAAGTGGTACTTCAGGTTAAGAACAGTTTCAGGTTAAGAACAGACCTCCAGAACGAATTAAGTTCTTAACCCGAGGTACCGCTGTATCTGCAAGTGGGCATTTAATCCTCAGTGTGTGCGTGTCCAATTATCTTGCCCCCCCTGCAGCTATCTCTGACCCTTGGAAAGCTGCTCAAGATAGTCTATGGACCCCTAGAGCCAGTTTTCAGGGAGCTGCAGATGGGGGGGAGCCATCTTTGGATCCAAGCTCACATACCGAATTTTTTGCTCTATAAGACTTACTTTTTCCCTCCTAAAAAGTAAGGGGAAATGTGTGTGCGTCTTATGGAGCGAATGCAGGCTGCACAGCTATCCCAGAAACCAGAACAGCAAGAGGGATTGCTACTTTCACTGTGCAGCGATCCCTCTTGCTGTTCTGGCTTCCGAGATTCAGAATATTTTTTTTCTTGTTTTCCTCCTCCAAAAATTAGGTGCGTCTTGTGGTCTGGTGCGTCTTATAGAGCGAAAAATACGGTAAATATTATTTGAAAGAAAATTAAGCCTTACCATTTGTCTACAGTGGTCTTGCCAACATTTGTCTATTTTCTTGAGAAAAAGAACACTGTCCAATGAATCCATGAGGAAGAAGTTAAGAATATTTAACACAATAATTGAGACAACACCAACACCTGATGATACTGTTCTTCTGCATCATTGCTAGAAAATTCATTTTGAAACAAAAGAAACTGTCAAACCCTATTTTAAAGCCTTTGTTAGTTTAGGATATGGCTATGCAAAAGATGTTCACCTAAAAACAGCTAAAAGCATAGAGACCAGAACAATTACCCCACAATTCAAATCTAAAGGTGTACTATGTTGGTGGCACGTTGCCACTAAAATCAGTAGTAGAGTCATGAAATAAGTTAGCTAATCTTCCAAGTTATTTGTTAAAAAATGATGTTAATACCCATAATTTATTCAAAACTTTGTAATCCTGCAATATTGTAAGCATGCGCACAGCCTCAGGGTTATGAACATCAAATCCTGCCTCCCTTGCTCCTTATTGTTTCAAAAGTCCTTGTATTAGTAATAATAATAATAATAATAATAATTTATTATTTGTACCCCGCCCATCTGGCTGGGTTTCCCTAGCCACTCTGGGCGGCTTCCAACAAAGATAAAAAATGCACTGAAATGTCACATATTAAAAACTTCCCTGAACAGGGCTGCCTTCAGATGTCTTCTGAATGTCAGGTAGTTGTTTATCGCTTTGACATCTGATGGGAGGGCGTTCCACAGGGCGGGCGCCACTACCGAGAAGGCCCTCTGCCTGGTTCCCTGTAACTTGGCCTCTCGCAGTGAGGGAACCGCCAGAAGGCCCTCGGAACTGGACCTCAGTGTCCGGGCAGAACGATGGGGGAGGAGACGCTCCTTCAGATATACTGGACCGAGGCTGTTTAGGGCTTTAAAGGTCAGCACCAACACTTTGAATTGTGCTCGGAAACGTACTGGGAGCCAATGTAGGTCTTTCAAGACCGGTGTTATATGGTCTCGGCGGCCGCTCCCAGTCACCAGTCTAGCTGCCGCATTCTGGATTAGTTGTAGTTTCCAGGTCACCTTCAAAGGTAGCCCCACATAGAGCGCATTGCAGTAGTCCAAGCGGGAGATAACCAGAGCATGCACCACTCTGGCGAGACAGTCTGCAGGCAGATAGGGTTTCAGCCTACGTACCAGATGGAGCTGGTAAACAGCTGCCCTGGATACAGATTTGACCTGTGCCTCCATGGACAGCTGTGAGTCCAAAATGACTCCCAGGCTGCGCACCTGGTCCTTCAGGGGCACCGTTACCCCATTCAGGACCAGGGAATCCTCCACACCTGCCCGCCTCCTGTCCCCCAAAAACAGTACTTCTGTCTTGTCAGGATTCAACCTCAATCTGTTAGCCGCCATCCATCCTCCAACCGCTTCCAGACACTCACACAGGACCTTCACCGCCTTCACTGGTTCTGACTTAAAAGAGAGGTAGAGCTGGGTATCATCCGCATACTGATTAACACCCAGGCCAAACCTCCTGATGATCTCGCCCAGTGGCTGCATGTAAATGTTGAAAAGCATGGGGGAGAGGACAGAACCCTGAGGCACCCCACAAGTGAGAGCCCAGGGGTCTGAACACTTATCCCCCACCACCACTTTCTGAACACGGCCCAGGAGGAAGGAGCGGAGCCACTGTATAACAGTGCCCCCAGCTCCCAGCCCCTCAAGACGGTCCAGAAGGATGTTATGGTCGATAGTATCAAACGCCGCTGAGAGATCCAGCAGAACTAGGAAACAGCTCTCACCTTTGTCCCTAGCCCGCCGGAGATCATCAACCAGTGCGACCAAGGCAGTTTCAGTCCCATCATGAGGCCTGAATCCCGACTGGAAGGGATCCAAATAGTCCGCTTCTTCCAGGCGTGCCTGGAGTTGTTCAGCAACCACTCGCTCAATCACCTTGCCCAAGAATGGAAGATTTGAGACTGGGCGATAGTTGGCCATCGTGGCCGCATCTAAAGATGGTTTTTTAAGAAGCGGTTTAATAACCGCCTCTTTCAGCGGGTCTGGGAAGGCTCCCTCACGGAGGGAAGCATTCACCACCCCACGAAGCCCATCGCCCAGTCCTTCCCGGCTAGCTTTTATAAGCCAGGATGGGCAAGGATCCAGGAGACAGGTGGTTGGCTTCACTCGTCCAAGCAGCCTGTCCACATCCTCGGAGGTAACAGATTGGAATTGATCCCACACAACTTGACTGGACAGGACTCTAGCACTCTCCCGCCCTGGCCCTGCTCCCATGGTGGAGTCTACTTCTTCCCGAATCTGAGCGATTTTATCTGCAAAAAAACTTTGCAAAATCATTGCAGGAGATCATGTGGCCCGTACTGGGCCCCGATGTCACAGGTGGTTCCGCTAAATTGTGAACCACCTGAAAAAGTCTCCTGCTGCTGTTTTCTGCAGATGCAATAGAGGCTGCGAAGAATGTCTTCTTCGCCGTCGCTATCGCCACTTGGTAGGCTCGACGTTGAGCTCTAACCTGTGTCCGGTCAGATTCGGAATGAGTTATCCGCCACCGGCGCTCTAGCCGTCTCAACGATTGTTTTATTGCCCTCAGATCCGTGGAAAACCACGGGGCTCTCCGGGCTCCATGCAATCGGAGAGGGCGCTTCGGAGCCAAACAGTCAATAGCCCTGGTTAACTCCGCATTCCAGCGGGCCACCAGGGAATCGGCTGAAAGGCCATCAACATGGGATAAAGCATCCCCTACCACTCTCTGGAAACCATTTGGATCCATTAAGTGGCGGGGGCGGACCATCCGAATCGGTCCCACCTCCCTGCAGAGGGGATGGGTCGCAGAGAAGTCCAGTTGCACCAGGAAGTGATCTGACCATGGCACTTCTTTCGTTTCGCTTTTACTTAGTGTCAGATCACCAACATCCATAGAGGTGAACACCAGGACTAAGGCATGTCCGCGGCTATGGGTTGGGCCAGACTTATTCAGGGACAGCCACATGGAGGCCATGCTTTCCACGAAGTCCCGAGCGGTCCCTTGTAAGGTCGTGTCGGCATGGATGTTAAAATCCCCTAGGACAACCAAGCTAGGTGTCTCCAGGAGAACATACGCCACAACCTGAAGCAGCTCGGGCAGGGAATCCTTGGTGCAGCGGGGAGGTCGGTACACCAAAAGGAATCCTGTACTGCCCCTATTGCCCAACTTCCAGAACATGCACTTGGAAAACTGGGTCTTCCCAATAGGACGCCTGGTGCAAACTAATGACTTCCTAAAAATCACTGCAACCCCCCCTCCCCACCCACATGACCTGGGTTGCTGTGCGTAAGAGAAACCTGGTGGACAAGCAGCGGCAAGGACAGGCCCATCTGCTTCATCCAACCAAGTCTCTGTTACACATGCCAGGTCAAGTCCTCCATCCATGATCAAGTCATGGATGGCAGTGGTCTTATGAATCATTGACCTGGCATTGCACAGCAGCACCTTCAGGTCATGTGGGTATCCCTTGCTGATTCTAGTATCCATCCGGTCAGGACCAGACCCGGAGGCAGGGTTAGTCCTCAGACAACGACTAAACCTGCCTCCTCTGTAATGACATGGTCTGGTCTTAGCGTAACTCCTCCTCCTACCCGTGATCACTGAGATCGGTTGTCCCAGTGCATCCCCCCGTGGAACATGCCCCAGCCATTTTGTTGGCTGGGACCTACTCCCTGGCAGCCCTGACCCCTCCCCTTAAGAACAAAATAACACCTTAAAAAAAAACAACCAATAAAACAATACAAACAAAAAACAGTAAAAATTACAAAAACGTAAAATCAAACAAACTCCCAGGCCCAATAAACATCCATCCCACCCCCACCCACCCCACATACAAAAAATTCAAAAGAAAATTTAAAAAACATTTTAAAAGCACTCTGCACCCCTCCAGCAGTAACAGCAACTGTCCTAGTGAGGCCCATCAGGCCCTGCCCTGGGCCAGGTGGTAAGTGGCAGGGAGGAGCCGGGCCCCCAGACACTCACACAGGAGAGTCCTCCTGGGCAGCAGAGCGCAGCAGTCCCTATGAGGCTTCAGGCCCCGCCCTGGGCCAGATGGTGAATGGCAGGAAGGAGCAGGGCCCTCAGACACTCACACAGGAGAGTCCTCCTGGGCAGCGGAGCAAATTAGAGGCCAAACAGACTTTTAAGACCCATCCTACAGTTTAACAGGGGAGATGCTCAGATGGAAAGAGAGAAACACTGATGTGTGCATCTCTCTGGATTTCAGCCATTATAAAAATGAAGGTCAAAGAGGCTCTTTAGGTACTGAAAAGTCAAGGCTTCCTGGAGCTTTTGGCTGAACACAACCCCAATACTACAAATTCCTATATTTTAAAACTTCAGGGAACATGTCCTTATGAAGCTTGGGGGCATGCAGCTTGGGGGTACTTCCAGATACATTGCTGTCACTGGAGGTTCAGGTGGCCTTGGTGGTACAGACTGCCTTCCATCAGCTGAACCCAGCTGAACCCCTATCTAGACAAGGATAGCCTAATTTCTGTTGTCTATGCTCTGGTAACATCTAGGTTAGATTGCTATAACATGTTATATGTGGGGCTGCCTCTGAAGACAGTTCAGAAACTTCAGCTGGTGCAGAATTTAGTGACCAGTTTGCTCACAAGTTTGCTCGCAAGACAGTTTGAGCATATAATGCCAATCCTGGCCCAACCGCCAATCCGTTTCCAGGCCCAATTCAAAGCGCTGGTTTTGACCTATAAGCCTGAAATGGCTCAGGACCACAATACATCAAGGACCGCTTCTCCCCATATGAACCGACTCAGATCATCTGTGGCCCGTTTTTGAGTGCCTGCTTCTTATGTTGCCACCCTCCAGGCAATGGGACTTTTCCGTGGTGGTTCCCCATTTGTGGAATGGTCTCCCCATATCTTTAAGTGCCAGGCAAGAACACTGCTTTTCAACAAGGTATTTGGCTGTTAAACAAACTATGGGATCTCAATGTAGTCCAGCAAGACCAAAATTGTCATATTTTTTTTTGAAATTTCAAACACTCATAACTCAAAAATGGAATGAGATATAAAAATTAACATTTTAGATTTAAACTTAGTTCTGATCGTTATCGTTCAACAAGTGTACAAAATTTTAAGAAAATTGGACATGATGTAAAAAAAAAATCATTAAAAAAATGGACCACTTGATATGGAATGACCCTGTTATGCATTTTGTGCTTTTATGTTGCAAACTGTCCTGTGATCTTTGGATGAAGGGTGATAAGTAAATTAAATAGATAAATAAAAACAATAATGTTAATAATAATAATAGAGGTTCGCATAGTACAAGTAAAAAACAACAAGAACCCAAACACACACACTGCGTGTATAGAGTGACATGCATGTTTCTCTGAATTGGGACTTATATTGGTAGGAAAATTATTACAAGAACATGCTGTATAGAAGGCTGCAGAGTGGCTTGTTACCAAAAGTAGATCTGTCTCCTGTTGAAACATTAAAACAAACAATTTGAATATTAATCTCTTCAAGCTTCCTTTGTTTAACCCCCATTTCAAGCAACTGTAATGTATAGTAGTGGGTGGCATTGCCAGTATCCCAGATAATAAGGTTAACTAGGGTTGCCATATGTCCGGATTTTCCCAGACACGCCCTCTTTTTCAGGCTTAAAATTTATGTCTGGGCAGAATTTTAGAATGTGGCAAAATGTCTGGGTTTTTTTTGTCAACATCCTCCAAGCCTCGTCCCTTGGAGTACGAGCACTCTCTTGCCCATCCCGTCCCTAGGCGTGCCAGCCTGTGTGTTTGTGTGCATGTGAGTGGGGAAGGGGGAGGGGGAGAGGGAGGGGGAAAGAGCAGGAGGAAGGGTAACTGAGAGACAGTCAGCCACCTCTCAGCACCCGACTGTGGCATCACTTCCCAATCAAAGCCCCCTAGGACAAAATCAGTAGCAGCCTTTCTCTCTCTGGCTCTGTCCCCTCCCTCCCCAGGCACATGTCCTCCACAATACCCTTCCCCCACTCTCTTTTTCCATCCAACAATCCCTCCCCACGCCGCACAACCACCCTTCTACCCCCTTTTGGGGGGCACCTTCCCAAAAACAAGGCTATCTTTGCCTCAGGGAGACCCTCCTTTCCCCAAACTGGGATTTTTTGATTTAATTATCCCCCCTCCCTCCTTTACTTGCATCTCTGCTGCACATTTTTCCCCAAGTGGGTTTTCTGCTGCAATTTCTGATAGCTCCCCCCTCGCTTGCTCTCCCTTTCTCTGTTGCTGCATTCCCTTCCCCCCCTCATTGTGTGGCTTTTTCAGTCCTTTGCCTCCTGCCTGCAGTCCCCCCCACAAGCACTCTCCTCGTCTGGACCCTCTTCCTTTCCTTCCCTCTCTCTCCTTCTGTCAGGCTCCATCTTCCTTTATCTCTCCTTTCTCCACTTCCCCGACTCCCTCATCCCTCATCCCTCCAAGGGCTTCCCCCTCCCCCCTCCTCTGTGTCCATTTTCTCCCCCCTTCAAGTCCAGCGTTCTACCCCCTACACTACGGTGGCTGCCCAGCCTCTGCCTAATGACTTCCTATGAGTGAGAGCCTCATCCAGGGTCTGTCCATCTCTTTAAACCTCTCTCTGCTCATGCGATCTTCTGTTTATTTTAGGGCCATAGTTTAGTGGCAGAGCATCTGCTCTTAATGCAGAAGGCCCCAGATTCAATCCCCAGCATCTCCAGGTGGGTCTTTGGAAAAGAGTCCCTGCCTGAAACCCTGGAGAGCTGCTGCCAGTCAGTGTAAACAATATTGACCTAGAAGTCAGCAAATTTTGCTCTTCAAAATATGGCAACCCTAAGGTTAACCAACCCTCCCCATTCTGTTTTATTTCTAACCAACAGAATAGTTCAATATTTTCGAATCAGTCTAATAATAATAATAATAATAATAATAATAATAATAATAATAATAATAATCTTTTATTTATACCCTGCCCTCAGGGCGGCTAACACCAGTAAAATTACAGTAAAAACATAAGGGGGGGAACCAATTTAAAATACAGGTTAAAATGCAATTTAAAATGCAGCCTCATCAAAACCATAAGGGGAGGGAAACATAAGGGTCAGACTGAGTCCAAACCAAAGGCCAGGCGGAACAGCTCTGTCTTGCAGGCCCTGCGGAAAGATGTCAAGTCCCGCAGGGCCCTAGTCTCTTGTGACAGAGCGTTCCACCAAGTTGGGGCCAGTACTGAAAAGGTCCTAACCCTAGTTGAGACCAATCTAACCACTTTGCGACCTGAGACCTTCAAAATGTTGTCATTTGTGGACCTGAAGGTCCTCCGCGGGGCATACCAGGAGAGGCGGTCCCGTAGGTACGTGGGTCCAATGAGCCTTATGCTACCCCTTTTCAAGGGCCCAGAGTTACATCAGTCATGACACAACCAGCATAAGAATTCACAAGTAATGACTTTGAATGGTTCTTAATCCATGCGATTCTCATATTGCATTTTACAGGACTTCAAAGTGACACACTGAGTGGTGAAACTCTTTTCAGCCACGTTACTTACTACTCAAAAAGGATATTCTCTTAACTGATGGATCTGTGCTTTGATATGGTCTTCACAAATCTGTCTTAATTGCTTGTACAAATTTTCAGAAATCTTATATGAGCAGAGATTTTCAACAGCCTAAAAAAAGAAAAGGATATATGAAAGTAATCCACAAACATTTGCAGAACTCCATCTGCAATATATAGCTTTTTATTTACACGTCAGCTCTCAAAAGAACACAAGCTGAAATTATTTCTTCCAGGTGAGTTTTTTAAAAAACAGGCCTACCTGATGTGGGGGCATCACCAGACAATTACAAGATCAAAGTTAAACTGAGTTGTATTCAACACTAGTCCTACTCAGAGCAGACCTACCGAAGTTAATGGATTTGGCTTAGTTTCAGGAATTTCAATGGGTGTGTTCTGAGTAGGACTTAGTTGACTATCACCCTGTGTCAGCAAATGTCTTTACAATAGCACCACTAAAAATTATACAGACCTAACATGAAATACAAACAGTAACAAAGAAATATAACAGGTTTTGAGTTTACAGAACTGTTTGTAGTCAATGAAATATATACTTGAGGCACTGATCTAGAGAAGCACAATCACAAGTAACATAATTTCAAACCATAGCAAAATATCCATTGTTATTGGCCACTATCCTGAAAATTCTGAGCACATGGGGTGTGATCCAGATACGTTTTTGAGTAAATACAAGGCACTGCTACTTGCATAAATGGAGGAACATGCTCCTCTGATTTTTCCACTGCCTACACCTTGGTTGCAGCTTTCAACACTACTTCTGATGCCATTCCAAAGCAGAGTGATAGCTTGCTGTTGCATGATAGAATTAATGCTTTGAAAGAATTCTGAATGAATAATAATAAATTTTATTTATAATGAATTTATATTTATATTTATTTATATTTATTTATATTATTTATAATGAATTTACTTTATTACGTTCACAGACCAGCATAAGCAAAACATTTAAATAAATAGCATAACTGTATCTCTAAGTGGATAATTATTAAATTAATTGGGAGCAAAGACCAAATGTAGATTAAAACATATACATAGAATACTTGATTAAGCATAGATAATGGATGAATAAAAACCAATAAGGAAAATTTAAGAGAGATCAGTTAAAAAAGAACAGCTGTATGGGATAGGTCTGATTAGTAACATAGACCATCCTTCGGCGAATATCTATCATGGTGGTGCAAAATCTGGCGACGAAATATGTCACTTCTGGGCGTAATAGGGAGATGTAGTGTTGTTCTGAATGCCCAGGGAACTTACATAGGATGGGCTGGATAAACCTGGCTCAAATGTCTATGTAATACTGGCAATGAAGAAGGGCATGCTCCGTTGTTTCCTGCTGCCCAGAGCCACATGGGCATTTCCTCTTGTCATATGGTATCTTCCTATAACGGCCTTCCTGTACTGCTGAAAGGAGGGCCTGACAATGGGTCAACGTGAAAGCCCTTGGTTGTTTTGGTATTTCAAGATTAGCTATGTATGGCGCATTTGGGAAGTTGAGTATCTTCTGGTTTCGCTAATTAAAAACTTGGGGGACCTGGTTAGGTCTGCCTTTCGTTCTATGTCTACCACACGCTGTTTAATAATGTTTTTGCTTGTTCGTTCCCCATGCTAAGTAAGAACTGTGGATTGAATCCTAGAGTTGTTATTATATTATCCACTGCTCATTTCCATATCAAGTGGAAATCATCTTTGATAGTCAAGGAAGCAAGGCCGCTCAGAAGGGAGGCTAGTCTCAGCCAATAATTAAGAGTGGCAAGCCGCATTCTGGCCTTGATTCTTATGATTCTTTTAAAAATGTGTTCCAAAGCAGAGTGATAGCTTGCTGTTGCATGATAGAATTAACGCTTTGAACGAATTCTTGTTAGTACTTCATTTCATTTAGTGTGACAGCACCAACACTGTGGAACTCCCTATTGATATCAGGCAGGTGCCTTCACTGTATTTTTTCCAGTGCATGCTGAAGACATTACTATTTAAACAAGCCTACCGAGATGTTTAGAAAGCTTGTTTTAGTTTGAATTTGTTATAGCCTACTCTATTATGGTTTGAACTTTCTGTATGTTTTAAATTATGGTTGCAATTTTTTAGTGATAATTTTATTATTTTATCTTTTTTGTAAACCTCTTTGAAAAAACACAGTAAGCAACTTAAGTTCCATATTGTTAGCAATACTGTAACTTGGATTCTACTCCTGGCAACTTTATTTTCTAGCTGTTTCCAGTTACTGATGCATACCCCTTAACTATCTGAAGAACAAGCCAAGATTAGTGCACTAATTTTCATTCCCATTAGCATCACAAGTTGAGTGCTGCACAGCTTGGTAAACACCAAGAATGTTTTATTGTATTTTATGTCCTATTTTATCAACTGCTGTAAACCATATTGATATTTTATAAGAGTGGGCTAATATATATATCAGAAGGCAGGTCCACTTGAACTTCCTGACACTCCAGATAGAGGTCCTGTAAAGGAGCCTCCCTGTCCCTCTCTTCTGGGATGATTAAACTTCACAACAAGTCTGTACTAGCACACCACAATCCTGAAGCAAACTGGGATGGAAGTGTCCATTCCAACAATAAGACCCTTTGCTTCCTTGTGAAACTGCTCAGCATATCCATCTAGAGAATCTTGGGTCAGACAAGCACTGCACCCTTGGAGATGTGCTTTGAAGTGTAGTCTGCCAATCTCTGAACTGCAGGACAATTAAAATTGTGGCCAGTGTTTGTTAAAGCACTACTATAAGCCAATAGTGAACATACCAGAAATCAGCAGGTCAGATTAACTTATGAATATTTCTACTGGGCTGATGGAAAAAGTACCGTATTTTTTGCTCTATAAGACTCACTTTTTCCCTCCTAAAAAGTAAGGGGAAATGTGTGTGCGTCTTATGGAGCAAATGCAGGCTGTGCAGCTATCCCAGAAGCCAGAACAGCAAGAGGGATTGCTGCTTTCACTGCGCAGTGATCCCTCTTGCTGTTCTGGCTTCTGAGATTCACAATATTTTCTTTGATTTCCTCCTCCAAAAACTAGGTGCGTCTTGTGGTCTGGTGCGTCTTATAGAGCGAAAAATACGGTAAATCTCGCTTGACAAGCCCAGAAATGAAATTGTGAAGGAGCTCTTGTTGGTCATCTGAAATGCCATTTGTCCAACCTGAGGTCACACCTCACTGAGTGATTATGAGATCATTCCCACACTCGAAATCAGGATCTTGTTTGAGGCCCTACAAAGTGGCCTAAAAACATCAGGATTGCTTTCAGTCATGTAGGACTTTACCTATGGTTCTGAACACTACAAGTTTTGACACTTACCTGATAGAGCTCTTCTAAGTTGTACTTAATGGAAGTACTGTTTTGAATAGCTTCTACAGCTTCTTTCAGTTTTTGCCAGGTTTCATCTGTGTAATTTTCAGGCAGTTTAGGTTTATCTGGAAGATATTTTTTTTAAAAGTGTCTTTTTTAAGAACATAAGAACAGCTCTTCTGGATCCAACCAAAGGCCCATTTAGTGAGCTTTCAATAGTGACCCACAAGATTTACTTCTGTGTCACTGGGCTACTGCCTGGACACAGCAGTGAACTTGAATCCTGGTAAGATGGAGGCACTGTGGGTTAGTTCATGTCTGAAAAACTGGCCAATTGCCTACCCTGGATGCGGTTACACTCCCTCGAGGAGGAGGTTTGCAGTTTGGAGGTGCTTCTGGATCCAGCTCTGTCACTGGAGGCTCAAGTAGTCTCAATGGCTAGAAGTGCCTTTTACCAACTCCAACTGGTTTGACGGCTACAGCCATTCCTGGACCAAGAGAACCTGGACACAGCATTTCATGCAGTGGTTACTTTGGGATTGGATTACTGCAATGTGCTCTTGGGCAGGGGGGTTCCCTTGTACTTTATCCAAAAGCTGCAGTTAGTACAGAATGCTGCAGCACAACTGCTGGCAGGAGTGAGCCCTTATCAGCATATAACACCTGTGCTTAGAGGTCTGAACTGGTTGCCGATTTGCTGCCAGGCCAAGTTCAAGGTGTTACTATTAGTATAACGGTAAAGGGACCCCTGACCACTAGGTCCAGTCGTGACCGACTCTGGGGTTGCGGCGCTCATCTCGCTTTATTGGCCGAGGAAGCCGGCGTACAGCTTCCGGGTCATGTGGCCAGCATGACTAAGCCGCTTCTGACGAACCAGAGCAGCACACGGAAACGCCTTTTACCTTCCCGCCAGAGCAGTACCTATTTATCTACTTGCACTTTGATGTGTTTAGGAACCGCTAGGTTAGCAGGAGCAGGGACCGAACAACGGGAGCTCACTCCGTCGCGGGGATTCAAACCGCTGACCTTCTGATCGGCAAGTCCTAGGCTCTGTGGTTTAACCCACAGGGCCACCCGCGTCCCTCTACTATTAGTATATAAAGCCCTTAATAACTTGGGATCAGTTTACTTATGAGATCACCTTACCCATGTGCCCACTCAACCACTTCATTTGGCAGAATTCAGTGTTTTACAGGTGCCATATAATACCCACACTTCTGTAAGACATCAATCATTTAGGTTTTTTCTACTATCAAGCAGTACATAAATTTGATGCAATAAATAAATAATAAATAAAACTCATAACCTAGGAAGAATGTCTGTTTATATGGTTTCTACTGTAAGGGGTTTATGTTTTATTGCTGTAAACTGTTGGGGTTTTTTTAAGATAGCAGCAGTGCTATTTTTCTAGAAAGAGAGGTGCCAGAACTCACCATGAATGCTTCCCTTGCTCTCTTATAATGGCAATAGTACCAACCTGAGAGGTGCAGGAACTGAGTTCCTGTGAGTTCCAGCTGAAACCAGAACTCTCTCCCATCAGTAGCTAAAGGTAGAAGTTCTTTAGTGTTGCAATTTATTTATCCACAGTGGTGACTTCCAAGTAAAACAAATTAAAATCAAACATTAACTCTTAACAGCACAGACCTCTACCAAACTATGACCCCATCAGAGTGATGAACCAGTTGAATTGGGGAGGACAAAAGAACCATCAAGCCAACTGATTGCAGATCATGAGGACATTCACACTGAACTTGACAGCTTTGCTAATTACATAGGTGTCCTGTAGAAAACTAGGATGCCAATTTTCTTTCATATTCAGACCTATAAAGCATTTATGCCTTCAGAAATATTCTACTATAATGTGCTGTATGCAAAGCTTCTCTTGAGGATTTTTCAGAATCTTCAGCAGGTAGACAATGTAGCAGTCTGTCTCATGGCATGGATCTATCACCAGATGCACATTAGACAAGTACTCCAATACATGATTTTAACTTTAAACCAGTTTCAGGCAATGTATCAATACATGTGACCTGAACACCAGATTTTCTAGTACAGTTGATATCAGTACCAATTCTAGAGCTACCAATTCAGCTAAAGAAATATCCTCATCCTCAGACGTTTGCACACTCTTCAGTTGTGGTAAGAGTGGTGTATATAGAGCAGGCATGTCCAAAGTCCGTTTCAGGGGCCTAATCCGGCCCGCCGGTCAATTTAATCTGAACCCCATGGAAGTGCATGTCTTGGGGTAAAATCCTAAAAAACACACCTCAGCAACCTCAATCCTAAGAAAAGCTCAAGAACTTTGGGGTAAAATTGTAAAAAGTTCAACAATTCTGGGGTTAAATCCTAAAAATGCCCAACAACTTCAGTTCTAACAACAACTTTGGTCGGCCCTCACTCATGTTCACTTCATCAAATCTGGCCCTCTGATATAGAGGAAGGAGAAGACACAGACTAGATATGCAAATTCACAGCACATGCGTGGTACCATTAATTTGACACTGAGACATTTACCCAAAAGGAGCAAAAAAGAATCAAATAGGTGCTCAATAAGAACTGGATTTACATATGAGACAGGAAATACATCTGCAGGATTCACATTTACCAGTCAGAAGCAGATTTTTTTTTTTAAATGAGTGGAAGTGTCTGGGAAAGGCAAACATTGTTTAACAAAAGGCAACTTGATATGCACTTTTAGGGTACACAAACAGGAATGTGCTTATGATGGCGAGGCCAAAATTACAAAAATAAGGACCACCTGTATTGCTTTTTTTAATAGAGTGAAGGAAAGAAACAAACCACCAAGATATTCTAATTAGCTGTCATTCCCTGAAATAAGATACTTAAGATACTTTATTTTAAAATAAATAAGTTAACTAATGTGCTTAAGAGGCAAAACTGTCTTATGAGACATATTTAAAGACACAAGGGATTTTTCCAAACAGGATACAACAAAGCTCTTCAATGCCAAAGAAAAACATATTCACACCTGCTTTACAGGTATGAGCAGGTATCACTCTAAGCTTTCCCCCTCTTACCCATAAAGGTACCAGAATTAACCAAAGAATAGCAGTTCATGGTCTTTTATTAGCTGAAGTTCAATTTATCGAAGGAACTCCACATTCCCAATTTAACACCCTAATTACATCATGCTGTAAAATTCTGAGGGTTCAGCCAAGATCAACTTCAGCTCCCTCTCATTTTCTGCCTGTCCTTTTACCTGGGACTCAACCAAACACCAGAGGGAATATTTTTGCATCTGTCCATATTTTGTCACTTTAGAAGACTCTGACAGGTTCTCAAATTATGGAGGCAGACAAATCTTGGGGAACACAAAATTCCAGAAAAGGATAGGCTCCTTCCCTTCCCCACAAGATGAATTGCCTCTGGCAAACAACTGTGCTTGATTCAAATTACATTTGTAGAGATGATTGTATCTCTAATGTTTTACCCCAAACCGACTGAGGAAGAAGGAAACGAATGAAGTGCTGCCACCTCATTTCCTGTGTATGGTTTTAGGAGAGGGTCAAGGATGTTCTGCACTATTCTGCGTAAGTACTGTACTACTACTCCAGAGCAGAGGTCCTCACATGCATGATGCAGCCGCAGGGAATGGCACACAGCTTTGCTTGAGACGCTCCACCCACTAACTTATGGAATAGAGCTGTAAAGCTTCACAAAAACTTGGTTTTTCCAAGTTACAATTTCTATCTATAACTATTTAAAATTAGGCTGCTCTTGACTTTTCCTCTTTTTGTTGTACTTTTAAAAACTTCATATTCCATTACACACTAAAACTGCAGCAAAAAATGGAACCTGGAGCAGGGGTGTATAGTGAAGGGGTGTGGCCATGTTGAGGACTGGCTTAATTCTGAATGCCATTGGAGAAGAAAAAACAATCCCTGTTCCTCCCCCTCTAGTCACCAGTTACATGGAGATTTAACCCCACAGAGCATGCCTCTTTTGTGCATTCTATATGAAAGAGCAGCTGACAGTTTTTTGGTTTAGCAAAAAAGAAAGGGCTACACTTGGAGATAAAGTTGTAACAGAGACCTGGTAAGTGGCCTGGCTTCCTCTAACAAAGGATTCCATGTCACAGTGTAATGAATAAGCCCTCACCCATGCAAGATTTCTGCAATATACTGTACAGGCCATCCCTCATGTAGATACATATTTCAGAGATAAAGAATGGCATCATCATGTTACCTTTAAAGTTCTTGATCACTAGCTTCTTGGATGACCCAGGTTTACCATTGGCAAAACTGGAGACAGTAGAGGAGGCAGCTTTGGTCAGGCCATTTGTGTGATGTCCCACAGCTACAGAGGAAATTAAGAGACTTTTGTTTTTGAGCTGCTGCTGGGAAGACTCTTCGGCCATCTTCACATCAAGTCCAAAAGGTCCAATGAGTCCTTAAAGCACAACTTCTTCTGCAGGTGATGGTCGGAAGAGACCCCAGATGAAAAAGGGAGGTGGTAGTAGTAATAATAGATGATATGGAGGAGTTGCTTCTGGAAAGAAGGGAGGAGCAAGAGGAGATGGATTCAACTTCTCACTCGATACTGTTGCTATTTAGTTTTCTCTTCTTGGAGTTGCTGCTACTAACATCAGTGGCAGGTCTGACCTCCTGAGCTGTGGCTGCTGGGGGGGGGGGGGAGAGAAACCTGTGGGGAACATAAACACCAGTGAGGTGAACAGGCTGAATGGCATCAAATCCTTCTGCTGTAAAGGACATGCAAAAAGAGCCCCAGAGCAAGTCAGATTACCTCTGCCTTGTGGTCCAGGTCCAAAGAGAGAACAGCTGCTTCCTTGTTAGACGGATCCCCTCCCTTGTCTTTCCTCTCAGGAGGAACCCTTATTGGCCCTTCTGTCTAAGATGTTTGCTTCCCCCAAAGGGGCGGGAAGGTCTCCCTGGCAACCCTACCCCGACTCTTGCAAGGTTCTATCAGCAACTCATGGCCCCTCCGCAGCTCCTAGAAGGAGGGTTCTGTCAGTCTCTGCCTGGTTCTTTGTCCGAAACCGCCTCTCTCCTGAGGGGGCAGCGGAGAAAGGAGTCACGCCCCCTTCCCCCCACCTCTTTCGCGATCCAGAGAGGGGAAGGAGGTA